>NC_142181.1:4864718-5184468 GCF_026936395.1 Plectropomus leopardus | reverse complement strand
CCCTTCCTATTTTTTACTTATTTTGGCTTCTCTTATTATTAGTTTTAGTGCACACCAGCATTTTTTTCTGCAAGGCTTCAATGTTACTGCATGTATTATATGAGTATATGGGGTTGGATCTCTCACCTGAGCATGTTCAGGGTAGTCTTCAGGTGCTCCCTCCTTTGTCCCTGTCTGCCTGTGAACACAAACAGGGCTCACGATGGGATGGTTTGGGAGACAGGAAGTGGCGGATGACCAGGTCCAGCATGGCAGTTCCACAGGATGTCGACAGCGTGGGCACGGCACAGAGCAGACGGGCAGGCCGACATTAGACCTTGTTCCCTCTCCAGCTGCTACACAGTGACCACACATGGTGTGAGAGCACGGCAGGAGCAGGACGATGTCATGCTCCTGGTTGCAAGCAGGACAGCAGGAGAGCAGCTGCAAACAGTCTTTATCCTCATCGTCCAGCCTGTTAGACTTTTTTGCTTCTACATCCGCGTGCTTCTGTTCTTTGAGGTTTCTCCTGGGATACAACGTCCTCACTGACATTATGGACAATTAAATACATTCTTTAAATGCCCTTACTTCCTTGAACATCTTATATCCTGTCTCTTTGTCCACATATTTTCAGAGACATCCAGTTAGATAGAGAACATGAAAAAAGTCCACTTTTCCATTTCTTCCTCATGGGGACATAATACCTGACTGTATATCGTCTTCAGTAGGCCTCAGTTTGTATAAAATCAGCATCAACAATCAGTTTTTCCAGAAAAGAGACACAAGGGCGGCATCTGATTGTCAGGATATCCTTTTGCTAGAAAATCACAAAGATGTTCTTTGAGTAGAGATGTCCCGCTGTGGCACAAAATGACAGAGTTCACTCTTCTCTAACAGACTGCAGGATATAAAGATCTGTTGAACAGATATTAACAAATCCTCCCGTTGAGTCATCCTCTCTGTCTGCCAGCTGCCTATTGTGGCTGAAATAGGTAGAAATGCCAGAGAGCAGATAAAAGACAGACAGAGAGAGAGAGAGAGAGAGAGGAGCCCAGCCTTTTAAAAGGTACTCATTGCTTGGTGTTGCCATGGCGATGGCTCTTACCATAGAGACGCACAACTGCAAGATAATGTGCTGCATTTGAACCCATGTGCACACACACATCTAAATGTTAACAAAGAGCTCATTACTGCCACGAGGAAGAGCCACACCACTTAGACAAAACCTCTGTGACACCAAGGACAAAATAACACACACATTTTTTCTCCTGCTCTGGATGCTTTGCTTCTGTTTCCTTCTGGAGGATTATCAGTGAGTGGTCCACCCTCAGGATGACATGATGTGAAAGATATTTGTCACAGCGCTTTGTGATTCACTGCTAGTGAGAGGCAGACGGCTCATTGTCTCCTGGCCCTGCGGTCAGCGTTGCCGGGCTTGTGCAGTCAAGGCCCCGCAGCTCTGGATCTCCCTGCCTGAGGATCTGAGGCTGCAGAATCAGTAACACCTTTTAACCCAGAGGGACTATTTGGTGCATTTTACATGCTTTTCATTCTCTGTTTTTTTTAAAAATAATTTTGGCTTTGTTCATGCATATGGCATGAATTTTGGCAAGATTGTGTATTTTTGCTTAATCTTGGAATTTCCAGCTCAGCTCCTACAAACCCATGAAACCCATTCAAACTGTGATTTTTTTTAGCCCACAGCCATCAAAGCATTCAAACACTACTTTGCATGTAGTATATTGAAAACTCAGAATTTCTTTGTGTTTTTTTGTCATCTAAAAACATAGTGGCATCATGACAAAAACCTAGCATTTCAAGGTTTACATTTTCAAAAATAAATATTTAATATTTATAGTTGGACAATAAAAATGGAAATGCTGCTCTTATTGAATCCACCCCACCAAATTTTAGATTTGAGTTTGAAGCGTGACAGAACAAAAAAGGAGGTGGTGTCTGTGCCCTTTTCAGGGACAGATCTCTTTGTAAGAATCTGTCATTTGGTGAGACACATATTCAAAAGAAAAAACTTTTGAATATGTGTCATTTAAAATGGAAGTAAAATTCTCTCCATGTATCTTATATACTGTTATAAAAAAAATGTTCTCCAAATTTTCTTGATGATTTTACTGAGATTCTTTCCATTATTTGCACAGAATATGACTGTATAGTCATCAGGGGTGATTTTAATACACACATGGATAATGTCTGTGAGAAAAATGCCACACAAGTTTCTGCAATACTTGAAACATCTGATCTTTGTCAACAGTGAGAGAGCTGACCCACAATAGACGACACACTCTAGATCTAGTCATCACTAAAGATGTTAATATTTCAAATGTCACTGTGCTGGATGTTGCTCTGTCTGACCATTTCTGTGTATTTTTTGATCTGTCAGTAACTCCTATAACTGTCCACGGATCAACAAATGTTTCAAAAAGATACTTTAGTGAGAATACCAGAACACTTTTCAGGGAAGCCATCAAATTTGAAACTGACACAATTTCAAACCATGTTGATGATCACTTGAACTCCTGCACTTCCGATTTTGCAACTGTAATTGACGCAATTGCTCCTGTTAAGGTGAAATTGATAAGTAAAAGGGAAGAGGCACCATGGAGAAACACTCCTTCTGTAGTTCTCCAAAAAAACAGATAATTCTGGCTTTGGATGACTCATGTGATTTTCACATTTCATGGGAAAAGGCATGCATGAATTTGTGTGTTTAAGCGTACCTGCTCATGGAAATTCCTGGAGGAGACAGATTCGCTGTCATTGCATTATGCAAAATGGATTTCAAAGTAAACAGACGGTAGCATTGCGCAGTTAAGTTATACAAGCAGGAGCAAGAAAGCTGTCATTGTTTTGCATTGTGACACCATTTTCTTGAGGACCTTTTTTATACAGTTTTGACGTGATAATAGCGTCTTCTAAATTGTTTTTATGGCATACATTTTTGATTATGAGGTGGATGGTAAAAAAGTGGAGTGACCTGATGTCTATCAATTATCCTTTTTGATACTACCATAAGTGGTTGCCAAAGTCAGAGATTGAGCTTCTTCTCCCTTTTTCCCCACCTGCACTTCACCCCTGGTAAGTCTAGTTTGTATTTTAGTCCTGTTTTTTTAGTTCAGTCTTTGTTGGATCAGACTTTATTGCTCTTTATGGCTGTTGCTCAGGGCGTCAAAAAATGCTGCCACCCAGTGCTATACCGCTGTGCATCAGTATCTGTAACAAAACTACTGACCAAGCATCAGTATTTGACAAGTTGGGAGTGAGAAAGTGAGAAAAGGTTTACTGTCCCTTAAATATAGAATTTTCAAGCTGTATTTACTCTATTTACCTAATACCTTTTTCTGGATCCAAATCATGGATCTTAAAGGTTGCTGAGATGAGTCCCGGCTGGGCTAGACCAGGTCATTCAAAAATGCAACTCAAATTCTGCTCCTGTTTGTTATCTCTTAGTGTAAATTTGGCAAATCAAACTTGTTTCCTTTGGAGAAGAACAAACACTGTTATTAACACAGGTTAATATCATTGTTTGTTGTTGTACACATTTGTGTCCAAGTGCTGGAATTCATTGGAACCCTGTTTTTTATGCAGCGATGATGATGATGATGATGGTTATGTTGTTATTGTTGGTAGTAGTACTTGTTGTTGTAGGAGTAATAGTTGAGGTAAAAGCAGTGTTGTATTGGTGTTGCTCTTATTATAACTCAGCCCATCTTTCGTGTAGCATGATATGAAACAGCAGATGTGACAGATGAACCAATGAATAAATGACTAACTTAAACATAATGACAGGGAGTCCTACATGTCTGTATCATCATGTCATAACTGGGTTAGTTCTGTCTGAGTCTACACGGTGCCTCTCATGTTTTATTTGCTTTGAGGATCGAGAGTCAAACATTAACTTTAGACTAAATCAAATATTAAGCCTGCGTGCTCTAAAAGGTACAGCAAGTCATAGTGTCGTACGTGACCACACGTCATTTATGACACACCACTTTATTAAACCATTGCTAAACTATTCAAAACAGATGAAAGGCCTTCTTCACCAAACCTGATACCTGGGATTTTATCTACATTTCTGCTGGATACAAATTTATTTTGGATTATCTGTGTTGTGAGCTCCCTTTGGTGAAGTTGAATGGAAGAAGGATGCAGGTTGACGGACCACAGCTGAGAGACACCATGCACCCAGAAGTGGGTTATGGCTTATAGCAGTAAGTTGACTGCTTGGATTTATTCTCTGTATAACACCTGTTATTCTCAAACTGTGGTTTATGCACACTTACGGTAGTGAAAATGTCATTAGATCGTGTTAATGTTAGAACCACATCTGCAATACAAAGCTATAATCCATTAGGATAATCTTGGTCTTTACTTTTACTCTGGAAAGTGCTTACCAAGGACATCAGTCTTTATCTGTAACACTTCATTCATTCAGTTGGAACTTTCACCTGTTAAAGTCTGTCTTGATGACAGATTTTGTCAACATTATTGATTTAGGAGAACTTGTCAGGGCTTGTGGAGATTTAATATGAGAAGGGCTCTATGTAGCGCTTGTTTGGCTACCCTTCTCAAAGTACCGCGAACCACCTCTCCTACTTGCCACAAACCTGACAGATGCGTCATGTCAGCCTTAAGTTTTGAAAATAATGGAATAAATCTGTGAAGAAAAAACAGAAGTACATGCCAGGGCGAAACTTGTGGGTGAGATTTCGACACGATAAGAGATTTGGGAAAAGTTGTGATCCAACAAACAAAGTTCTTTCCACTGAGCAGGAATTTGAGAAAGGATAATTACAGAGAACTCAGATAAACACCCTATAAGAATCGAATACAGACAGACAAAAATCTGTCTGCTGCTGCTGCCACAAAGGAGCTCCATGGCAGCCCGAGAGTCATTGTCACCATGTGCTTCTGTAGGACTCCTGCTGCTGCTGATAGGAGTGATTTCCTCCCATCTACCTGGAGTCCAAACCAGACCCAGTGACTTTTGGTGCAACCCTCAAGTGAGGAAAAATATGGAGAAAAGGGTTGACGTGCTGAGGAAAGACATGGTGAGAAAATATGCATTGCTGCTGGTTTAAGGATGCAGAATAAAAAAAAATTAAAAAACACAGACAAATAGATGCTTCTATATAGAAAAACAACAACAAGTTACAAGAGCTAATAATTTAAGCAAGAAATGTAAAAAAAAAAAGTTAAACCTGGAGTAATTGAAGTTAAATTTGCATGTTGATATATGTTTTATTTTCTATACGTGCATAAGAGTAACAAAACTTTGTTTATGTCCTCAGGACACCTGCGTGGGTGCAGACACTCTGCCCTCTGCAGTGCAGCTGCCATGTGTTTCAATACACACAAGAGAATGGGCAAATAAAACTGTGAGTACTACCTGGCATCCATTCAATCATGTACGCCTTCTGTCAGCACGCTGTTTTAGCTCAATTACAGCCTCACAGGGACACTAGCATGGCTGTGGACTCTTTGTCGCTAACCCAGACACAAACTACCACATCAAATACTAATACTTTGTTGCACCTATTTGTGTGTATGCGCGTGTAGCTGCAGCAGAAGCATGCAGAGGTGGTTGGAGCCCTCCAGGTGTTTCAAGACGGAGTGCAGGGTGCGAGGTCTCAAACCACATCAGAATGTCAGACCTCACTGTTGCAGAAACTGGGGCATCACATCACAAATTATCTGGCTATCATCAGCAGTCTTCAGATACAGGTGATACACATGAATACATCAAAACACTTCGTGGTTACAATCCACACGTTGTTAAATGCATTACACATGAACGCACAAAAAAAAGATAAACACTGAAGTTGTTCATTGCCTTCTTCCCACATTTTTGAAAGAGATTAAGCCAATTCTCACAGGTTTCAAGGGTTTAAAATGAAAATGTCATATTATAACAGGAAAACATCTTGTAAAAGTGTGAAAAAACATCTTGACAATGACAAGAAACTTATATTTTTTTTTTTGTCCTGGAAAATCTGCACATCTGTAATAATAAAAACAAGTGTTACAAAGTCAGAAAATAGGCTAACAAACATGTCAGACATGCTATGAAAGTTCTATAATAGTTCTGAAAAGCAAATGTTAGTGTAACTTTTCTTCTATTGACTCTATTTTTTGGGCTCTTACAGACTGTCACAGTGACGCCATCTCATCCTGCAACACAGAACTGTTCCAGCCTGAACAGTACTACTGAAGTGCTAAAACAGTACAAGAACCTGCTCAAGGGAAAACTGACGCGCTTCGCTTATGACCTCCAAGAAGGAGCTTGCAGTTAATTTGGAAAGTAGCTCATTTGTGCAGCTGAGCTGTGCTACCTGAGGACTAATTCAGGACACAGCAGGATATCAGGGGAAGACCAGCACACTGTAGACTAAGGGAGTCCATCATGTTGAAGGAGACCCCAAAAAAAGAGGACTGGGGTTGGTTTTGCTGTTTACACTGGAAACAAAGACGGATACAGACATCAACCAGTGAGTAAATTAAATTCTGTAGTAAATTTAAAGTTTAAAGTTCTGGTCCCATCATTAGAGACAACCCAAATCCCAGAAAACGCAAACCTCAGAATCAGAATCAGAAATACTTTATTCATCCCTGGAGGGAAACTGTGGGTTGTTACAGTCACTCTGATGCCAGCATACTTAGAAATAAATACAAGCACAAGCACAAGTTTATAAAAAAATGTAATATGTACAGTAAAAGTAAACAATTAGCACTGTATGTATGTATTTAATTGTTTTAAAATGAATCATATATAACAATCTAAATGTAGGAAATAGTAATAGACAATTAGCACTAATATGTAAATATTTAAATTATAATATGGATAATGTGTCTTCTCTTGTTTCTCATTGCCTTCATCTTTGAAAAAAAGAAAAAAAGAAAATCAAGCCAATTTGCTCCAGTCAAAGAGTTAAAACAAAACTATTCGAACTTGTCCATGTTTGAAAGCAGCTACATCTATTGATGATACACTTACCAGTTTATTACCAAAAACATTAATCTCCATTGAGGCGAACTAACAATATATTTTTTTCATGGCCTCACAAAATGATTCAGTTCCCATTCCTTATTAAAACTTCAAATTAATTATTGCGTTCTCACAAATGAACAAAGTCACGGCAACTACAAAAGTTCTTGTCTCCACACATAATTCATTTGTGGCCACACAAGTTTTCAGGAGTTCAGTGTCTTCCAGGTGAAACTGATCCGACTGGAATGCTACTGTTGTGCCTTGGCTTCATGTCACGTGTTTCCATCTAATATCATAATGACTCACTTGCCTTTGCAAATCCCACAGCCTGAGCATTTTGGCATTGTGTGGCAGTGCACTTTGTTGGTTATACTTTTTGCAATATGGAAACAAAACTTTAACTATTGCTCCCTCTGTGGGTGCTACATGAGAGGTGCTCAGTGTTGGGTTCAGCAGTGACCTGCCCACATGGAAACAAGGAAAAATAGGCATCTTGACTCTTCTTTATGGATATGTAGAAGGCCGGCAAAGGTTACTGAGTTTTTTTTAACCACAAGGCCACAAGTAAGAACTTATAAAATATATAATATTATATCTATATCTATATCTATCTATCTATCTATCTATCTATCTATCTATCTATCTATCTATCTATCTATATCTATATCTATATCTATATCTATATCTATATCTATCTATATATATAATACATAAAATAATAAAAAAAAATAATAATGTAACAATTATAATAATTATTATTCTTTTAAAAGAGATAATAAAAAGGGGGAAACATTTAAATGCAAAAATGATCTTCAGAATATGAAACAGATACAGTTAAAGATGCACTTTGTGATTTTGTTAAAGCACTCAACGGCTGCCCCATATTTTTTTTTTTTTTTTGACCGGTTCACTATTAATGATGTGAAAGTCAACTGAAAAGTGTATATTTAAGTTTATCATGTTATATTTGAAATCTGAGGAAACATCAGTGTTGAAAATCTAAACATGTATGAATGTTTGCACACTGAGAGTTTGTCTACATTACTTTTATAGATTTTGTAAATGTATTTGCATTGACTTGTGTAAAATAATTTATCAGTATGTATATATAATATATGTAATAATACAGCATTATTTTTTTCAGCAAAATGTAGCCTAATTCTTGCTTAATCACTGTAGCATCACAGAAAGATGTTCACATTCTGCTAGTCAGACTGTGTTGTGTTTGTTCATATATTATTTATTTACTGGCCGAATTTATTTTGTTTGGGAAGGAGCCGGGCCATTACAGCATTGCACTATTCTGTATTATTTGTTAAACCTGTTAACTTTCAAACTGAAAAGCAATTATTCTTTAAAAATGTAGAAGAGGAAGGTGAGAAACCTGTTTGTTTTTCCACATTATATTGTATTTTCATTTCCATATGGACCCATGCAAGATGTGATTGTTACCATAAAATTAAAACATTAAAATATACCGACTTTTTTTTTTTTTTTTTTTTACACAGGAAGTTTCACAACATAAAAATAAAGCATTAATCTATCACACCTAAAGTGCATTTAATATTTAGTATGTTTTCTTCTTTTATCTTTTTATATGATCTGAAGTATTCAAATGTAACATTTAAACTTCACATCACAAATGCACATCAAGTTCCAGGTTGTAAGTGGTTAATATTTCTCATGGATGTATTTCTGTGCAGGTGGCTGAAAGAATGCAGCGATCTGATTGGCTCAGCCAACCTGATCATATGACCCAAAGCAACAGGCTGGAAATAAAAAGGGGCTGCAAGGAAAACACAGGAAGATCCGAGCGTTAGACAGATTTGTCAAGCTATACACACACACACACACACACACACACACACACACACACACACACACACACACACAATATATAATAATACGAATAAACAGACCAATCAAACCACAAATAAAAGGAAATAAAACACATAAAGCATAAAAAGATAAAGGAAATAAAAATAAATAATAAAGAAAATATTACACCACATAAAAGCAAGTCTAAAAAAATGGCACTTGGGAAGTGATTTAAATTATTTTTTCAACACCGCCAACACTGCCTATTAATTACAAACTAATCAACTAATAACTTGTCGATAGCTTTTACACTGAAAGTTGTAACCGGAAGTTGTACTTGTGTGTGAAGTGAAATTGACGTCCGTAAGTCACATGATAATCTCAACAGCAGTGCTGCTAAAATCTGCAACCACAAAGGCAGATATGGGCAGTTTGTGTGGACTTTTACCTTACTTTTTAATATTATGTGTGAGGACTGCGCACTTTGCTATATAGACGTTTACTGAGCTGAATTTATTTCACGGTATTTTTACTGATAACGAAAGCACTTATTCCCTACTTTGCCATGTAGCTAACGTTTTTTTTTTTTTTTTTTACCAGTCTGCAGCCAACTAACTTTCGAGACAAACATTGGGAACCTTTATAAACGTGTCGTGGCGAAACAGTCAGATTTCAGCAGCAGAAGCAGGAGCGACAGGTCGCTCTGATAAGTTGTGGAGCTTGTGAAGAGGCAGGTTTCACGATGACAGAGCGGACTCCTCTTCTCCACTACCGCCTCTCCACCAGCGTCAATGAAACCGAGCGGCGGCCCCCTCCGGCCGGGCAGGCCCTGGCTCAGCACCCGGGCAGCCCCCGGCAGAGGTCCACCCCTCAGCGGCAACCGAAGAAACTCTCCATCTTCTTCGGTGTGGTGATCCCTACCCTGCTGTCAATGTTCAGCGTGGTATTGTTTCTCAGAATAGGTGAGTGCTGATGGTAACAGTTATCCTCTTAAATCACTGCACACCGTTATGTGAATTCTGAACCAGAGATATAAGCCAAACCCCATTCAAAATTCTGATATTTTAAGGTTGCCTTGCTTGTCAGTAAAGGTTCATGCTATATAACGTGAATATGACCTTTTGTTGGAGGCACTGTTGAATTCGGCATGCAAGACATTGATCAAATTTGACCAGTTTCTGTAATAACAACTATTAAAGTGAGCAATGTTTTCATCTGAATAGCTACGGAGGGCACTGTTGAGTAGTGTGACTTTATTGAAATAAAGTTGTGCTTGATGACATTCACACTGGTATGATGAATCCATTATCTTTCATCCCTGACTGATTCAATGGTGCTCAGAAACGGGATTTAGATTGAGAAGCAGATGAATTGTGGAAGGATTTTTTGAGCTTTTATCACTTTAGGTTTCACATGCACCTGCACTCAAAACCTTGATCCTGTTTCCTGTGGATTTTTTTTTTGAGAACCAGTTAGAGTGCAACCTTTCCATGCACTGCTTGATTTTGAAGTGTGCAAATGTGATTTTCTGAATATTAAATCACTACTTAAAAAGTGAGTGCATTGATCTGTACTATATCGCTTAATCTAGCAGTAATTTTAAGTTCAGTGGCAATATCACCAGCGTATATATCTTTATTAGATTTGCTAACTTTTAACACAAAAACCCTCAACATCTAACATAGTTTTGCATGAAACCTGTGAAATGTTTGATAACCCCCAGCAGGGTTGCATTTATTGGGTAAGAATAAAATGTTTACCCAGACTTTTCTTAAGTTTTAGATGTTATGCATAGCATACTTTATCTTGCAAAATTTTACCAAGTTCAGCAAAAGTTTATGCACTGCAAAATTTGCAGAAATTTGCAGTTTTTAGGGTCCCATGCCGGCATGCAGGGATGAGCTTCAGATGCCCAGGATTGTAATATGTAAGTTATGCATAAATTATTGTAACTCAGTCATCAAAGTGTTGTTATCTGGAGAAAAGTGGCTTTTTATTGTTGTGGGATCATTTGACCAACTTCATTTAACGGAAGGATATCTGCTTTTATCTGGAAACACAATTTATGTTTAAGGCTAAAATGACTAAAATGAGTCATATTGCTAAATGTCAAGACAGTAAAAGATCTGTTTTCCAGTAAAAAATGAGTGTGAAGTGACTAATCATAATATGTCACGCAATCCGCAGTTTCACATTTCATCTGTCAAAGCATAAAAAGGAGGCCACTGACAACTGAGAAGCACCAAACACCAGCCTTTGACGAGTAACTTCATCCTCTCTCTTCTCTTGGTACCAGTTATTTATGTGTTGCGCTTGTATGTGTTTTCTGTGTTTTACCTCCAAGTTCTTTTCTTACTCTCTCTCTCGCTCCCCTCCCCTGCCCACCCCAGTCTCGTGAGATGTCAGCTGCTGTGCAGTGGGCACACACACACACACACACACACACACACACACACACACACACGCTCACACACACACACGCTCACACACACACACACATAGTGACTGTCTGTGTAGGACTTTAGACGACTATTCTTACACTGTGATTCTACACAGGAACTAACTGCATTTTCGGTGGAGGATGTGAAACTGCAGTTGGTAAATTTATCAGGTGTGAAAGCATAGAGGAAGAGACGTGCATGTGTGTTGCTTTATAACAAATCTTTCTAAAGATATTTTTTAGGGTGTTTTTGCCTTTAATTTATAGGGCAGCAGGAGTGGGAAAGGGAGAGGGGATGACATGCAGCAAAGGGCCAAGGCTGGAATTGAACCCACGGCTGCTGCAGTGAGGACACAGCCTCTAAACATGGGGCACCCGCTTTATCCACAGAGCCACCATGCGCCCCGGATAACAAATCCTGCCATTATACACTTTTTTTTATCATGGTGTAACATTTCCCAGTGATCAACTAATAATATTTTATTATGTAAAATAAAAAAAATACCTATTGTATCAAACTTTTTCAAAAAAGTTTCAACAGTGCTAAAACAAAGTAAAGCCTTCTTAAAATTCATTATTCATATCTGAATCAAAGACTGCCTTTTCCATTCGATTCTGGCTCTGCTCTCTGTGATCATGTGACACCCACACAGCAGCACTGCAGATGCAGATCACGATATCAGCAGCGGCGTTACGCTGCTTGTCGCCGTCATCGACTATGGAAACATGTATAATCGAAGATCACAGCAGAAAGCGGTTGTGATGTGAAACATGTGTCTAACATGGTGCGAAGTGACACTGATATCTTCTCTCACACTTAAATTAGACACACATGACTTTGCTTATGGAGATGAGATATTTTAGTTATTTTAATTAACGTTTGCGTTTGAACTAGTTTTGTTGCAAAGCTTTTTGAGCCCTGTTTGATGAAATAGTTCCTAATGTTAAATCAGCTTCTGTTACTGTTCTGATACTTAGTAACGATAGGTGCATCGTTCTTTTCACAGAACTGATTCCTTTGAATTGATGCGTCTAAATTCTTTCCAGTTTTGATACTTTTGGCAAAATATGGTGTCAGTCTTCTGTGAAAAATGATTTCTGATCATATGTTATAGCTCACCTGATCCGATTGCTTTGCTCTTCGTTATCAAAGTGTTGTTTAAATGCTCTGAGCAATGAAATACACAGGTCTTTTTGGTAGTGTCCAGGTTGTTTCTGCATAACAGCTTAAAGCTCATAAACACGCTGAAGACAGAAAAATGACCATCCGAGGAGCGTGTGAATGCCTCATTGTCCTCGGCAGGCAGACGTTTGGACTTGAGTCCAGTTTAGTCGCTTCTTGTAGCAGGCAACATGAGCAGTACCCTACAGTGACATGGTAGGGCTGCATTAATAATTGAATGTTAATCAGGATTTTGGCATCCCACAATTGAATGGGCATGATCGTCTGTGATATTAGTTTAAAATGCAAAAACTCTGCTGCATGTCAAATCAGACACAGCGATCAGCCAGCATTCACTTTTGAAGAGCTGTCATTCACCTGTGCACATTTTATGTCTGATTTTGATATAAAGATTTGAACATTAGCAGGAATGTAACACAACACGGACGAGAAAGAAGTGCTCTGTCTGTTTCTTGAAACCTGGATGGGCATCAGCTTTCTTGTGTTGCATTCAGACACCTTATAAAAGTATTTAAACCTTTGAAATGTGAAATGTGAAAATGTGAAATTTTTGGGACAAAAATGTAATCAGCAACTTGGCATGAAATGTCATAAAAAGGAAAAAAATCAATGGAAAATGGAAAATCATCAATAATAATCATCAATAACTAGGTAGAAATATCAAGAAATCTATATTTATAATTACATGTTTAAAATAAGCCTATGGAAAAAAAGATGTATATTTTTATTATAAATATTTTTATTTTTATTTATTCATTTATTTAATTTTTTTTCAGGTAATTTTCTTATAACTTTTAAATGATTCTCTCACTAATTTTTGGGTTACTTTTGCTGCTCAGAAGAAATCAAGCCAAATTACTCCGGTTTCAGAGAGTTGAATGTGAAAGTGCAATAAAAATGTTTTGTCCAAGTAAACAATGAATAATGGTGATAAATAATTGAGATATTGATCAAAATAAGATAATTTTGGCCATAACTGCAGCCCGACGATAACGGCGAGTGGGAAAAGTCACAGGTTCATTAGCGCTCAGATGATCAACAGCTCGCTCATTACATCCCAGACACTAAAAAGAGTCGTTTAGAAAGATTTGTTTGGTCAGTTTTGTCCGTCACGAAGTCTTGGAAAAACCCACATATTTCAGCATTACAGTAACGGCACGGAGAGGAAGCACTTTCAACATGTGATGCCAGTTATGTTTTTAGAGAGGGTGGAATTTTGGGATGAGTCACTTTCCTTTTGACTTACTGTTTTGAAAGCCACATGCACTGAAATTCATAGATCTGGTCAAATATAAAACTACTAGCTGTAAATACATTTGGTGAAATATTATATGAGTTAAACGAAAGGGGGATTTATAAGTTTTACTTCCACCTACTCCTTTTTGGACAATGTACCTTTGTTTGCTTTCATTTTTTTGGTTTCGAATAAAATCCTTTGTTCATTCATTCACTGAAATCACCATAAGCACAAAAGCAATTCCTCTAATATGCATTTATCCACATTTATCCACATTTTGTTGACTTTATCACGCTAACTGTGTGTTTTTTTTGACGTGGTACTCGTGCCATGTTGAAGGCTCACATCCTCTGCACTGTGGGTGTGTGCTCACCACATTAACGTTATCGCCACATCAAAGTTCTGCTTTCGACCAGCTGACAGTGTTTGTGTTTGTGATTTCTCTGTCTAGGATTCGTGGTGGGCCAGTCTGGACTCTACCAAGCTATTGCCATGTTCCTGGTGGCCTACTTCATCATCTGCATGACCGTGCTGTCAGTGTGTGCCATCTCCACCAACGGAGCCCTGGATGCAGGCGGGGCCTATTGTATCCTCTTCACAAGCACACACACGCTATCACATGACATTTGCACGTGACAAAGTGGTATCAGTAAAATAGTCAGTGGCCAAGAAATGGAGACGGCACACTTATAGAGCTCCTCGCTACACTAAACAGAGTGTGTCTTTGTGTATGGGTGTGTAATGTGGCATTGTATGTGACACTGAATGGGGCCTGATTTGTTTATTATCTGAACCATAAGACACTGTTTACTACTTTAAATAGAGGCCAGTATGTCTCTCTGCCAGGAATTTGGTAAATGACCCCAATCAGTGCTGTCTGTCAGTCAGCACAGACCTTCTTCATCATTCTCTTAAAACATTTGCCTTAACATGACAATACATTAACTGAAAAGCAAATTGCTTTCCTCAAAAAGGCCAAACTATTCAAATGACTCAAATACAAACACACACACACACACGTGCACTTTGCCTTAACTCCGCTCAGACATGATCAGCAGAGCGTTGGGGCCAGAGTTTGGCGGCAGCATCGGCATCATGTTCTTCCTGGCTAACGTGTGCGGCAGCGCCCTCTATGTGCTGGGTTTGGTTGAAGCCATCGTGGCCACGTTCGGCGTGCCAGAAGGTGAGTTTCATATTAACAGCTTGTGAAATGCTGGTTCCTCATTGTACAAGTTTAGAAAAATGATTTTAGAAACATTAAACTTACAACATATGACACACAAATAACAATTATCACAAAGAGAAACAACATTCACAGTTACAAATACACACAAACGTTAAAGTGGTCACTCCATCTGCAAACTTCGACTTATTCCCCTGTAACTTATTTCATTAGCTTCCTGAACAGCTTATTACAGGTCATATATGAAGCATTATTGTCCCTTTAGGTGGTTGTTGGCATTGAGCGAGAGGTTGGATACACTCTGGACGGCTCACCAGTTTATTACAAGGCTGATTTAGAAAACCACTCACACTCACAATTTAAATTTTGATTCCTGAGTTACATAACCTAACCTACTTAACCTGCATGTCTGTGGACTATGGGAGGTAACCTCAGCTGGCCTGCAGGTGCAAACTGCTGTGCAGCCCCATTATGGTCCTTTTATTATTAAAACTATAGCACCGAAAGCAATCACACTGTGGGTGCAGTTATTTCTGGAATGAAAGTGGGGCTTGCTAAGTTGCCTGCACAGGGAACATTAGTTAATTTTCAAATTGATCAATTTGCATGAAAATAGTTCAGTACATTTTCTAGCTTTACTTAGTTCATTATGTTTTCTTAATTAGGTTAATCAGTGGTTTTCCTTCTCATAAAACCAAAAAGCCCACTTCACAGAAGAAAATAATGCCATTTAATGTTTCTGCAAACCACAAATCATTGCACTGGTGTGTTTCATGCGTACTTTATCAAAATTTCTAAAGTTTGTTCGTAGCATGTGAGCCTTCTTTATCATTGGGACGTGGAGGGGATGGTGGACAGTATGACACCTCGGGGAGACGCCTGCCATGCTGCAGATCACTGTTCGTGACCAACAAAAGACAAAACTGGTTCTGATTTAGCGATTCATTGCTGTGTTTTCTGCAGTTTTTTAGGCATTAACAGCAGTTGTTGTTTTTTACTGAGACATTTGGATTGTGCTCCCTAAGCGGATCTTTTAAGCCAAACATATTTTCCTGACCCTAACCAAACGTTTTTTAACCACACAGTTAAAACACAAAGTTTTAACATATCTGCTTCATAATAATGTGGAAATGTTATGTATTCGTAGTTTTCAGACGTGTACGATACCAACATTTATTCTGGCGATGGGGTTAAAATGACCTTCTGTTAAAAATTAATAAATAAATAAACAAATAAATCAGGAGAGTTTTAAAATCTAATTTTCTAGCAGGGACCTGGTGAGAACTCTGAAAAAAAATGTACCAAGTTAGAAGTACAGTGGTAAAATAGTGAAAACTTCTCAAGTGTGTGTGTGTAGAACTATGAATATAAAGCAGGATCTTTCTAGAAAAGAGCATTAAGCTGATGCAATATTTCCTAGGTAAAAAAAAAGCTTAAAAATGTCGAGAAGAATTAATGCATTTTCCCCTTATCTTTTCCCCATGACCTCCTGCCTCGACACCTTTACCACCTCATCCACCTCTAGACGGATCTCTGGTCACCTCTCCCTACCAGGTCCTGCCGTCGGGCTACTGGTGGTCTCTTCTTTACGCCACAGGCGTGGCCCTGCTGTGCCTGCTGGTGTGCCTGGTAGGAGCCCACATCTACGCCAAGGCCACCTTCCTCATCTTCCTGGTGGTCATGTTTGTCTTGGGCACCATCTTCACCAGCTTCTTTGCCGTTGGCCCTCGTACCATCCTCTTGCCCGGCTCTCAGTCATTTAACCCGGCACCCAATGGAACAGGCCCCACGTTTCCCACCACAGCCAACTTCACCGGCTTCAAGTTGGACACGCTGCTGGGGAACCTGGCAGGTAAGATGACTGAGGCCGGCCAAAAACAGGTCTCTCAGGATTTGCTCATACTGAGCATGCTTAGGGTGCCTTGTTTGGTCTGTGGTGTGTTACTTCTTTTGTTAATTTTGACAATACAGTTCAAACTAAGACCATGTTTAGACAAAAACAGCCCTACAAAAAATGGAAAAATTCTTTCCTTTGTGTTTAAAAAAAACAAAAAACTAACATTGTTAAAACGATCCTCGTGTACATGGCAAAAACAACCAAAAAGCGCTGTAGTATGCATGCAAGGCCAGCAGTTGGTGGTGTAACTTGTAATGAAACACCATGGAAGATCGCAACATGCCTGCACATAAGGGCGCTCTTCTACAGAGCGGTGAGTTTAAACAAACAAGATGATGGTGAACGCACGCACGAGAACCAACAACGTTATAAAAAAACTCAGTAGAGTCGGCAGCGCAAACGCAGCTCAGTAGTCCGCCAATGTTGTAATTGTTGTCCCGCATGACCATTTGTCTGAAACGTAATGCACATGTGCGAAGTGCGGCCATGACATCAACGCTCTCGCAGGTCATTGATAGTTTACAGAAGCCATGTATTGATTGAAGTGCATACTGGTGGGTCGAGATATCCCTTTCAGCTAATTGCTATTGAACCATTTTCAGATTGACCTGTTACGTCACATACCAGACAAGTATGAACAATTTGAACAATTTGTTTATGCTCAGTGCTTTACTCACTTCACTTGTTCACATTTGTGGATGATGTGGGTTTGAAATATTCATAAGTTGTTACTCATTGGAAGCATGACCTCAGTGACTTAGACGTACATCCAATGCAGCCCCTGCTGCACTCACTGCTTACTCCACTGCTGGCCGAGGGAGGGTACTGAGAGCCAAATTTCTCATGTAGGCATAGTCACCAGCCACCTACAGGGCAGCTACAACCCCCCTTCTTTATGCTGCCTTTGCATTTTTACACAGAAACAACAAAAGCATCATCATACCGCCTCAGTGTGTGGTTTTAAACAGCAGGCTGGCATCAAGGAAGCAAAAGAGGTGTGACGTTATGCTGTAACAAAACAGCATTTGCCTTGATTTTGACATATGAAAGACATGTTGGCAGCCCTTTCTAAACAATAGCGATGTGATAACACAGATGTTCAGAACATTAGCGGGTTTATTTCTATTGCAGCCACTGTACTAGCCGTCATCATTTCCAGTCGAAGGCGACGTAGGCGTGTTATGCAAGCCAAAATGGTGAGGCGAGCCCCTTATCCATGGGAGCAGCCACGTATGAGGGATTTCTGGGAGGTGATAGTCCACAATTTCACAGAGGAACTGTGGATCCAAAACTTCTAGATGATGAACCTTTGAAGAGTTATGCGATGCAATAACACCTGTTGTAGCGCCGGCTGCATCATCACTCTTTGTTGTACATCATGTAACCTGTAAAAGCAAAAAAAAGTGTTTCCATTGCAGTTTTGTAGCTTTAGCTTTTGTTAATCAAAAGAAAAATAGGAAATATGCCCCATAATCTCACACTATTCCTTTAAATGAGATAGAGTCACATGTGTTGCATTGTGATTATTCCAATAAATCCCGTGCAAATCACTGCTGCTGCAACAAGGAATTGATCCCTCACCGGCTTCCCACCCATTAACACAGCTGAAATGCTTCTGGGAACAAAACCAAACCAAACCAAAAAAAAATCAAAAGTTCGCAATCTTTTCCAGCCCTGTTGGCAGAGGACAGAAGTTTTGATTTCTCTGTAATTAGATGTTTTACATGTTCTGTGGTTGTTAATGTCTGTGGAAATCTACCTAAGCACTCCACTCTGTTTTGGGGGATTTATATCCAAGCACATGATTACTAAGCTAATTGGTGTAACTCGGGCATGCGTTCAGGCACACGTGAGAACTATTACAGTGAATAATCCCCAAATCTGACTAAAGAGAACACAAACACACAAAGAGCCATCAACAGTTATAATCTTAAAGTGAATATTGTAAAGTCCAGAGACAAAAATGTTTTTTTCATGTTTACTTTTTAAAGTTTTTGAATGTGTGTAAACATCCTGTTTTTTTGTGTCATTCCATCAAACTGTTGTGTTGAGTGCTTTACAACCATTAACTGCTCATGTTAGCTGCTAGATTATTTTCTTTGGTCACTTTTAGTACTGTTAAATCTTTGTTTTGAACATGCCAAATAAAACAGGAGAAAAAATATATATACAAGCAAGAAAAACAACACCAAAATGTCCTTTCGACATATTCAGTAAACAAACCTGTCCGAAAAGGACTAGGAGAGAGTTAATACTTATCAAATCCTTCCCCTTTTTTCAGTTTTATATAAATAATTTCAAACATGAATATTCCCAATTTTGGCCACAATATTTACTTTCCACACCTTGATCTAATAAATCAATACAATTCATGTTTACCCTCATGAATCAATAATGCTTAGTGCTTTTTAGGAGCTTAATTCTTGCTGGACCCCCCCGACAAGTACAAATGCTGGTATTCATTGATAGAAAAACAAGAGTAGAAAGTAAATGTGTTTGGTTCATGTTTGTGTGTGGTTCATGTTTGACAGGTTTGGGTAGTCCCTCGGGTAGATATGATATTTGTTTACAATTATACACATACAACCATAAAAACCTCAAAGAAGATTAGTTTCTTTATAAATGGAGTCCTGTGATTGAGTAGCTGCTGCTCTGGAAACAGCAGGAAAGACGTGTGGAGATTGCTTTTCTCAAACACTGTAAAACAGGATGAGGTTCAGGCACAGAAGTATGGAGGAGAGTCTGCCAACAAACCAAATTGAACTTTCCGTCAGAAGACTGATGGTGCTGATAAAAACACTACTACAGTGACTTATCTGTTGTAATCTCTCCCTGCAGCTAACTACACGGTGGATTACACAACAGGAAATATGATGACCTTCGCCACTGTTTTCGCCGTTATGTTTAACGGCTGCACTGGCATCATGGCCGGCTCGAACATGTCAGGTAGGTGAGGGCAAGTTGTGAGTGTGTTTGACTTGATTACCTGTGTGAACACACTCTAAAACTGTCTGTCTTACAGGGGACTTGAAGAATCCCAGCTACTCAATCCCCCGCGGCACCATCACAGCCGTCATTTTCACCTTCATCATCTACAACCTGCTCAGCGTGCTGGTGGCCTGCTCCTGCGACCGGTCAGTAACACACACACACACATACAGACACACTTCTATATGCACACAAACACATTAGGATACAGTATACTCTTAAACTACTTACTGTAATATAACCATTTTTATCATTGCCATCTACAAACAAACAAAAAACAGCAAAACGGGCCATAATTGGACATAAATCCACACAGATCCAAACAAGTTAATTAAAGCTTTAGTGCTGATAAGAGTACAAGCGCTCTGCTGAAGTAATAGATGTTAGCATGTTTTGTTTTCAGCAGCTGAAATCCAATACTTAGTGGCTATCAGATAATGCGAACAGGGTTCATTTTCTGCTTCACCAAATTGAACTGCAGCATCAGACGAGGCGGATTTCAAAACCGTCCATTCCAAGCAAATGTTATCCAACACCACGTGTCAGCTCATCAGTCTGAACAGCTGCAGCCCATTTTTGACACTGGATTATTGATGAATAAATTACTCTTCATGAAGCTGTAGCATGTCCGCCCAGTCACCAACCAAAATACAGACGAGGCTGTGTGGACACAGACGCTAAAACAACGAGCTGATAAGTCTGAGCTCTGTGTAGGGCTGCATTTTTTTCCTACTTTATTTTTTGGTATATCATTTCATTTCATACAGCTTTTCATTTGCTATCTCCAACAGATATATCCCAAACAAAATATATATCCAAAGACATAAGTAGCCAGTGTATGGACCAAGTAAACAAAAAAATGAGGATGTAGAAATTGAATAAGAGAAAGAAAAAGAAAAAAAAGAGAAGTTAGAGATATGTTGAGGGCTGCAAATTTAAAGCACTTTCCTTAATCAATTATTGGTAAAGTTAAAGATCAAATAATTTAATAATTATTATTTGGGAAAAAAAAACATTAGATCATGCTAACTGCATTACATATGTTATATTTAATGTTAGTGGGCAGCGAGCTGTATCAAAAGAAAGGACTGACCAGTTTTTGTACAACCTGTTTGGTTTTTCAGACTACTTTCTGATTCATCCACTTATTACTGGCTCTCCATTCTCAGCATAATATTTCCATCTACTACTACGAGTGATGTTTCCTTTGTTTTGAACAAGGGACCTTTTATAGTTTCCTTGGTTTTAGGTTGTTGCTAAAGGCCTACTATTGTCAATACTGGACACTTTGCACCTTTGAGGGAGTATTCCACTGAAAATCTATAATCGAGTAACAAATAACCTGGACAAATTAGTGAGATTTCTTTCAAAACATGGAAAATAAGGGCAATAAGCAACTTGGTAAAAAAAATCCACAAATAGCAAGATGTAGTAGTAGTAGTAGTAGTAGTAGATTTAGAAAATTATTTTTTTTTAAAAAGCTAAGGGAAAAAAAAAAATAGGAAAACACTGTTAAGTGACATAATTATTACAATATTTTTAAGCATTTTTTCTTGTTCGCCTCTTTTTTAATTGTTTTAAATTTCTTTTTGTGTGAGTGTTTGTTTTGTTTGGGTATTGTTTTTTAATTTTTGTTGTTTTGAACAAATTTTTCTTGTGCTTTTTACGAATTTCTTGCTAATTTTTGAGTCAGTCTTATATTGCTCGTTACCTTCTTCCCATATTTTTGAAAGAAATCAAGCTAATCTGCTCAGGTTTCAGAGGGTTTCCAGAGGTCAGAGGGAGTATTGATTATTAACACTCTGTCAGTGACAGAGATAATTTTGGTGTCTGTGCTCTTACCTAACTTCACTCCTGAGGTTAGAGGTCAAGTCTTTACCTCAGTGTTGTAGTTGGTATTTGCTTCTTTCTATTTATTTGTCCTCTGTCTCCCTCTCTTTCTGTCTCTTTCTATCTGTCTTTTGCTGAGTGCCAGAGTTCAGTATTGATGTAGCTCTAAAGCGGGTGTTGCCAAGGTGCTAAACTGACATGACAGGGCTATAAAAGAGCATCAGGGATCGATACTGCCATCATTTACCCTGCCGCACCGTCCTCCCTGCGTCCGCCTACCGCACACACACACACACATTGATAAGAGACAGAGATTCTTAATACACTTTCTCCACCTCTGCAGTGCTCTGTTTTTACAGAGAGCCACATATACACCTTGTGTTTTATGTCGGTGCATGTTAACGTATTGTTTTCCATCGTTGGATTGCAGATATCTAAAATATCTAAAGTAGTTTCCCTCTTCTAAAATGACTTACGTTAGATATGCAGTTGTTTTGTAGTCATTTAGGCTCGAGGCAATGTCAGTGTGAAGTGGGGCAGAGTCAGCACTGAGCCCTCACATGACCCAACAAAGAGGCCCCGAAGGTCCCTCACATGACCTGTCTGTGTGTGTGTGTGTGTGTGTGTGTGTAGCGGGGTGGGTACACTTAAATTGTGTGTTGGTCACAGTTGCACAGACACATTTGTGGATGCAGTGGATTCTGGTCAAGTTAGGCACACGTGGACACATACAGCTGTGATTCCAGACTATAGGAACCCTTTTATCTCTGGGGTTACTTTAAAGTAACAGATTAATAGTTAAAATAATTGCCTATGAGTAGTAAAGGTTCACAGTATGTGACATTTAGGTGTCTGACAAAAAAAAAAGGGAAAAATGTCCAGGGGAAAAAAGCTAGGGAAAAACCGATATTTATAATTATCATAATTATATATTTTAAATTATGTTACAAAAACCATTTTAAGTACTTTTTCTAAGGACATTTCTATGTCGTTTTCTTAACTTTCTTTTCTTTTGTTTTTCAGTTTTTTCTTTTTTTTCTTAAGTTTTTTTTACTATCTTTTAGACAGCTTTCATAACCTTTCTTTCTGCATTGTGCTAATTTTTAGGTAGTTTGTCTTTATATATCTTTCATTGTTCATTGCCTCTTTCCCATGTTTTTGAACGAAATCAAGCCAATTTGCTAAGGTTTCAATGTGTAAACAAGTCACTGTAATTTAATAGATAACATATTTCTATCTTTATCCATCCTGATTCGTAGTATTAATTACATCCAGTTTAAAATCGATTCAAATGAACACATTTTGAACATCTGAAAACTGTTAGGGTACATTAGGCCAAAACAGGTTGAGGACCACCGATATAGTGTGCTGCAAATGCAAATGCATCTCCCGAATTGATTTGGTCCTGTCAAATAACTCAGGCAACGTTTTAAAGTCCACTGAGGTGATGTTCCAAATAGCCACTGCAGTCTCCTCTCTAGCGCTGTGCCTGAGTAGAAATCAAATGAAAGCAGGTCTGAACTGCAGCTGGATCTAGACGTCTGGACATCTGGACACATGACGTGTGTGAACTGCATGCCTAGACCTCCTGCGCTGTTGCAGCTAAATGAGAACCTCCCTCGGTTTTATCAATGGAGATTTGTTCTGTTCTGCCGCATACTTACTGATATCGGTGGACATGTGACATCACGCCGTGTGTGCATTATGCATGTGTGTGTGTGTGTGTAAGAGACAGCTCATGGCTGAGTACACACAAGGCGTCTGTGGGAAGCTGGACATTCATCACTTGCTGTACAGAGGAAGTGTGAAGCATTGTTAAAAGACAGGATAGAAAGTGAAACATTGCGTTCCTCAGAGCAGTAAAAGACTGTTTTGATTATGAAATACAGATGGTGTAAACTCACATGGGGTGTAAAATCCTGTTTTATTGGTTTCATGCCCGGGACATCACTCCCCGTCTTATCTTCAGTTAGCTCAGGGTCGTTTGGTTTATTGAGGCTGACCAGAATTGAGCTGCTATGAGTGTTATCTTACTGGATAATAATTTCTCGAAAGTACCAGGAAAAGTGACTTGTTATTTCCTGATTGTGCACTTGTTTCTGTGTCATGTCTGGCTTTCATGTGGTTTTGATCTGGTTGTGATTTTTGACTCTTTTTAAAAATATATATATATTTGAAGTGGGATTTTATCATGTACTTATTACACATGTCAGTCAGCATGTATCCTGTTTGGAGAAGCAGGCTGGAGTCAGACATGAAAGTTAAGAAATGTGCTGCTGTGGAGGGGGTCAGCAGCCAAACGTATTCAGCCCCCTAAGATAAGTCCCACCTAAAATATGTAGTATCGGTTTTGCTATATTGAGAGTATTTTCATTGCTTTACCTTGCTGTCAGACAGCTGGCTCCGATGGGGAAGCTGTTAACGGCTTCAGTTCCACATCAGTGCTCTCGTCAAAGCCACCAGACTCGATTAACAAAAAAACAGTTATTTTAGCTTGTTGAACACAGGAGCTACTAGTCTACCACTCCCTTTACCAGTAATTTTGTTTGTGTTATTGTGTGACTTTGTTGAATCTGAACCAACCTTTTAAAAGCCAAAGTCACACAATAACACAAGCAAACTAACTGGTGTAGGCAGCAGTAGCCCAGCTGCCCCGGTGTTCAGCGATGTTAAATTAATATTTTCTCAATGGAGTCTGGTTCTAAAGAGAGGGATAAAATAGCCTCATTTTCTTGGTTTCAAAGTTTCTGCATTTTCTAGATTTGGCAAACGATTTTCGCCATGTGATAACTTCTCTGCATTGCAACGGCTGGAATTCACTGCTCCCACACCTAGATTAACACAATGGTCTGATTGTACACAGAGGAAAAACTCTCCAGACAATATTTGACACCTAACTCACAAGAATGCAGCCATTGAGCGGCCAGCAGCCCCTATCAGGAGATGATAAGTGGGCCGATGGTGACAGTGACAGGCCCCACCGGTGAACAATCTATTTTAATACCCAGCGTTCATTTTCTAATGGAGGAAACAGGAGCTTCTCTGCATTGCTTGTTTGTAATCGGTGTGCCGCAGTGTATTTCATCTTCTGCTTGTTGTGAAACATTTTCATTCACCGCCATCTCTGCTACATTAAGTTGGCTCACTCCATGAGGAAAAAAAAAATATTACCAACAATGCCTAAAGTGCATCATAAAGCTTTATTGATTTTTCTGTAAGGAAATTAGAGAAAGACCGATATTTATCACAGTGCAAGAATTTAAGAAACATCCATTTGCAAAGTGCAAATTGTTCTAGAAATAACGGAAAATCTGGCCATCCATTATACTTGCAAGATCACATAACTATTCAGGGAAAGCATTTTGTGGAAAATTACTCTGAAATATCTGTAGATAAATAGAAGCATTATGTGTTGATTTTCTTATAAAAGCTCAAGTGATCAGCGCGAAGGCAAACCAGAACCCCGAGGCAAAAACCCATCTCACATTTATCTCACACGACCAGTTGTACATCCTAAGTGTGTGGCAGCAGGTTTTTGGCATTAAATTATGCAGACAGGCAGGCTAACCAAATTATCATGGATTAAAATATGGCTGCTTCTGTTAAAGTCATTTGTCATGTTATGGCACCACCACATGTCAGGGAAGCCCTCACGCCTGATACGAGACTCCAGGGTAACTGTGAGGCTGGCAGTATCTCATTATTATGGGATGTCACTGTGGGATGTTGTAGGTTGGCATATGTTTGTGTGTGAATCTCTGTGATTTAAAGCTGCAGTTGGTAACTTTTAGGAAATTAACTTTGTTTCAGTTTTGCTACAACTATCACTTTATTCTAAAAGAAGAACATGAGACAGTCATTGAAACAAATCAGTTCCCTCCTTCTGCTCTTAGAATACACCATGGCACACTGAAAACAACCAATCAGATTAGAGGAGTCTGCTGCGCTACTTTCAGTAATGCCAATCACGATTCGTAAACTGCGGTCAAACTGTTAAATTAGGCAGCACTGATCAAATATGAATCTCCATTGTCCATTTCTCACCTCAGATGTTTTCAGAAACATATTTCAGTTTGCTGTTTAGCTGTAAAATGAGAAAATGTGTGACCCAGCAGCAATATTAAATACAGCGAACTAAAGTATCAAGCCTCTGCCACCAGCCGTACCAACTTTCTAATTTTACAGCTAAACAGTACACTGAAATATGTCTCTTAAAACAGTTTCGGTGAAGAATAGGCAACAATTTTTCCAGCTGAATGAGAGTGTATATGTGTTGGGTAGGAGGAGGGAAAACTGTCCCTTTGTATCATTCCTTGTTCAGTCTCTAAATTTGGAGGTTTTTGCAGCTCTGTGAACATGGCACAGGCGGAGCTCTCCATGAGATCTTTTTTTTCTCAGCAGCAGTTTTTGACTTGCGGGGGTGGATAATTGATCTTTTCAGATAAGATCAAGTCAATAAATAAGGGAAGCAGCTACCGAGAGCAAATGCAAACTTTAAGACCCAGCAGAATGAATGTTTAAGTTTCACTTTCAGTGCGCTTGATGTTTCGCTGCTCTGTCTGTGCCCAAAGTACACAGAGAGTGTGATGCAATGAATTACTGTCCGGTATATATATTTCAATAACACTGAATGGTCTGGTGGTCTAATCTATTTGTGGCAGCAGAAGTTTATATTGTGGTGTGCCACCATAAATGCATGAATGTGTGGGAAGCCCGAAGGAAATGCAGTCACAGAATCTTGATCCGTATTTGATCAGCGATGCCTAGTTTGACAGTTTGACCACAGTTCACTGGCAGTGATTGACATGATTGACAGCTGTGTTAGAGACTCCTCGTCTCTGACTGGTTGTTTTCGCTCACATGTGAAAGAGCATAAGAAGCGCTACCAGGCAGTAGAGTATGATTTTAGTGCTGTGTGAGTATAGTGACATTTATATAAATATGAAAAGAAAAAATAAAACAAAATTTTCCAAATGTAGCTTTAGCTAGAAGATGACTAACCCCAGTGCTTTACTGTAACTGCTTTATGTAGCATTTATAAGCAGTATATGAACATATATACATAATTTATTGTATTTAACACACTTTAGTAGTTTTAAACAGATATAAGGATGTTTTTAAGTGTATAAATAAACACTCATGTATATATAAGTTTGTCCTTGCCAACATTTATACCTCCTATCTAGCACCCAAAGAGGTATTAAAACAGATAATAAATGACTGAAGAGAAAGTAAAACATAACTATATTTATTTTAAATTACATATGATTCATGCATGAACACAACCCTTACTGGTTATTATAAAGCAATTAGCTTTCACACCCATGTACACATAATCCACCAGTGGATTAAGACTCTTAAAATTGAGGACCACTTACTAGATTTCTCATTGATCACACGGCCTTCATCAGGGCACAGAGTTTGCACAGTTGTCCTAGTAGTATTTAGAAACACTTCAATAGATAGAATAAATGTCTATTATTTTCTGGTTATGTACAATAATTATTGCTTGCGGCTTCAGATAGACATAAATAACCAAGTCTTTTTTTGAGATACTTTGAAATTGCTATGTAAACACTTAATAATGTCCTTCAAGCTATTTATAACAACAGTACATTACGATGTGTGTTAGAAACATTATACTGCTTGTAAATGTTAGATGGAAGAGTTAAAATAAATTGTTACTGGGAGATGGTGTATTTAAGCGTTTGAGTCTTGTGACAGAATGAGTTTCCGTACAGCTTGTCCATTCTATACTAAAAAAAACTTTACTTTCAAAAACAAGTTTCTCGTTTTATAATAACAGCAAAGGGAAATTTTTGTTTCTGTCGCAGCTGCCTTTGTTGTCCAAAAGGTGGCAGTCACACTCTCTTACCAGCCCCTCTCTCTGTGAGAGAAGATTCAGAGTGACAAACTAACCTTTACATAAGACTCCTCTAAATTGCTACCCTCGCCAAATTGTAGTTCTGCATCATAGCTTTAAAAGGCAAAGCACTTAAGATTGTACGTGAAAGTGAATGTCAGCGAGGTGGGAGACGGGCGGGTAGCTCTTTAGGAATGGCTATCTATGTCACAGAGTGTACCGGTCTTATGTGGTCAGTACCCTCTCATAGGTTTGTGTGTGTGTGTGTGTGTGTGTGTGTGTGTGTGTGTGTGTGTGTGTGTGTGTGGGGGGGGTTGTCTGTGTGCTTATTACAATGAGGGGATTAGTCATGTAACACGGCAGGAGGCTGATGGCTTCAGACACATCAGGCTTGGTTGTGGCACAAAGTATGACGCACCTCAACACCTGCTGTGTTACTCTTTTAATTGTTTAATTGCACCCTGTATGTGTGAGTAAGTAAGTGTAAGTTCTCACTGGTCATGGAATTCCTGGAGAATCATGGAATTTTGCAGGGACAGTGTCGGGATTTTGTTATTTCTTATACATTACATTTTATCATCCATTTGATACAGCCTTAAGTTTTCCAAAGCATTCCAGCAAAATAATGCTATTTTATTATGGAACGCTGTGGAATATTACCGCGGCTCCACAGTGGGAACCCGGTGAGATTGACTTTGCAGACGCACCGACAGAATTTTTTTTTTTTCTCACAGCTGTATGAGCACATTTTCTGCTTCACAGCTATTAGTACTGCAAAGAAAATGAAGCTCATTTGGATGTAAAAGCCATGTAACTGGTTTTCAGGTCACTGTTAATAGAGCGGCCTTATATTTTTGTCTGTTTTGAGATTATCGCTGATGATATGGCACTATGGTAAGAGCGCCGCTGATGATGGTGATGAAGGCTGAGGGGATGTGAGACAGAAAGGAATCTATTAACCTTATGTGACCAGCTAGCCAGCCATGACAGATTGCCCTGTCGCTACTTTATCAAGCTCTTTTGCTAGTGTGTGTGTGTGTGTGTGTGTGTGTGTGTGTGTGTGTGTGTGCGTGTGTGTGTATTAGGAATTTAAATCTACCCTAAAAGCAACAGAGGGAGCATGACGACTCACTCTGTTGCTCCACTTTTTTTTATTACTATTATTTAAGAACCGGTTTCATGCCTGAATATTAACTGGTTTGGGGAGGGTGGGTTTTGTCTTGGCTTGATTGACTTCTTTGTGTGTGTGCGTGTGAGTGCACACACGTGTGTTCTGTGCGTCAGTGACCTGTGGGCTAATCCGCCCTGGGCTAAAGAAGCTTTTGTATTAATAGCTGACTTGATAATTATATTAATTTGAATGTGTTGGGCCTTCTTTTGTTGTGCTATCTCTGACATGCAGCCTTGTGAATGTGTGAGCAATCTGCACACCCCCCGAAGTGCCTCTGTCTCTCATCTCTCTTCTGTTGCCCCCCCACCCCCCACCCCTCCGCACACACGAACGCTGCGTCTAATTCCTCTCAATTTTCCCAAAAAGTCACATTTTTTTCAAAGCACTTTTATTCTTTCTCCATCTTTCAAAAACAACCATGCTGTATTCACACCGTGTCTCTTGTCTTTTCACCTACGCACTGTCTATTCCCATTCCTCTGTTTTCCTATTCTGTTTTGTCCTTTTTTCCGCCTCACTCTGGTTACCTTTCACTCACAGACTTTATTTTACTCATTCAACATTTTCTCTCCTTGCTTTTACTGTCTGCAGGATCTTCTGCCTGAAACTCAAGGCTCAAGGACCTTGTCCTCCTTTCCCATCAGAAAAGGGTTCTAAAAAATGTTCTTGGCTTCAGTTCTTAAGATCCCTGTGACACAGGTAGTATTTTACAGCAGGTCACAAGCTACTGGGCTTGAGTTTGCAGTAGTAAATGGTCTGGAGAATCACACAGTTGCCATTTTCAAAGGCCCAGACACACCAAACAGACATCAGACGATGACGAAAGTCCCCTGCTGCGTCGCCTCATGTCGCCTGTGTCTGGGCCAAAATATTACACATGAACACATTGCAAAGATGACAGCCCATTGCCAACAAGCACGTATGTTCTGCGCCTGTGTGAAATGAAATACCCTCCCTATCAGCAGACAGCCATAGTTTGTGAACGTTATTCAAAAAGGGAAAGCGAAAGGATGTCTTAATGCCAGCAAGCACATTAACAACACAATCTAATATTGAAAGAACAGAGCATAATTTTTGAGCTTAAAGTCATGATGTGAACAGTTTTACCAGTTTCGTCTTACTACTGTCACAGTGTGGGTAACTTTTCCCACACATAATTGGCTAAGGGACTGTGAGGGACCGAGCAGGAAGGCATTTTAAAATTAAAAAGATGGGTTTAAATTGGGCCCCTAAACAAGGTAAACAAAACCAAACTGAACAAGTGACTTAAACAAACTGAGCTCACTTAATGAGTAAATGGCAAACATCAGTAAACATGAGGGTGCACAAAGCAATGCAACTTTAATAATTAAAAATAAACACTGTAGTTTGGCAAAAATGTTAAGTAAAAATAAATGTGTTAGATAAAGATAACTTGAATTCAAAATCAAACTGCTAAATTATTGTTTCCTTGGTGAAGTAACTGAACAACTGTAATTATTTTAAGTGTTGTATTTGTGATTGAACATAACCCTAAATAAGAAAAGGGTCAAGTGAAAGTGAAGACGTGAGACTGAGTGGACATGATATTACTAAGTTGAGCCAGTGTGGCCTTGGTTGCTGCTATCACACTAATGGACTAAAGCAATGCATAGTCTACAGCTATTTTTTCTGGCATTGTCTCATTATCATGATTATAATTACTTTATTCATCATTATACAATAAAGCCTTATGGCTGTAGAATTATTGGAAAAATACTATAATGACATAATAATTTCATACATAGTGGCTTTCAGATGGCAGCTCAGAATAAAAATAAAAAGTCAAACATTTGATGTTTTGTTTAACTACCCACACAGTTAACACACATGGATTTAAAAGAGGCTTTCTGTGCTTCTTCCACCGCTGTGCAGCTGTGCACAGTGGTGGACAGGTGCTTACTAAAACTCACTAATTGGCATGTTATATATCTTTTGTTTGTATAAAAATTGTAAAAAAAAAAAAAAGTATGCAAACAACAAGCTATGATTTGAGTTGAGTTAGATGTGTTGCATGCAATTTGCACAATTTGAAGGTTAATTGAAACCCGCCTAATTTATCATTTTCCCCCTAAAGCCCGGTACACACACTGTGATTTTGGGCTGTCTCAGATGAAAGATAACCATCGTGGCAGAAACGTGGTGATATCTTTTTGGTCGTGGCTCTAAAAACAACGGTCCTACGTCGCACAGTGAGAGAGCTGCCGTTGGATGGCCGTTGTCACAGTCGTGCGATCAAAGACAGCCTGGGATAAACTTCTGACAGAGACAGAAATTTGGGATAAGAATCTCTGCCATACAACCAACGTCTACTCATCAGCCAACAGAAATGCTGCATGAAATGTTAGACTGATCAGCGCGACTCCACTAAATACTAATACAAGCTAATACTTCGAGCTCTTGTTGCACAATTAGGGTGCCAAGTTGGTTTTTTTTCCCAGCCATGACCGCATCCGCATGCCCTTCTTCCTCTTCTTCGCTAGATTTTTCAAAACACACATAAATGCGGGGGCTCGATCTGTATGTTGACGTTTTGCTCTTACCGCTAAAGCGGCGTAGATGAATGATGTTTTGTTCATGCATGTTGACGTCGACGGGCGTAGGTCGTAGCCTGCGATTCAGTAAGTGATGTCATCACACAGTCTGCGCACATCAAACTTGATGTCGTACCCAAGTTTATTAAGATCCATGCTGCAGAGTGTAGCTGCTCTAAACTTCTAAGATTGCAAAAATCTCACAGTGTGCAGGAGGCTTTAGTCTGGAGTGCCAAGTGAACTGAACTACAGGTGTGAAAGCACCTCTTCTCCTTCTTGCTCTTTTTCGCCAGAAAAGACTGAGGAGCGTTGTCTGTTACTGCACACGCTCTAATCCCTCTCAGTTACATCATTTCCCCTCATTCTCAGGCTTTCTGCTCCTCCTTGTCCAGACTGTAGCCATTGTGAGGCAACAAGTCCAGCATCCCCTCTCCCCTTATCCTCACTCTTTCCTCCTGTCTCTCTCCCCCCTCCCTTTCTGTTGGCACTATCGCCCCACAGCAGCATTCTTGGCTTCACTTTCTCCTTTCTCCCTCCTCTCCTTGTCTATCATTCATCCATCCATCCACACAGCCGTGCTCCCTCCTTTTGTTATTCACCTCCTATCTCTCCACTGCAGAGATTCCAGTCACTTTCGCCCCCTCTCTCTCTCTCTCTTTCTCTCTCTCCTTTTTCTCACTGCTGTCCCTGTTTGTGTTTCATGGAGGGGGGGTAACAATGGTGGCAGTACAGGCCAAGTCTTCAACAACATGTCCTGTCTGAATTAAAAGCTGCTGGAATTGCAGGGAGAGAAAGGGAGGATTTGGGTGACAAGAGGTTTCGATATTTTAGATGTTAATTTAAAATTAGTTGGCCGGCACTTGGTGACCAAGACAGACACTATAGGACAGGGGTATTCAACTAAAATTCAAAGGGGTCCAGTTGCTAAAATTTCCTCCCAGCAAAGGTCCGAACCTCATGCCTAAAATCAGAATCACGATTAATTGAACATTTTTACCCCAATTATGATTAATGAATGATTATTTTGCTTTTGCTTTTTTGTGGTTTGTTCATTGCCCTCATAGCTCACTGACACAGTTTCATTTGACCATGGTGTGTTTGAGTGTAATAAACATATGATTTATTATTATTATTTATTAAACTTTCACAAAACTCCAGGTAAATTTAAGCATATTGTGCTGATAATGGGCCAACCTCTCCTGACTGCAGGACTCTGACTTCAACTTCTGTGAATCTTCTGTTCTATTAATCATTTTACTTGGGAATTAAAAACTTTTGAGTAGGCCTACTTCTCCTATAGCTGCCAACAGCCTGCCAAAATTCCCAGTAAGAGAAAGGGTGAAAATAAGGTCATGTGCTTGTGGCCCCAGACCCCCAAAACATTACATCTGCCCCTGCAAGCGGGCAGATGAGACACTGAGCGATGCGTCCTGGTGTTTCTAAATAATTCATCCAAAGTCTGAGTAAACCTGAAACTAACACGAAATAGTCTATAGATGGCACTTTCCACCAAGTTTGTCTGTTTCAGACACTCAAACACTCAGCTGTTCTCAAGTCGAAGTCGTTCACTTTTTTACATGACGGATGAGCTGGCTGTTGGACATGACTCCATGCGTATTGGTTACAACAACAATAACAGGTGTTTTGTTGGAAACCTCACGGGAGCGATACAGTTTGTAAAACTGCTCCAGTCAAGAGTGGGCTGTTGGACATGTCCACGCTGGAGCGGACTGTCGGACATATCCATGCGCTGGAGCGTGCTGTTGCACATGTCCACCTCTAGCCTCGCTGTGTTTTGGCATTAGATTTTCCTCAGTGTCATGAGAGCGGAAGACAGAGCCCAAAAGCCTGAGACGCAGGGCAGATGCGTAGGAGTTGGCTGCCCCAGTGGGGAAAGGGTTAACAGAATTTTTAAATAACCGAAATACCCAACATGCACAAGATTATGTCGGTTAGCGGTTCTGAATGTCGGTTTGATTATTTTTCGATTCATTGCCCAGCACTACTCCTATTGTTCTCAGTTTTACATTTCATTCATTACAACTTGGCCACGGGTCTGGCTAGGACGAAGTTTTGGTCCAGATCCGACCGCAGTCTGCCAGTTGGTGCCTGCTGCAGGAGGAAGTTTATTATAACTGCTGAATTCCTCACCTGTCGTGTAAGGGGAAGACAAGACTTGCAACTTTTTGGTCAGATTTCACACAAGCATTGATAAGTAGAGGGTGACAGACCTGCTAGGACAGCCACTGTCTCCTGTAACTCAGGGTCTTTCACCTGTCTTTCTGAGAAACATGATTTTTGGGCTCTCTCTCCTATTTTAATGAAAATCTGTCATGACTTTGACAAAGTTAAATGATGATTAATGTGAGGTTCAAAGTTCAGTGTTGGTGTTGGAAACATCCGTTAAGAAAGGAATCCCTCCACGAGTTAATTTAATAGCTGTTTTTTAGCTTTCGATCATATCGTACGGCCAACATTATCATTGAAATGTCTTTAGAATGAATGTTCAAATTTCCATTTTTGGGTTTGACGCTTCTTGTCTATGCAAGTAGGCAATGGAAGGTGGTGGGAATGTGCTCATTTGGATAGAAAATAAAATAAAGCTTTTGTGTAGTTGAACTCTAATTTCAGCTAAAATGCTGCATGGTTGCTAGCATTTTTAGCAAGTAAAAAATAAATTCAATGTAAATCACTTTTATGTGTTTTTGTGACTAACTAAACAAGAGTCAGCAGCCACACAAGGGTCTCTTAGAGGCTTTACTTACCATACATCTGTACTAGTATGTTTTTGTTTTAAAAATGCATAACTATTGCCACTAAGTTTCCACACTACTATGGCATTCTGGTACACCTAAAATGAAGACCTTTGAAAATGCTGCTGACCCCTTTATAGTTTAAAATCTCCAGGATCTGGTTTTAGTCTGAATGGGTGAAAATGGACTTTTGGAAACGATGACACAGGCACTGGTGCTTCTTTTTAGTCACAGTGTGTCAAGTCAGATCAATAAAGCTAGGTTAACTTAACTTTTGTGAATTCATCCTTCTTGAGTAGGTACTGCTTTCCAATCACCATGGTGATGGATCATGCTCTCAGCTGGTACCGCTCTAATATGTCGCTGTATTTGCTTTGTTGTGGTTCCCGATCTGTTTTCTACTGCCTTGGCAGCCTTATAATCACAATACAGTCGTTAACAGTTCTGCTTGTCCGGCCTTAGTTTTATCTGTCAGTATTTTCTGTAACTAAGCAACTAACTACAGAGTAAATAAACTGCTTGGATTTTCAGGGTGTTAATATGTGCAGAGATTAAATCAAAAACAATGTGTATGGAGATTTTATTTTAAAACACTGTTTTAAAACAAAAGCATATAAGTGTGGATTAGGCAAGATGGTGTTTCGAGCTAAATGTAATATCACAGTGAAAATACTGACGTGCTGGTGATTGAAGTGTGTAATGTTTACCGTTTTAACCGAACACATTAAAACTCAGGATATTTCAATTGATTCTGAGAGGGGCATCACTGTCTGTACGTAATTTCATGCCAAACCATCAGTTTTCTGGATAGGTGAGAACTTTTACCCACAGTTGATGCTAGTGGGAAAGTCATGTCAGTGGGCTTCATCCTATGGAGATCATAAATGTACAATTCTGTACAGTGTCATTGCAAGCCATCTGCCTGATTGATTGATTGATTGATTCTCTTAATAAGGCAGACTGACATAGTCTTTCTAAGAGCCATGCCGCTAGCAAGGCTCTAAATTGCCCCTCCCCTGTCAAGTAAAATCAAGAAAACCACACTCTTAATTGATGCTATGTTTTAGAAATTGATTTTGAGGCATTTGCCTCTTTACAAATGCCAATGTGATTTTGAATGAGATGCACTCACTTCTGAAACGGGACGCTGATACTCCAGTTTGACTTTGGCTCCATGTGTTTGTGTTTTGCGTTTCCGTTTCCCTGGAGACTGTTATTGTACAATAATGGTGTAAGTGCTTTTTCTGAGAGATTTTTGACCCCGAATATTAGAAAAACATCTGTCAATACTGCTATCTCATATCAGTCAGGCTATAGTTACAAGCATCGTGGGCGAGAGTAACGCAAACAAGTGGCTGGAAATTGCAAGTTGGTGCAAAGAATGACTGAATAGGGAAGCTGAAAATTGGAAATGGTAAAATGGAGAGCAGCCGTGAAAACAAGATGAGCGTATCAGGAAAAATGTGATAAACATTTTAAAATGTGTATGGGAAGACGGGGCAGCGGAAAAGCTGAGACATGCAGGGTGAAGTGTTGGGAGAGAAGAGAAGGCTGGAGCCGGGGGTGGAAAAGAGGGGAGGGAGGGATATGGAGGTGGTGTGTGTGTGTGTGTGTGTGTGTGTGTGTGTGTGTGTGTGTGTGTGTGTGTGTGTGTGTGTGTGTGTGTGTGTGTGTGTGTGTGTGTGTGTGCGCGTGCAGAGGCCTTGTTAGTTATTGATCCCATTTAATAATCCTTAACCACAGTCTACTCCCCTGAGAGCACTTAACTCTGCCGCTCCCTCCCTCTCTCTGGCTCTTACAACCCCTGGTTTCTACCTTTTTACTCGTCTGCTTCTCCCTGGCTGCTTCTTTATGTGTTGGTATCTTTTGCCCACCCCTCGAGTACTGTGGCTACACTCTCAAAGTACCTACAAGGTCAAGGTGAAGTGAGGCTAAAGACCAGCACTAAATCCCAGCAGTAAAGGATGTAGTTCTTTGCCGCCGCATTTGTTGCCATGGAGTCGATTCAGTCGTCTCTAAGAGGCCCGAGCTCATTCAAAGCACAGCGGCCCAGTTGCAGACTCTGTAAAGGTAGCATGGGTCTACTGCGAATTGAGAGCCATGTGTTCGGGCTGTAGCTGTTTAGACTTTCTGAAGTGTGCCCTGAGGATTTTGCCACTCACTTTGCTTACCGAAAGAGTTTTTTGTTTTTCCCCACTGGCACGGTGGAAAATTGGGCCATAGAATTGTCACTGTTTCATGTCTTTCAGCTGAGGTGTTGCCTTTATACTTTCAGTTTCATTTTGGTTGGGGTGAAGGTGCACTTTTTACAAAGCAGACATATGCAGTGTTTTCAATTTAAGACCAGAAACCTTTGTCTTGGTTTGATTTTGCCCTCTTAATGTAATCTGCAACAGCCTTTGTAGATTTGTCTTGAGGTGTCCTTATAAAACTCATCATTGTTTGACGTACGAGTCATTGCAATGGTAAACACCTAAATCAAGATGACACTATCGCCGGCTGCAGTTTATTTTCAAATGTTATTTCTTAAATTATCCTCCCTATTCAAAACAGTTCCTAACTCCATTTTTATAATCTAAGGCATACTGAGCAGCTGTTTTTCTTTGTTCCCAAAATTTGTCATGAAATTGGTCGTTGTGCATTTAGATTTAAAGCTCCATCTGACTGGAACAACCTGCCCCATTCAATAATAAAAATCTATTACGTCTTTTTCATCTCCTTAAGGCATCTCTACGTAACCATCTTCAAACAACCTGCTCCTGTTTCTAATTATAACTCATCTCTTTTTTATTAATATGGAAACAATTTGTTTATAACTTTCTCTTTTGTGCCTGTACAATACATGTAAATGCATGTTTACAGATTAACATGGTTGAGTGTACATTCACTGAATGTATTGTATGTACTCTCCTATAATGTACTTACTTGGGGAACTGGTTTGAGGGGGATTAGTCAGGCCTGGGAGAGCTTTTTGCGTATGTTTGCATGAGTGTTTTGTATTTTTATGGGTTACTTTGTATTGTATTCTCGGTATATGTACTTTCTGTTTGTTTGTGATGAAGATCCTCTCGAAAACGAGATGATAGATCTCCAGGGGTTATCCTTTCAATACATTTCTAAATTTCTGTTGATGACTCAACAATTACATGGTCTGTTTTAATCTCATGTTGGCCTTAAAAGCTCTGGAGGAATTTTAAAAGGTTTGAATAAATAACCTCGATGATGTCATAGTCATCTAAACTTTGGCTTGACATTTAATGAAATATGAATGACATTTTCAAGCTGCTTGTAGGATCCAGTGGTTTTGGAGCTTGACCAATACCAGAGACTAAAGCTTCGTTCAGACTGCAGGCAAAGATTAGTTTGATCTTTTCATTAGTTTCAAATACTTTAAGATTTGTTTGTCAAATAAGATTTTAAGACAGACTCTCTGCACTGTTATTGCAGATAATCAGATCAGATTTGTGTCTCCAGGTCTTAGTGTTGTCAAAAATAGTGATTTAACGATACATGTCGTAACTAAATATTTGAAAAGGTTTCAGTACTCAATGTCCACTTCTGCAGTAACGATACACCATGTCAGCGGTACTTTCTGGCTCTCTCTTGTCCTTTATGTTTATTACAGTCATTTTGCTGTCCTTTGCTACTAACCAAGAAAAGAAGACTTGTTTTTGTCATGCTATAGTCGGTATCTAATATCGTTAGTAATTCCAGTATCGCGACAACACTATCAGATGTCACTAACCTATCTGCATTGGTTGCTGTGGTTACATCGTAAGTGTCAATTACTACATAGCTATGCTTGTGATGCAGCTGTCTAATGCAGAGGCATGAGAACTGGAGGTCCATCATTTCGTCCTCCATACATGTATCTCACCAGACAAACTCAAAGATCGAGCACTCAGCATGGATTCTGCTCAGCATTTCCATCACTTTGGATTTGACAGCGTGGTGGTTTGTCGTTTTGTGAGTGATGCAAAAGACATTTGACATGACATTCGATTTGAGCGTCCAGACTGGGTCACACCTGTAGAAATCCAATTCTGAATCTTATTTTAAACCACCTCCAAATGTTGTTTAGATTTGCTGTCCAGACTTTCCAAAATCAATCTGGATATGATATATGATATAAAATAGATTTTGAGCTGGCAGTCTGAACAAGTTCTAAGAGTTATAAAAATTCAATATATCTCAGCAGAGAGCCATGTACAACACAGTCAGCTAGCAGCTATCATTTGTAATTTCAGTCACTTATTGACCGACCAAAATTTAACTTCCAGAAGCTCACAGTTAAACTTCCACTTAATATTATAGCAATAATTTAAGCTTATAAATGTACTTTTTTAACTAGAACCATCAAAATTTGGTTCAAGAAGCATGTAAAAAAATAGGGATGCCAAATTTAGTTGTCTACAGCTGTTTAAAATCTTGATGTGTCAGAAACATATTTAATTAATATTTAAGTGAATATAAATATCTGGGGACACTGACTCGGCAGATACCTAATTTATCTATAATAGTTCTGGCCTTGTAAAGATTCAATGAAATGGGCACCCTCACAACTTGGAAAATAGTGGCTCATTAGTGATGGCCTGCTGCAGTTGTAGGTGTAACTAAAAAGCCTAGCCGGATAAAGTCTCTGCAAATCTTTCAACTAACAACGAGCTGCACTAATCAAATGAAAATGCCTTTCTCTCATAACTAACGGTCTATTACTTGACACTGAGGATAGACCTCTTACTGTCAAGTGGGAAACAGCTGCCTGCTGCTGAGGGAGGGGGTGATAACAGCAGAATTTGTTGGGCTGGAAAGACAAAAAAATGAGCTAAGATTTGCAAAAAAAAAAAAAAAACAGTAACAGTGGATGTGCAGAACTTGGGAATAATTTTCTGTCTCACATAATAATCTAATTAACCGCTGATACAGAAAATATTGATAAGTGCAGTTGTAATGCGTTTAATGTAGCATTTTGAATGTAAAAGCACAAATTATGAGCAGCTCTTAAAGAATCCCTAAGCTGCCAAATGACCATGTGTATTCTGAGTACTCACCGCCTATTACTGTGAATATTTGGAGAAAACTTTCTGGCATGCCTCCACAGTGATCGAAAAATCCAAAAAGTGTGAACCATGTTCTTGAATTGAGGTAAATGGGGCTCTGTGGATAAAACAGCAAAACTGTATAAAAACATACACACACTTCTTTAAACAAGTAGTGCACCTGCCTGTTTGTGTTTTAAATTATAATGTTTTAATTAAAAAATGCATGTTTTTTTGAAGTACTGAGTATAAGACTTATAGAGTATAAGACTTGGGTTATACTGCAGTTGTGTTAGAGATCACAAACTGATGTTTTGAAATTATTTTCTGTTGTTAAATGTGAATGTTAACTTCAATTCATGAAGAATGTTCGCCTTTTTTGGATTTTCCCCTCACTGTGGAGGCATGCGAGAAAAAAAAAAGTTTTCTTTAAGAATTCAAGGTAATACACAATGAGAAAAAGATAAAAAAATGGTCCTTTCGCAGATGAAATTTTTAGTATTCTTGTACAGTAATGATATACTCATTCATTCCTGTTTACAAGCAGGAAAAGAAAGACAAAGAAAAGAAAATGCAGCTGAATAGATGCTGTCCTTGGAGAGATCCATTAGAGCGACTAACCTTTGCATTCCACAGAGGCGGAGTATTGCCTTTCAGGACCATCGGGTCCATATTGCAGAGACACAAATGGTCACATAATGGTGCAATAAGCATAACAGTGATATTAGCCATAAGCCAGAGCCATCTCAGTAACTAGCTGTGATCCCACTTGAGCATTTATTGGACATTCTGCAGCCTGTTTCTGCAGGATCATTAAACTACATGATCCTGAATCGTTAACGTTAGTCGTGATGAGAAGTGACCTCGCCCTCGGAGAGCTGAGATGACCAGGATCAGAAATAAAGCACTGTTTGTGATGAGAAGCTTCACGCTGCGCGTATAATACACCTGTTTGTCAGCTCGTCATTTTTCATCCCATTTGAAAAATCGCGGATAATTAATCCGTAATGTTCGCTGGTGAATTATCATAAGCACAAACACATGAAATGATGGATTATAAAGATGAATACGCATGAATACACAAATGAGGGCATGAATAAAAATGGTAAACCAATGAGCTGAAGGGAGGGAGCGGGGCCGGGAGGGGCGAGAACAATCGGCCAAACAATCTCGGCGGGCTCCTTTTAGTCGTTCAGCTTTGTTTCCTCCTCTTCTCTAAACGAGCTCCTTTAATCTGTCACTCGCTCCCTTGCGCTTTTGTTCTCCTCTTTATTTGGATGGCAGAGCTCATTTCAGCTGGATGATCTGATCAATAATTACTTTAGAGGCTCCATACAAACACGCACTCACACAAGCAGAGTCACATATAAGGTAACGAAGGAAGAAACACAAAAATATAAAAACCCTTTAAAACCTGGATCGACATCAGTTTTCTTGTGCTGCGTTCGGATACGTTTCGCAAGCTACTTAAAACAGCAAATTGTTTGATTTCTTTTGAAACCATTGGGAGAAGGCATGAGCAACATAACAAGACATCGCCCCAAATGAGCAAAACATTAGCGAAAAAGGTCCAAGGAAATTACTCAGAAATAATCACACAAAAAAACCCAAAAAACAAAGAAACAAGAAAATGACCTTAACAACGTGCTGCAAATAAAAATGAAAATAAATACTCTCTGTAATATAGTTTAAATTTGTAATTTTATTATTTTTTAAATTATTTTTGTGGACATTTTTTTCCTATTTTTTAGATCATTTTCTAATGATCCTCCCCTCTTTTCTAAAATTAATTTTTAAGTACATTTAACCCTAACTTCAAAAAATTAAGTAAAAGGTGACACGAAAACTATCTAAAAAATAGCTTAAATTAGGTTTAAAAAATGTTGAGAAAACTATATTTATTTAGTAATTTTAAAGATTAAACTTGCTCATACCTTTTCCCTACATGTTTGAAAGAAATCAAACCAATTTGTTCAGTGTTCAAAGGGTTAATATGACCCAACACATGAACAACCTCCCTCCCTTTCTCCCTCTCTCTCTTATTTTTTTGCTCTCTCTCTCACAGACACACACATCTACACCATTTGTCATTGCTGTCACCCAGTTTGCAGCGGCTTTGTTTTTGAGAGCCAGTTTGGAAATGTCAAGCTTTTTGAGATTTATTTTCCTCCTGCTGCAAGTCAGAGAAATTAATAATCAGCCTATAAGTTTTGACCCGCATCATCACTCACCTCACACACAAACTTTAATTCCTCATCATGTGTTTCACCCTATTTTTAAATTTTTTTTTTGCATGATTCTCCTCATTTTGTGCAACAAACACGCCAACACTCCCCTCCAATCGTGTGCCTGCGAATCATACCAGTTGTTTGGTGTTATTAATATGTCAGAGAGTCTGATTACAGCAATGGCTCATAAACTTTTCACTGCAGTGCCACACACATTCACACACACACACACACACACACACACACACACACACACACACACACAGACGCCAAATAAACAAAGTAGTAGGCATTTCCTAATTTCGAGTGTGATGTTAACTTCTCCACAGAACCTTTGTTTAGTTGATTTGTGGTAATGCAAAAGCCACTGTGTGTGTGCGCATGTGTGCTGTATGCGTATACTAAATCTGTGTGTGTGTGTGTGGGTGTGTGTGCTGCCTGCCTCTCGGGGCTCCATGTGAAATAATAGTGTGCTCAGATCTTTGGATGGAGTGAACAATAGTTAACAGGGCCATGATAATAAGTATTAAAATCATTGGACCTGAAAGAAAACGTGATGAGACTCTTAATTATGAGAGAAAGAGGGAGAGAGAGAACGGACAGTGGAAGGAGGAGAGGTAACATGAGAGGGGGAGAAAACTAGAAGAAGAAAAAAAATCCCTTGAATGGGTTTTAAAAACATGATGAGGGAGATGGAGGGGATGAGGGAGGGGAAGAGATGGATTGTGTTTGTGTGTGTGTGTGTGTGTGTGTGTGTGTATCGAAACACAAAGAGAGATTGAAATGGATCAAGAGAGAGAGAGAGAGAAACACTTTGCACTCTAATTCTCCTCTCTAGCTGTGTTGTATTGAAAAGAGGTGGGGGGGCAGGCTGCAATCATGCACACCCCGCTGTGGTTTTTGTACTCTCTGATCTCTCTTTCTCCATATCTAGTACAGCATCTGCTTTACACACACACATACACACACTCGCTGGAGTGAGCCCCTTATTCCAGGATCTCATCATTAGGCACCCCGGCAGAGTAATCATCACTTCCTCTTCAATCATGTTCTTTTTCATTGGACACGTTTTGCCCCCCAGAACAAATGAGTTTAAAATGACACACAACCTTTCGGACCACTTGATTTTCAGCTCCCGATATGAACGTAATAAAATGGAAGAGTTTATCTGTTTATGGCTATAGAGCTGATGGGTGTCCCCTGTGTGGTGCTGTTGTGTGTGAAACTTTTCTTTTTAAGATGATATTTTTCTGGCTTTTTATTGCCTTTATTGCAAAGGTGTTTTGGCCCGAGCTATTATTATTTTAAATCACTGAACTCAACAGGCTCATATTTAAGACAGGCGTCCATATGTGATGGGTGTTTAATTCCATCCAAAACTGTTGCTCAGCAAAGATGGGAAATACAATCAAATTATTTTTTAACCCTTTGAAACCTATTTTTTTTAAAAAAAAAAAAAAAAACTTCGGAAGAAGTCAATAAGAAATAAAAGAAGTGATGACCCAGGAGTTAGAATTAGTAAGTATTTATAGTATAGTATGTAAGTATATATAACATTTGCCAAAAAAACCTAAAAAAGTAGTAAATGTAAAAAAAATACAAAGCAAGAAATTACTTGAAAAAAAAATTCTTAAAAATAATTTTAAATATATATAGTTATCTGGACATTTTTCCTTAGCTTAAAAAAATTTCTACATCTACTAATCTCTCTTTTTTTGTGACTCTCTTTTTTACTTTGCCAGTAAAACCGCCTTCTTTGGTGCTCATGGTGTCAGTAAAAATAACTGAATGATTGAATTGTGGTGAATATTGATGCACTTTCTACTTGCTTCATAGTTAGGGCCAAATTCTTGATGTCTGTAATCTCCTAAATTGTACTCTCCAAATCTTTACAGCATCCTGCTGCAGAGGGATTACAGTTTCCTAAGAGATATCAACATCTGGAATCCTTTTGTCACCATCGGGGTTTATTCCTCAACTCTCTCTGCCGCCATGAGCAACCTCATCGGAGCCTCACGCATCCTCTACGCCCTGGCCAGGGACGACTTGTTTGGTAGGTAGCGCGACCATTTCTTATTTCCTGCTGGGGAGGGATGTCCTCTGTAACTGCTGTTAGAGTTGTTATTAGGGAGGCAGATGGGACCTGGGACTGAGACAACCTATTTTGTATGCTTATTAAATCACTGAAAGTTTAAATTTTAGAAACAGAGCTTCTTTTTCTTGTTTTTCTTTTCCATTTGGAGTGGTCTCTTTGGACATCCAAAACCATGCTATTGAAGATAATGATATTGAAAATAATTTTAATGTAAGGTACAATTTCTGTCATGGCTTAGAAGCTAGAAAAACTTCAGTATAATACTTAATAACTCCTCCTTAATAAAGAATTCCAACAATCGCCAGGTCTGGTTTGGTCAAAATAAGTTCTAATTTCGCCAAATTAGATGTAAAAAACATGCTGTTATCACCCATGGTCTCTGTCTGCCTGCTGGCCGCTGGCTGTTTACAGTCCTGTAACTTATCCCTCCACCACTAGGTGTCACTGTGTCTTTCAGCTCAGCTGTCTGTTCTACCAGTAGAGACTGGAGACGGAGCTCTGGTGGTGCATGCTGTGCACTAAATACAATGATTTTTAATAGAGAGAGAAGTGTCTGTATTTATGACGGAATTGAAAAACATAACTTCAGGATTTTTAAATACCCTAGATACATTATACCTTCATTCTGCCAAAGCCTAATGAACATATTTGCGTTTAAACTTGGATTGGGTGAACTGTTATTTTATTTTACGAATACCTAGGTTCGTCTTAAGAAACTAATCAAGCAGTGAGCAACATAACTTTCTGCTCTCTCAAAGTTTTACCCCCAAATCACCTTGAGTTGTTGTGATGTTATCCATGATTTTATTCCCACAGTCATTCCCATACCAAGCGCTCATGTGATTTCCATCTCTCTTTGCCTCTGTGTGAATCGATGCCGGCTGCTGTTTTGTCGTTATTAATGACTGTGAGCATCCTCCTTATCCCGTCCTCTGCTCCTTTGTTAAGTCTATTGCAAATTGATTTGGCCTTTTTCTGTGTGCGTGTATAGCCGTGCGTCCGTGTGTGTCAGGGAAGGTAAATGGCTATATTAATGCGAGTTCCTACATGGAGTGATCAGACGCCAGTTCAGCTGCTGGTTCACCAACATGCAAAGGGTTAACTTAGATTAATCTCTTTAATTAGGAGTCAATGACTGCAGAGCCATAAATGTGTAATGGTCTTGTAGGAGGTCTGAAATGGTTAGTATGACCACACTGTATGTGAATGTGACTGTGTTGTTCTTCTCGTTGTCATTCATGCATGCTGCTCACAGCTTAACCTTGCCACTGTCCTATGCAAACAGAGTGATGGATGCATCAATTTTCCAACACACACACACACACACACACACACACACACACACACACACAGTTTTGTTGTGCCATCCCACACATCTTACATTTCTTTCTTCTCAATAACTCACTAATCTCTAACTCCTTCACCTCTGTCCTGCCTTTCTCCATCCTCTCCATCACTCAGTCTGCTCCTCTCAGCGGCATTGATTTGACTTTAAAGTCGCACTGATTTAATTCCCATCCTTCATCAGCTGTGAAATTTAGTCTTAAACTCGAATTCCCACTCCACAAACCGTCACAGCGCTCCTTTGAGTTGCTTCACTTGTCGTTTTTTGTCATGTCTCTTCATGTCCGTCTTTCTACCTCCACTGTGCAGAGCTACCACGGGATTCAACACAAATATCACTTACGCATGACATTATATCAACATGTATTTAAAAATATGCAAGGCTGTCTGTAAATGGGTTGTCTCCCAATAAACCACACAGCACTGTAAGGTATTAAATATTGCCAGCTTAGTTGGTCTCCCTCGCTGTCTCGACCACCCACTCTCTTCTTGCTCTCGCCTTTCTTGACCAGATGTGCAGGTAATTACATACATTTTGTTTAAATGTCACTAACATTAGAAATTGCCATCCCCAGTCCAAATCTGTAAACAGTAAGGTTATTACTGCCACTCTAATGTCTAATGTTCCAGAATCTGTTGCTATAGGAGACCTCATGAATTATAATAGAAAAGGAACATAATGCATGTTTGTGCTCTCAGTCGTCATGGCCTCAAGATGAAGGTGCTTTTATTTGCCCAACAACAGTAAGCTATTTTTAGTTAAGTTTAGTTGTTTAGTTTGTTGTTACAGTAATTCATGTCTTTAAAAGTGGCATTTTAACAGCGAGTATTTATATTAGTGGGTGTTCAGAGTCAAAATGGCACTTTATTACAAATATACAATGGAAGTGTTGGTGAAGGTTTTTCATACAGGTGATGCGGTGAAATGTACTCCAGGTAGGCCAGTTTAAGCGGTAGATCCATGAGTTTGACGGCTTGTCAAATGGCAAAACACTGCACTCAATGGTTTATAAAGCTATGCGACAGGACAGAATATACATATATGCAATATATACAGGACAATATATGATTTTATCACAGATCGCAATAAAAATTACTAAGAATAAATTGATAGTGGTAAATTTCTATTATCTGGATCATTGTGAATAACGTGTCCAGCTGCATCCAGACCTGCAAGAGTTGGGGCTCGACATAAATCCTCAGGGAAATTAAAAACCTGGAAAGGAATTTAACAATCATACTTTCCAGGCCTGGGAAAGTCATGGAATATGTAAAAATCTATGAAAGGTTTGGTAAAGTCATGGAATTCTGTAGTGTGGAATTAAATTTTTATAATAATGTTCTACGTAATGTTTCATAATGTTTCTGCAGTTCTCGACATAATGTGTTCTAACGTGCATCGATTTATGACTTTTTTTTATACCATCACGCAAATTTCTTAACTTTTTCCCTGCTTTCCAAATCCTCCTTCATATATGCAAGCCAGCAGAAATTGACACAGTGAATCCACTGGGCAAGTGGGGCAAGAATCAAATGTATTATGCGTCCTTGAAGAGTCATGGAAAAGTTTGGAAATGTTGTGCATACAAAATGTGTAGGAACGCTGAACCTGGCATCGACAGTGAAACACATAAAGTCTGTGTTCTGGCAAGTGGAATGCCTTATGCAGTTTTCCAATTGGGCAAGTGAAAAATAAATGTGCAGTGTAAATGTATCGTTATGTGAAAATAAAACTGCGTACTATATTGCTAAATTGGAGCTTTTCCAGCTGAACTGAGTGCGTGAGTCTGTCTCACAAACAAGCATTAAACAGAAAAATCTTCGGGCTGTGTGTTTTATCACATACCGTTGTCTGTCTCAATATAGCCTTACCCCATACAAAATATTTAAAGTAAGAATACATGCTTCACACATTTGATTGACCAATGCAGTGTGTAGCTAGATGGCATTACATTTCATTGGTTCAAAAGCAGAGCGAGGTTCAGCTGGAGCCTTTTGCATCAGCACCATAGTCTTGCTGAAATGATGTGGGGGCTGTGTTCTGTCACATAGTGCTATTTTAGGTCTAACCCTGGCTTTAGTATTTCATTGTATTATATATATTACATGTGCCTGATTTACCCTGTGGGATGTGGTGTACAGTTGCATAAAGTAGCCATCAAAATCTCCACAGGAGTTGGTGTGTGACTGATGGTACATCTGCAGGAGCAGACATTCATTGTTATAAATCCTGTGGGACTGAGCTTGACCTCAACCAATCTGAAGTCTTTCAGTTCTGTTTATTTCATATCTTATTTTGTGTAAATCACTAGTAAGATTTCCTTTTGCAGCAAAATTTGCATGCCAAGTAAATACATTATTTTTAAATGGAGACTTGTGAGAAATAAAGTGTAAAAAAAAAAAAAAAAATCATCAAGAATAGCAGTGAATGGGAGGTGTCATTAGAGAAGCTTAATTTAAACTTAAGAATTGACAAGTCACAGGCATCTCTGTGTGAGTGACATCAGATTGTCAAGGAATTTCCACCTGCTGTTTCATTCACTTCACACCCACACTGTGTTTAAAATTGTTAAACATATTTCAGTGTTGGGAGAACTGCCTGCTGACATTTAATAAAGAATGTTGTGGAGGAAATTCTGCATTAAAGCCAAGGATTGTACTTCATAACATTCTTTCTTTGAATAAAACTTCCGGTCCATGTACACGTTCAAGGTTTCTCTGATGTGAATTTTGAAGGTCAATGCTGATATTTTTATATGGAAGCTGCTACTCGAGAATATTCAGTGCATTTTTCACACCATCAGTTCCCTAAAATTTAAAGGTTTTCTCTTAAATTTATTTTCACCCCTGCAGGTAAGGTGCTGTCTCCAGCTAAGAAGACGTCCCACAGTGGTAACCCCTGGGTCTCTGTGCTCATCTCCTGGTTCCTTGTGCAGGTTAGTGGACTAAATAAATGTAGAATGAAGGCATACAATCTCAGAAAGTATTGACATATAACATATTAGATAAAAATATATTTTTATCTGATCTAGTGTAAAATAAAGCAAAAAAAGCAAGGCAAAGAAAGTTAAACCAAAGTGATACCCTAAGAGGCATAGAAGTCACACTTCTTCTGTAACCATCCATACCTATCTTCAACCTATGTGGGTCCGGGTTGCAGGGATGGCAGCAAGGTTTTCCAAACTTCCCTCTCCCCAGCAATGTTCTCCAGCTCCTCCTGGAGGATCCCAAGACATATAATCCCTCCAACGCGCTCTGGGTCTGCCCCCGGGCCTCCTACCAGTTTGACATGCCTGGAAAACCTCTAAAGGCAGGCACCCAGGAGGCATTCTGGTCAATGTCTGTATCTTCTCTAATGGCCACTTTTGACGCAAAGGAGCAGTTCTACTCTGAACTCCCTCCAGATGTCTTAAACGTCCTCTCATGTCTAACAAGAGCCCAGCGACCATATGGAGGAAATGTATTTGGGCCGCTTGTATCCATGATCACTTTCTGTCGGTCACTACCCAAGCTCAAGACGGGGATGAAAGTCAGAATATGGATAGACCGGTAAATCAAGATGCCTTACAGCTTAGCTTTTTTCTTCACCACAGCAGTTCTATACATGGCTCCTCCACTTCAACACCGCACCAATCCCAAGATACTTGAACTACCTTGCTTAGGGGCCGATACTTTCGCCCAACCCAAAAAGAGCAATCCACCATTTTCCAGAAGAGGAACCATGGCCTTAAAGGTGCTCACTCTCATCCAAGCCTGCTCAGACTTTCTCTTGACTGCAAACCGCCCCAGTGTATGCAGAAGATCACAGTGTGATAAGGAGAACAGCATCGTCTGCAAAGAGCAGAGATGCAGTTCTGAGGTCCCCAATCTGGACGCTCTTCTTACCCTTGCTGTGACGAGGGGCAACCCTGGCGAAGGCCAACACCCACTTAAAAACGATAGATTTTTTGCTGAGTATACATTGGCAGCTCTCATATTGGTCATTCAAGGACAGGATGGCTCCAAGCAATGTACACCGAAATCCCACAGTACCCCCAACATGACTGTCCCTAGGGCACAGTCATAAGTCCACAAAGCACATGTAGACTCTTCATCTACATGTCTTATGGTCTTCTTCAGACAGCAAGTTCATTCATTTTCTCTTCTCAAAATAGAAAAAAGTTTTTAATTGTGTCTGCTCATTTGTTGTGGTGCGATCAGTAGGCCTAAAAATACAGAGCTTCAGGGGTCAAGAATAAAGACACAACAGTGGCCTTTTTAAAAAATATATATTTTGGTGAAATCGATAAATCAGGAATACATTCCTGCTGAGCTAATAGGAGCACTGAAGCTCACTACAAAGGAAAGGAAGAGAAGCTTCAAACAAGCTGCTATTATTTTTGGATAATAGATCCAAGGTTGGTGAGGTAGTGGAATAAAATCAGCTGGAGCTCCTGTTGTTTGGATTGTGAAGTGTTGTCATAGAAGCTTTCCTCTGGCAAAAAGATCAGAAAGTCCTCCTGTGCAACTCAAGAGAATTCTTTCTTCAAACAGAACTTTTTCATTCAGAGAAAAAACTAGCTCGGTTTGATGTCTTTGCTTCCCTGGACTGCTCAGTCTGCATCCACATAAACCTGTTATACTGTGCTTTAATCTTGTGCATCTGTGTTGAACAAATAACTCTTGAAGTCATTCATTTTGTTGACTAATGCATTCCAAAAAGGTGCTTCAGAACCACTGAAGTCCCAGAAAAGTAGAAATAACATAATGTAACAATTAAATTGTACTGAATGAATAAAACCTGTTTTCCTCAAGGGAAATTTGCTTTGCACAATTGAGCATAAAGGAATATTAAAGAAAAACACATTAGCAACAACAGAACATTACATAAAACATAAGCAATATGAAAACATAAAATGTCCTAAAAAGCATCAGTGTTGGGAAATTGATGAAGGACATCAAGTTCGAGAAGTGCCAATTCCATAAACAGAACATTGACAACCTTACAAACAAGCCTAGCTCTCATGTGTGTGTCAGCCGCAGAGCAGCGCCAACAATTCACCGTGGCAATTGTCAGAATTCATTCTCCTCTCAATCAGAAAGAAAAAAAAGTTCTTAAACTAGGCTTGAACTGTGAGAGAATTCGACGTCAGTAAGCGCCCCTATAAAAAAAACAATTATAGGTCTGAAATATAGCTTGGACTTGATCCTCTTAATGTCTTGTAAGTAATAAATAGAACTTTGAACAAAATTCTGGAGGCAGTGAAGGGATGCTAAAATTGACATAATTTGGTCTCTCTTCATAGTTCCAATTGACAAGTTGAAGACAAGTGTTTGTTTGCTACTTAATAAAGACAATTAAAATAATCAAGATGGGATGAAATGAGGGAACAGATAAAAATCTCCTGGTCATCATCAGAAAGAAATGGTTTGATTTTCAAGACCATTCATATGTGATAACTTAGTAAAAGTTCAGATTTAGATAGCCATGATTTTTGGCAGATCGCTGCCAGGTTATACATTTATTCTAAATTATTTGGGGCAAAGTTACAAGGGTATGCTTGTCACAGGTCATGTTAGGGTTTAAAGGTGCCTGATAGCAGACAGAATTGTCAACTTTCAACTCAAAGATGTAGCAGGATCAAGGACCAATGAAATTTCCTTTTTCAAACTTTGTTTAAAAAATGACAAATAAATCTACCTTACCTTACCTTCCATCTTCAGTCAGACATTGAGTTCACTTTAACCAATTTCTGTGAGGAAAAGGAACTCAGTTTTCCCTAACCAATCACCAGAGACCCATGTGACCACCTGAATCTAACATTATATCAAGTCCACACTGATGTGTACCCATGCCAACGTACCCGTTTTGCCGGTGGTTTTAGATCGGAGCGGAGCTAAGTAAAAGCCATGACACACCAAGCCGACATCAGAGAACTAGTGCTGATGAAAACCTCCTGCTGTGTTGCCTCACATCGCTGTGTCTAAGCCAAATAGTTGCACAGAAACACACCAAACGGACGGCAAACCAGCACGTACGTTCTGCGCCTGTGTGAGTGGAGATTCCCCTCCATACCAACAGACAGCTGTTGTCTGTATTCCTCATTCAAAATTGGAAATCAGGAGTTAGCCAGCAATCACTTGTTAGCCAGTTAGCACATTAACGAAACAATCCAGTATGGAAAGAATAAAGAATATTTACTGTGCACCAGTAAACAACAACACAAACCATCACAAGTTAGTTTTTGACCTCCTTCCTTCTTACCTTTAGCTATTTGTTTACATTTGCCACTTCTGTTTCTCGTCTGAGCTGAGTGGCCAATCGGACTGATTTCATTCTCAGCTTCTGCCACTGATTCAATGTGCTGAATTGGCTGGAAAAAAGCCGGCGGTCGACAAGAGCCAACGGTGCGGGACACACTACGGTTATGACGGCTGTGGGTGTGAGCCGATGGCCAACCGTCAGCTTGATGTGTCACGGCCTTAAAACCAACCATACTACCATGTTGGGTGATATTGTGAAGACTTGATATGCCATTGCTGTTATTACTCCTCATTTGTCTGACAACAGCGTTAGTCCCGCAACATGTGGCTGATTTGCTTATTGTGCCCCCTTGCTGCACTCACTGGTTGTTTTTTTTAAAAAAAATCCAAACCATGCAGCCATATCAGTCAACTATAACTTGATGGACTGGGTGCAGTTTAAGGTCTATAGCAATGTGAAAAGGCGTCCTGTGGTCAAATATGCTCTCTATCTACTTGGGAGTTTTTCCCACCAGGAACAAAGCGACACCTCATCCTTTATTGATGCATTTCCCATCTGAGCTGGTCACTAACAAGACTACTTATAACTACAGTAAATGCAGTTCTGCCAAAAACAGTCAGAGGTACCACTAAGTACTTGAAACCTGGGGGGAAGATGCGTTATTTCCCCAAGTTTTGTTCAAATCAGTGGTGTCAGAGAAACTGCAGGAGTACAAGAGAATGTTTTCGTGAACAGACAGGAAACAGACAGGAAGCAGTCAGACGGAGGCCAGGAATACAGTAGTATTGGAACAGATGAACCTTTCTTACTCTGACCAAAGACAGCTTGTAGTGTTTTTCTCTTCTATTGTATCTTCTATGTTGGGGAGTGTGGAGGGGGTCAATTTAGTCTGAGGAGAAAATATTGGCAGAGGGGGGGTGGGTGAGGATAGAGAGACAAAGAGGTGGAGGATCTTAGGAGCAAATAGGCCTGACTATCCCATCATTATCAGAGGTGAGTGTTGAAGCCTGAATGGCTTGTCATTATTTGCGCTCTCTCTTTCTCTATTGCTCCCGTCCTCTTCTCTTCACCCTTCGCTACTCTCCAGGAGTGGAGGAGGAGCAATTAGATGGAAATCGTTAGCTGCGCTGCTGCTGCCATCAGAGATCATTGACTCCCTCGTCCTCTTTTTCTCAGCCTCTTCCTCCGCCATTTGAATGATTCACTGATGACAAAAGTCTGATTGTAATCTCGCCTCAAAAACTCACACGCTGCAGGATTAAAAAGGAGGAGGAGGTAGATGGCACGAGCTAAGGCTTTCTTTATTGCACTTTTAAGTAAAGGGAAAATAGGCGAACTGCAACAACAAAGGGAGAAGAAAGACAGAAAAAGTTTAAAGAGAAGTTTGAATGGTTTTATTCAGTCTCCCCAATAATTTTGTGATTGCAAGAATAAATGCAAAGATGCCCCAATACTCCATAATATGCGAATGTTTTTTCAAATCCCTGCGAATTTTCTGCAAAATCGGTTTAGTCATGAGAATGCTTTCCAATTTTGCTGATCATCGCAATTTCCAAATCCCACCAGGGATGGGGATCGAAGCCTGGTTCTATTGAGGACCCAGTTCGACTTTTTTCAAAAACTCAAAAATCCATAACGTTTGAGCTTATCAAGACTGCTATTGAGTCCTATGGGTCATATATTGTAACATTATAACTCAAGTCGAGTCACGTCATCCAGTCACTGCACCATATACATTGACTGTCTAATTAAGGTTTTCAATACAACTGAATTGCCAGCCAACAGGTATTAAACCAAGCAAAGAAGAAACCTTCTCTTGTTTTCTGAATCTGAATCTGGTGGTCAAGGGGGGAGCAACCTCCATGGCCAAGCACATTAACATTGCGCGTCAAATTAAACTTAAATGCAGAACCTTCAACAGTCTTTGGGTTGAAAAAAAGCTCCTTCAACCCTGTCAGCTGCTGCTGCTGCACATCCATAGAAGGATAAGAGCTAACAACCCATTTCTGCCTTTTGTAGCCGCAATTTCCAGTACTAACCTAAAACTTATGACTGAGGCTGAGGGTTGGAGCTTAGACTGGCAAGTTGAGAACTCTTCACAACAACAGTGCAGTACGGCATCAGCATTACTGCTGACCAATCTACCTGTTGATCTCTGTCAAGACCCCGAGACACTTGAACTCCTTCACTTGGGCCAGTGACTCTCTCTTACCCTGAAAGGAGCATTTCACCTTTTTCTGGCAGAGCACCATGGTCTCAGACTTTAAGGTGCTGACTCTTCCCCTCTGCTTCACACTCCGCTGGAAGCCATCTGTGTTCAAAGATCACAGTCTGATTAATTCAGCAGAACCACATGAAGCTCTGTGCCGTGCAGAAAAACTGACAAAGAAAAGGAGATGAAGTGCTCGGCCAGGAAGTCTAGTCTTCACAAAGCGTGACCAAATGTCTACAGAGGAGATCATTATCGTCATTTTTGGGATTCTTCGCTTGCCACAAGGTCACAGTAATTGTTGGAGAAAGTTTTTGGGTAGATTTTTCCACATTGCTGTGCCATGTGCAATGGCAACAAATACCGTAAGAATTGTTGAAGGCTATGTTAATCAGTTCGTCTTCTCATTGTATCTTCAACTCGAGAACTCGTCCGCTCAGGTACTGCTTGATCCAAGGCTACATGTTGCTCCAGCCAAGGCTTACTATTCATAGGTTTTATACAACAACTGAAGCGATTCTAATGTAATAGCTAAAAGTAATCATAAGCATTATTGACCTACTTGGCATGTTAGGAAGAAATTAGGTTAATTAGGGACTCAATTCAGGGAAAACAAATGTTACCAAAGCATGTTTAACTAGTTAGCTGTGTTCAGAGCATCCTGTAAGCTGAATATTTACTCCCACTGGAATATATCACACATAGTGATTAGTAGTCATTTCTTTAAACCTTCATAACTTACTGTTTTTGACTGACGTGTTTTGACTTTTCTACTGCAGTCATACCAAAATAACAAAAAAAGTCATAAAATTGTAGCTAACTTTGATTTAAAAGCTGCCACAAGTTCTGTCATTTATTGATATTGCACACTGAGGGCACCAGTTTCATTTGATTTTTCTTGATTATGTGTCAAATAAGCTGTTTCAGAAAATAATAATTTACTGTATCTAATAACGTAATTAGCCAGACTGTGTGTGCATCTGAACCCCAACACGCACTTATGCCATCACTTTCTGACTGTTACCTGTCACCCGGAGACATTTCTGGAAAAGTGATGGCTTTGTAGTCCAAAGCATTACTCAGCTGCTTCCACTCAATTCTTTTCATTTAATAAAAGTGTCTGTGCTAGTCTACTTATTTCACTGAAATTTATGGCAATTTATGCACTCTGCTTTCCAGTAAAAACAGTCTTTCAAATTGCCACACAAAAAAAATCAGACCCAGGAGACACGCACACACACATTGTGCGCAGTGACAGCAGTTGTCCATGCTGGCTTGTGTCTGAGTTAATAGCTAATTAATGCTCTGGTAGAGACGGTACCCAGGGGAGCACTGGAGAGACACCCACTGACTTTGCCTGCCAGAGGTCAGAGATGCTCTCTTACCCACTTTCTCTTTTTCACTCGCCTTTTTTTCCTCCCTGCTCTCTTCTTTCCATCTCATCTTTTCCACTCTTCTTCTTCTGCTCTCCCCTTTTCCACGCTCATTGGTCCCTCGGTTCGTCATTTTCTCTCTCTTTCTGACCGCCTGTCAATAATGTGACATCGTTAATCTCAATTCCCCATCATTACCTTCTATCCTCTCTCTCCCCATCAGTTTACTTCTGCTTCATGGCTGCAAAGTCAGTGATCAGAGCTGCTACTCACTTTCCTCCATAAATACCAATGATATGCCCTTGAGCTCAAGAAAATGAACTCTAAATCTAGAAGAGTTTCTCAGCAGCCAATTCTAAAACACATGGTAACTGGAGGGAGGTATGTTGGTGTTCCCAGGTACAGTACAGTAACTATTTCCTTGCTCTGCACAATGAATTGAAAACAGATAAAGAAATCATGCTTGATGATGATGACGATGAGACATCCACAGAAAATGTTTTAGTTTGTATAGAAGAACTAATTATGGCCTTTGCCTGAAAGTTTGGATGTTTTTCCACACTTTGCAGGATGGTTTGGTACATGAGGAAACCAAGCAAGTGATGAGCAAGATTTCCATAGTTTATAACTTGAAAGTGTTGCACAATTCAAAAGAGCTGTTTGGTAACCAGTGTAATTTACACACTGAATAAATAGTAAAGCTACAGCTCTGTGATGGGCCCAGCTGACCACGTCAATAGAAGTAGTGTGTAAATACAAATATTGCATTAAATAAGGGTGCAGTTACTTTGAGTGATGGACTCCAGCTGATGTGGGACATTCCTTTGTTTACGTTCTCAGATTCTTCGTTTTCAGTTTTGAGCCAAATATGTCTGCATTTCCAGAAAGAGAATATGAGTGGTAATTAGTGCTCGGATTGCTTGTGTGAACTGCATTGTCAGTCGGAAAATAATAAACCTGATACTTTTTAAGATGATGTAGCATAAATTCAATGAAATAAATTCATCTATAAATTACTGATTAAATTAGAGGTTAATGGTGCATTTCAGTGACAAATCTGATTTCCTTGAAACTACTGCAGTTCCTTAAATCTTTTAAGTTGCACCGATCAATATATTTATTTTAACAGTTGATCAAATGACTCACATAATGTGAAACGTGTGGCTCATGGTGACAAACACACATGGAGTTATCGTCATCCATAGCTTCTACCAGCTTTTTATGCCTCTGAGCTGGCAATGTTATCAGATTGTCTGTCTGTATGTGCGTATGTCCCATTCTCCTGCAAATGTTATCTCAAAAAGGCCATGAGGGATTTTTTTTATATTTAAGCACAATTGCCTCTTGGACTTGATGATGAACTGCAAAGACTTTGGTGGTCATAGGTCAAAGGCCAAAGGCCAAGGTCACTGTTACCTGATCTTTCTCATTTTTGTGATCATGATATCTAAGGAACACCTTGAGGGACTTATTTTTGTCATGAACATTCACTTGGACTCAAAAATGAACAGATTGTGGTGGTCAAAGGTCAAGGCTCTGGATTTCCAGCCTTTAATTTTATCTTTTTCAACACTGTCACGGCTCTCATTAACCTCTTTTCAAGTTGCAGCAGGCAGCTGTTTTCAGGGAAAAAGTTCTGATTAACCCACTTTCTGCCAAGTACAAAACAGCAAACAGATGAAATTTGCAAGTAGCTGGTGAAAATAGTGGAATATTTAGCAGCTTAAGAGCTAGATATTTTCCACAAAACATGATGAATGCAGAATCAGGGCTAAAGGGAGAGTGAAACTGGATTTGAATTTGTCCAGTGGCCAAATAAAAGATGCTAATGCTGTCTGTGCTCAACGTGCCCTAAATGGCCAAAATATACAAACAATGTAGATTTAAAATAAAAATTCTAGTATGCAGACATAAATATTGGGTACCTCTGACAAGCGCTGGGTGAAATAGAGAACATTAAAAATCACAATATTTATTGCTAGTTACCATGATATTGATATTGTGATAATATTATATTGTTAAATATTGGCACTTTCACAAAATATTTTATATATTTTATGAAGTTTTTGACAAGTAATCATCAATAATGGAAATAAAATACTTAGTGGGAGAAGGCAAATAATAGAACATCTGAAACAGTCTGGTAGGTTCAGTAAATTACATCACTTTAGAGTAATGCAGGCTTTAAAACCAGGAAAAAAATAACCTTTATGATATTACAAAATCTAAGACGATATCCAGTCTCATATCACAGCATTGATATAATACCCAGCCCTTCTTCTGACATTACAAATCTGAGCATAACTGTGGTTACTGTAGCAAAATGTAATGCAGGCGAAGCAATGGATGCTGCTCTCATTATTGGCTCTCACATCAATGGTAATTTGCAGTGAGCTCCACATGGACCTGTCCACACATTGTGGTGTCAGAGAACATGACAAGGAGCAGCACCTTAAATTGGGTCATTATTTCATTGCTCTATGAGAAGTCATCGAGTACTCCTCAGTCAGAGAGGGAGGGTGAAGTTCATGTATTCATGTGCTGTCAGTATTACTGGATGTACAACTCTTTCTTCAAATCCAGCTCTGAGAATTCTGAATGTAACTTGACTTGGCTGTGTTGTCACACAAGCTGCCATAAGTGAACATTGCTGAGTGCATGCAGCCAAACAGCAGCCTAGATACCATCTTAATTAAAGGTGAACATTAGCCTCCATCAGTGGCTCATAAAGTCGAGCCTGGAGACCACCTGCGGTTCCACAGTGGTCCCTGGAAATAATGTAGAATAATTCAGTTTCAACGGTGTGTTGCTCCTGAGATGTTAGTCAAATCTAACCTTGATGTCACCTCCCACCTACAGCACAGACAGATAATCATATCTGACTGCAGAAAATTGTTTTGTCTTTTGGGACCAGAATGGACTAATGCTTAAAGTCCGTGTAAAGTGATAACTAAAATGTGTTTTGAGTTTGTAACATCACAGAAAGATTTGTTATTAATCACCTGAACAAATTTGAATGACAAAAAAATCACCAAGTATGTAAAAGAAGGCCTCAAAATTATGAAAAAATGCACAGTATTTTCTGATCTGAAACGCTGGGGGCGTGTACACTGGAGGAGTGGAAGCCACGCCCAATCGCGGGACTATGGCCATAATGCTTCTCGTTTTTATCCTGCTGCATTGTCAGGGGCGGGGTTATACTGAGTACAGCTCCAGTGCGTCATCGAGCTATGGTTTTAGGCCCGCTCAAAAAATCTTAAAACAGGAAAATGGTGAAAAATCTAACTCCACAATTCAGTACTATATAGTAAAGGGTCGTTGTAACATGTTTTCAACAATCAGTTTCCAACATTTATAATGTGTTTTGACACAAAGCTCTGAATTCACTTTACACGGACTTTAATTATCCACTGCCTTTGAAAACTTTGTGGAACCTCCAGTGTTGATATTCGTTCACTTAAACCCCCCTAATGTGTAGAATTTTCATTTCAACATTTTTTCAGATTTTCTGCAATTTATTCTTAGAGTTTAAAGTTAGGATCTAATAGAGGTTTTATTTTGTAGCCATTTACACTTTGCATAAATACCCTAATTTTTTGAAGCTCAAAGGATAATGAGTTTATTATCAAATCATCTTTTATTTCTTGTCACACTTTTCGTATTAAAGAGAAAACAACTAATGTATAAAACATTCAGACAGCAGGGGTCTCATTTGTAGCTGGCTGTGACCTTGAATGGTGGACTTTCATCAGTGTTGGTGACCTTTGATGAACGTCGCTTTTACATGTTAATATGAGGAATGTCATTACGGCTGTAGCTCATTAAAGATAGTTCAGGAACAGCTTAAAATTAAACTGGGTGCTGTTGTTTAGTAAATGTATCTGTAAGCCTTTGTTTGCTAATCTGTCATTTGTGTGTGAAAACACACAGCGACCCTTTAAACGCCACAGCATAGCCCCGAGCACACAAAGTGAATTTAGATTTAGTCATTTTCAAACTTAGTTGCGTACTTAATAAAAGGAGGGTTTGAAGTGAAACGCATTGAATACTGGATTTAATTTCAGTAAAATACTAACAAATATCATGTCGTCGAGCAGGTTACAATGTCTTTTTATGCCTTCTCACCAGTGATAGCCGTGGCAGGAAGCATTATGTTTTACGGCTGTCTTTCCTCCCATCCCATTCTTACGAATGCAATATCACAAAAGGGCCTCGAGGGTTTTTTCTTCATATTCGGCACAAACATTCACTTGTACTCAATGACAAACTGATTAAAATATGGTGGTCAGAGTTCAAGGTTGCTATGACCTTGCATCCGTCTCATTATTGTAAATGCAGTTAAAGTATCTCATAAAGGCCTTGCAGGAATATCTTAAAATTTGGCCCAAATGTCCATTTGGACTCGAGGATGAACTGATTAGAATTTGGTGTTCAGAGGTCAAGGTCGCCGTGACCTTGAGTCTATCTGATTCGTGGTAATGCAATAAGGCCTTTAGGGACCAACTCAAAATTAGCACAAACACCCACTTGGACTCAAGGATGAACTGATTTGAATTAAGTGGCCAAAGTTCAAGGTCACTATGTCCTTAAAAAATATGTTTTTGGCCCTAACTCTAGAATTCATACAGTATTTATGACAACATTTTACATAAATGTCTAATAGGATAAAATGATGAAATCGCTTGACTTGACAGTACGAGGCTTAATACCACAAGGCTCATCAAAAGGAAAAGAGTTTCACTGCTCTCTCCTTAAATCTCAGAATGACACTTGACAAGCATAATTTGTGATATCACAAGCAATTAGGAAGCCAATTGTGGTCCAGTATGCGACTTTCAGATTAGCATTGTGTAAACTTGAAACTTCCCCCACACACACAAAGACTTGCAGTGAAGTAGGAGACGTGTCTAGGAGTTACATTTTTAAAATGAAATGCATTTAAATTGTCATAAATACTGGGTTTTTCGATGACAGAGAAGGAGAAGATGCCAGTTAAGAATTTGTAACAACGTAATTGAACTTTGGTTGTGGAAATACCATGTATTACTTAAAACAGACAAGTTTTAAACGTCCGGAAGCCTGTCGAAAGGGGGACTTTAATTCCCATACATAGACTCATGTAAGACTGATACATGAGCTTGTGTCACCTATTTCCATGTGAAGACAGATGGCAGTGAGGTAAACTATGTCAGTTGCCCATAAATCAGATTATTCATCACCTTATTTTAGCTTAAAAAGCACATGAACATGCAAATTACGTGATTGACTCCCTATTTCAGAGAACCATCTTTTGGAGTAAAAAATAGGTGCTGGAAAAGGTCGCACGAAAAGGCATTAAAATGCACTGTACTGTCCAACTTTGGATGACATGTTGCTGTGAATGTTAATCCCCCCTCTTTTCTCTCTTCCTTTGTTTTGTCCCTTCTTTCTAGCTGGTGCTTTTCTCAGGGAAGCTTAACATCATAGCCAGTATTGTGACCATCTTCTTCCTGTTGGTGTACGCGGCCGTGGACTTGGCGTGCCTCGCTCTGGAATGGGCCTCTGCACCTAATTTCAGGTACACGTGTCCCTTTTTTTGAAGGGATTGTTTAGATTTGTCAAAGTGGGGTTGTAGCTCCTCTGTTCAGTAGGGTTAAATTACTGTTTTTCTCAGTCTGGCTTTGAGGAGAGCAATATAACGGCTGTAGTGAATTTAAATTTAATTTAGGTGGGACTTTTTAAGCCTCTGAGCCATGTTTTGGGGTGTCCGTCCATATGTACGTCCCATTCTCATGAACACGATATCAGAAGTACAACCTCAGGGAATTCCTTTAAAATTGGCACAGTCGTCTGCTTTGACTCAATGAACAACTGATCAGATTTTGGTGGTCAAAGGTCAAAGTCACTGTGACCTTGTCTTTCTCATTCTTGTGAACGTGATATCTTAAGAACACCTTTTGAGGGTTTTTTTTTTTCTTTTTTAAATGTGGCACAAACGTCAGCATGGACTCAATGATGAACTGATTAGGACAGAATGATGAAGTGACGAAATTTTACATCCAGACTGCAAAAGTCGACCTCACTGTGACATCATAACATCACATCACTTTTTTTGGCCATTAGTCAACGTCATACTGTATCTCAAAAACAGAAGTGGAGACATTTGGTCACTGTTTGGTGACACTTATCTTCGGTGTCCATCTTGAAACTGGACTGATGGTAGAGATCTTCTGTGCTGACGGAGGAAAGATGTGTGTGAAGTGGCGAAAAATTTTGTTTTGTTGCTGCCTTCCACCCACAACAGTAGATTTCTTAGCTTCCATGTTGGACTTGAACCTACTTCTCCAAACTGGGGGCGCACCAACTAAAATATACTGTATTTAAAATACTATCTAAGGAAATTAACTATCCCTTTAACACACACACACACACACACACACACACACACACACACACATAATGATGAAGCCCTATGGCTGACACTTTTGGATATGATTTTGTGTAGATGAGGAAAAAGGGAGCACCTGCACATTGGCTTTATGCCACACAAGTTTATTTAAGGCACCGTTTCGTTCCTGCTTGGATCTTCGTCAGAACCATACCAATACCAAAACATAATACACACCAATAATCTGACGAGCTCTGTGGTTGCAGGTGTGGTTAACCATCTGAAACACTAAGGGTGGCCAAACAACTGACAATCAACAATTAAATAAATTACTTAGAAAATACATAAAAAAAGGAAATACAGTCGTGTCAAGGCCAAAGTACAAAATATTAAGCATATATCAATTGATATAATCATTAAATCAAGATTTTATATCAAAATACTTTATATTAGAATCTGTCATCATGGTACATCATCTACGTTCAAAGTTATATTAAATTAAGGTTAGAACAGAAGTAATCTCCAGTACATACAAAAATGACACCTAAAAAACAAATCAAACGCCAATAAAGGAAAAAGGGCATTATTCCAATAAAGGAATAAAAATCCCAATGAGTGAAGACACACACCTGTGATTTTGTGTAGCACATTTCCCTCACTAAACACACACTCCTCCTCCTCTCTGTTCTACCTCTGCCATTGTTTATGTATGTGTGTAAAGAGGTGGTTGTTTGCCAGCTGGATGCTGCTATGGTGACAGTGTACTAATTAAAAGGCATAAAACTGGCCACTCCTTATAGCCCCATACTGGTGAGGGACTGACAATAAAACTCTGTGTGTGTGTGTGTGTGTGTGTGTGTGTGTGTGTGTGTGTGTGTGTGTGTGTGTGTGTGTGTGTGTGTGTGTGTGTGTGTGTGTGTGTGTGTGTGTGTGTTTGTTTTTTTGGGGGCGCAGCCTGAACTGGATGCTGAAGTAACAGCGTGCGGAGATGTTTAGAGATTTAAATCAGTGTGTGTGGCTGTGTGTGTGTGTGTGTGTGTGTGTGTGTTTGTTGTTTGTATTTCGAGGACACTTGCAATGATCTTGATTTACAAAAGCTCCCTGAAGCCATTTTCACACAACATTACCTGAGGACAGTGTGTAGTGTACATGTAGCTCGATGACTGCATCATGACATCAACACCGCCCGGCTTTCCGGTTTCCTATTTTCCATGTTGATGGTGTCACAAACTTTGTAATCCAAATCAGGACTATCTTTAATTTATAAAAGTGCGTTCCCAAATCCAATAACCTATATTGTTTTTTCTAAAGACGTACCTTCCTTGATTAAACCTTTTCGCTGGCTGTAAAATAGATTTCAAACATGACAACTGCTACTGTTTTTATTTGTTCTGGAGGAGAGAAACTGTTTAAACACCATGCATCACTTCATTGTTGTGACAGATTGCCTCCAGCGCTGCATTTGCTGTTATATATTCCTCTGCAGTGATAGTTGGAAATGAGTCGTAAGACGTGTGAGAACATTTGCAGCTTTCCACATCAAGGACACATCCGTCAAGTCGAGCTGAAATCAGGATACAAACAGTGTAAACATACCGAACATCCAGAAAACAAAGTAATTATCGTCTCCGTAATATTGAATCTCGGCACAATGGGATTTATTCTACTGTTGTGCTCCTAAATATTTTGCAGGATGATGTTAGTGGATTAAAAGGACAGATGGACTGCGACTGTCCTCTTTTGTGTCTTACCCTGCTGGGGCAGTTTTGAGATTGAATATGTCACTGAGAGGCGCTGAAATGGAGGGAGAGAAAAGACACAGTCTCCTGTTTTCTCATCTGCTATATTACAACCATTGATTTTTTTCTCTTAATGCTTTAAAGGTCTTGTGCAGGGGACAGCAACGTTTTCTATCAAAAGAGTCATTTTTGCTCCCCCCCCAAAAAAACATTGTTGTGGGGCACAAACCTCATATTTCCACATTTCACTATTTTAATTTTTTTTCCATAAATTAATTGTATTGATCCCTCTCTATGTTTATCAGTGGGTTTTTCTCTACATTTCTCAATCAATGAAATGTATTTAAAAAAGCTTGTGACTAAACCTATCTCCATGAGATTTTTTTCAAAAACACAACTTTTTTCTCTAATTCCTAAAAAATACCAATTTTGGAGATAGGAGATTTGTGGACGACAGCAGCAATTATTAATAGATTAGCCTATCAACAGTACTAGTAGGTCTTAAGTGGGATATTAATGATTTTTTAGTACTTATTTTTGCAGAATCAGCACAGAAAGCAAACAAATTGAGCCAGTATCCACCATCTATAAATCCTCTATGATTTTCCTCCATGATTATTTGCTGTTTTGGATTTGGAATCAAAATGTAGCTCAGGGAGACTCAAGACAAGCCACTACAGTTGAGGTTTGGTTAAATAATGTATGTCTCACATTTTATTGGAGAAATATTAATACAGTTTTTATTCCGTGTACAGGCTGCAATTAAAATTGGATAATAAAAGACTCCCCTTAGGCCTACAATAAAGATGAATGAAAACGAAAAAAAAAATATATATATATATATATATACCTGTAATTTTTTGTCAAAGCCACAACGAACAAACTGGAGAAGTAATGATAACAGTACAGTTCTTAGCTTCAGGTGAGTATACACTAATAATAATAAACACAGTTATTATATTATATTTCATTTCTGCCAATCAATGCCCCTAAACCCTACAAACTGGGCCTTTAAATGTGAGCACAGAAAAGCTACAGAGCTATACATTTGAGGGAAATAACTTTTTTGTCTTTTAATTAAACTTTGTAGCAAAAATGTAATTTCGAATGAAATATGATTTCCTGTTATCTACTTTTAATGTATATTTGCCTTAATTATGAAGCAATTGTGCCTCATAATTGTTTTTTTAATACTTTAAAAAAAAATATATTCAGAGAGAGATGCTTTAAAGGAGCTGCTGTCACAACACATAAAAAAGAGCTTTAATAAAACCAGCAGTGCAGTTTGTAAGACAACACATTTTGGTGTTGTCTCCCTGTGGGTGTCAGGTGATTGACAGGAAGCAAAGTGAAATGTACACATCAGTATGAAAATGCTCAATTTAGCTGTTAAAAAACTAATTAATTTGTCATGTGCACAAAAAAGGACATTTAGAATACTTAAATAAACTGGGCTGCCAAGTGGAATATCCAAATCGTTGGAGCTACAATTTTTTGATAAAGGTAATAAGTATCACAACATACAATTATGAATTAAGCATTTTGGTGCTGCAGAGAGCCTAAAAAGTTATATTCAGGACATAAAGGAACATGCCTTTTTGCTACAAAGTGAAGAAAAAATTACTTTGTTTTTATGACTCTGCGCCGGCGATAGTCCCCAAGGCATTATGTTTTTAGGTTGTCCCTCCATGCATGCGATTTTTGTAAACGCAATATCTCAAAATGCCTGGAGGGAATTTCTTCACATTTGGCACAAATGTTCACTTTGACTCAATGATGACCTGATTAGATATTGGTGGTCATAGGTGGAATGTTAAGGTCTGTCTTTTTCTCATGAATCTGATATCTCAAAAACATTTAGATTTTTTTTTTCAAATTTGGAGCGAATGTCCACTCGGACTCAGTTATGAACTAAGAGGATTTTTGGTGATCAAAGGTCAAGGTCAATGTGACTATGCTTCATTCTCATGAATGCAATAACTCAAAAAGCACAGAGGGAATTTCTTCAATTGGCACAAATCACAACTTGGACTAAACAACAAACTGGGTCAAGATCAATGTGACCTCACAAAACATGATTTGGCCATAACTCAAGGCTTCATGTGCACATTATGACAAAATTATATAATAGTGAAGATATGTTATTTTATATCCAAAAGGTCAAAGGTCACCTTAATTGTGACATCATAAAATCATAATTTTCTGCCAAAACATTTTTCTGTTCATTACCTAACGTTATATATCAGGAACAGAACGTGTTTTCACAGACAGGGATGTAAACCGCATGTGCAACTTACGTAGTTCGGGGAGGCAAACGACCGTAATTCTTGTTATATATTTTTCAGTTAGAATCAAATAAAATATTACTATTCAAACTAAAATTGCAGCACTTAAAGTCATTCCAATAATACAAAATATGTATTTATTTATTTATTTTTTTTTTGTATATTTTGCAGTAATGTCAGTGTTTCCAACAGGCCACAACTGTTGGCGCCAAACCAAAGCTTGTCCGAGTGTTAGCCTCTGTCATGCAGCTAACAATGGATTTAACTCATGTTTAATGTTTTATCTCCTCATTGTACAGCTTCAGCACTCTGAGCTCAGTTCAGAGATCTGCTGGATTGTTGTGATGGATATTGGCTTACAAGTGAGAGACGTTTTAAGAAAATGCCTTTCCAAGTATATTTTTCACCAATGGAGAATAATGAACTCTGTGTCCTCTTAATGTGCACATACTTGTCAATTATTCAGCTTCACCTGCCCAAACCTGCATTTGCCTATTTGTCCCAGGTGCATACAGTAGTTTTCAAATACCTGACACCAGATACCAATGAAGTACAGTGCTACACTTTGTGTTTTTAAAGCTTTTTGTAAAGTTTTGAAATTTGAAGTACTTGCTTTACCTCGGATGCATCACATTTGTACGAATGCTAAAATGCATTTCAACTGCCACAAGAGTGCGCTGTTAACATCACTTTAGTGTCTATGTTGAAGTAGTGTGACAGAAACTGGGAACTAACTTTCTGTAGAGCACACTCAGAGTGCCCAGTGTTCTCTGGTGCCTCCCATGTATAGCGCTGCGTGCTATCTGCTCATGCTTTGTTATCACTTTGTGACCGCTGGCAAAGGCTACAGGACACAGCCGCAAAACTTTTCCTACTGCTGATCTCTCCTCTCCCTGTCGGCCGGGGGACCCGGGGCCCCCGGAGCTGATAAGGCGGCTTGTTGTCTGGCCGGCGGCCCGCTTTGGGCCTCCCTCCTTTTCCCCTGAGTTGTTAATTCTGCTCGTTCATTGTTGCTGTGTCACCGGGCAAATTTCAACGCCAGTTGTTTGTGTGTGTGTGTTTTTGTTTGTTTGTTTTCGTTTTTTTTGCCTGTGCTCTGTGCTGCTTTCACTCCTGCTCTCTGTCTGGCTCTCTCCCACATCTCTTTCCAGGCAAAAAGAATTAAAAGCCATTTAGCGCCGTCTCTCCCCCTGAGAACTGCTCTGTAATTAGCATAACTAATTTAGCAGAAATATTTCCCTTTCCCTTAAATTTGCTGTTGTGTAGGGGAGGGGAGGGATTGAAATTATGATGTAGCGGAAAAGATGCCTGCTTGTTAAGTATGTTTGCGTGCGTATGTGTGTGTGTGTGTGTGTGTGTGTGTAGAGTGAAGGTATGCAATTTGGAGACTGTTTGTGTGTCTCAGATCCAAGTCATGCTGGGTGTTTTTTTTTCCCCCCGATCATTGATGTGTGAGTGCATCTGTCTTTTGGACTATCTGTGTGTGTGTGTGTGTGTGTGTGTGTGTGTGTGTGTGTGTTGATTTTGTTTTATTTTATTTGTGTGTGTTTTCAGTCTTATCTTTGTGTGTGTGTGTGTGTGTGTGTGTGTGTGTGTTTTGTGCGAGGAGGCGTCTGTTGGCTGCAGCTTTATCAGCAGCGGCTCCAGCTGCGTGGGCTGTTCTTCAGGGGGTGCTGTATGTCCTGCTGCTGATGCTGCATGGGCACCGGCCACTTGTTCTTGTGGCTTAAACACGCATGAACACACACACACACAAATGTACACACACAGTATCACAGGCTCACTGGCCAGGATTCAGGATCAAGCGAGCGCTGCACACTGTTGCCAAACGATGTTTTGTGGAAGCGTGGAGCTCGGTCACACACAGGCGATGACCTTCAGTTGGAGTGGGCAACTGAAAAGCTCAACAACTGGCAGCTCAACAGAAACGCACACACTTTTATACTTTTACCAGCTTGGTGCCATGTGATGTCCAAATGACAGCAGCATTCTCCACAGCTTCCATAATTGTCTTTGTAATAATCTGTGAATTGACCAGCTGAATCATTAGCTCGGAAAACAAAAGCTTTGTCCTCTGTCAGGCCCGTCCTTTGTCCACATACGAGTCAGAGTGATTTGACAGATTGGACTGTGTTAAAATCCAGATGGATCATCAACTGTGTCTGGATGAATGAGGGAAAATAGGTTGTTAGAGGGTCATTATGTGTTAATGGAGGGGTATGACTTGATGATGGTTGTAGATTAAACCTGCCTCAGTGCCAAACTGAAATTTAGAGCTTTATATTTTTATACAGAGCTCAAATTGGCCCCATTTTTCTGCAGATTATTTGTCAGTTGCTTATAGGTAGACTGTTTCTCAACTTGGATGTCATGTTACATTAAAAAGACACTTTGTTTACTCGTGTATGATTCATAGAGAGTATCACTCTGTTTGTAAAACTGTTGTAAAATGACTTCTGTAACTCTGGAAGATGTGGACATGTACCAGGCAGGGAGGGTCTATCGTTAGATGTTATGGTGTTGCCTTTTGGGAAATGTAGGATTCAGTGTCTTGGAGCTTTACCCATACTAGAGACTAATTAGTCTCCACCACTAGTCTCAAATAGGGCTGGGTGATATGTCTTAAAATAATATCAAAGTACAAGGTAGATTTTAGAACGTTTAGAGGAAAAAAAGAAATTAAAATTATCGGCGTATTTTAAGGCTGTATCACGATACACGATATACATCACAACATTTTTAAATGTCTTTTAAAGAAACATAAACTTCTAAAATACAGAATTACTGAATGAACTGCAGTTACAATGGAGTTAAATAAAGTAGCTACTGTCATATAATAAAGTTGAATACACTACCATTATAACATTTAATGAAATACGGGTATAAGGATGTTAAATACTATGCTGTATTGAGCCCCCCCCCTATTGGATACCATTTACAACGATGATGAAGAGATGGGAGATGCTAAAAAATGATATGCTGAATGATATGAATGCTTTGAATAGCTGACAAAACACAATGTAAAAATTGAATTCCTTGATCAGGTTGTGTGGAAGTTTATCGGGTAACAAGAAGATTTGAGATTGATCCCATCATGCAGCTGTGTTCAGTTAGTTTTTAGGTCAAGTTACATTGATGTGAATTGGTCGCCATGTTCTGTAAGGCTGATCCAATGTGCAGGAAGCTCTTAACTTCTTAAGTGGTTTCTTAAGGTCAGTCCAGTTTCCACTGGTGTTGTGCCAGTGTTGGGATGCTGCTGCCTGACGTAACGTCTCATACACTGACTGACCTCTCACTTATAGAAGCTGGCAGCACCCCCTGTGTCTGAGTGTGTGTGTGTGTGTGTGTGTGTAAGGATAAAGTTTCTGTCCCCGCTTTTCCCCAATTATGACGTGTCTTTTGGCTAAAGGCCGGGTCTCCTCTCTCCATCTTCATCCATTCCTTTTTCTTAATGTCTCTAAGGGCTTGATTGGCGGCGATTAGTTCAGGGTGCTTTTGCTGTGTCAGCTAAGTGACATCAGTCACTGGAGAACAAGAGAGACGGCAGAAGGGGGTGAGAGCGAGGTGATTGTATGGAGCCGTTGCTGCTGATGGTGGAGGGACATCGGAGACAAAAAAGATGGGTGGGGGAGGGCGGATCTGGTGGGCGAGCTTTTATCGTAATTGCACCCGCTCTCCAATGGGATGGAGAGAGGGAGAAGATGAGAGGACTGTGGGCACCGCTGATGCTAAGTGATCAAGTCAAGAAGAAATAAAAGAAAAGTTTTAAGACAGGAGGTCAGTGCGGTGCAACAGTGGGCACGGGATAGGATGGGGCTGATTTGTTGGGATGATATTGTCATCCACTTAAGCTCTGTAGCTTTCTACCCAACAAGTCAATATGTTTTATTAGTTTTTCTTTTCAAAAGTCTCGCGGGCAAGTTGTTCCACTACGTTTTGGGAGATTTTACTCAACAAATTCAGTAAAACCTGCAATGAAACCCATCCAACTCTGGCTCTGAGCACTGATATCCATCGAAATATTTTCATTACTGTGATATTCAGCAATGAGCTTGAGTGTCCCATGTGGTCTAAATGCTGTGTCAGAGGACTCTCCACCAGGACAAGAGTACTTTTTTCAATTTGTCTGGAATGTATATGCTTAAAAATAGTCAGATAAAACTCACCAAATGGCAGAGTCAACTGCTTGAATTTTGAACAGGCAGAAATCTTGTGTTTACATCAGTAAACTGAACACAGCAGGCTCATGTTAAGAAACCCAGCCGGTGTGATGCTATATGCCAAAGGATGCCAAAGGGACAAGAGAGGAAATATTGCTGAGGAGTAAGTTTTATATTTTGCTCAGAAAGGACAACTTCAGCATGATTATGATTCTTGCTCTCAGTCCCTTTATGGGTGAGAAGTAAAAATATCAAATCAACTTGAAAACACTGATCTACAGCAGAGATATATTGTAGAATAGTATATGTTGGCCAATGAGGAATAAGAAAGTGCTGCATAGAAAAGCCAACTTGAGGTGTATCCATTGCACATTTTGTCTGTGTTTCTCATCCTCAGGAGTCAAAAGCTTGTGACATACTTTCCACATTGGACGTTCACGAATAGCTGCAGAATTAACCAGGGGCATATGTGGTTTCATTTATACTATAATTGATGGTCCGCTTCAGTCTGGCATGAGTGCGTGCACATTTTTCGATCCACACTCCCCACTAGTTCTCACGTGTCTTTTTATTTCTTTAAAAACAATTCATAGAAATATGAGAAATGCCGGATCTCCATGCACAAATTTTCTTCAAAACAAGCATCTATTTTGTCATCTTCTTCTTTTGGCCAACCGGCCAGAGGTGCATACGCCACTAACTGGACTGAAGAGTGGAAAAAGCAAATGGCACGCACAGTCAGCGTGCCTTCTATGCCTACAGTTGGCCTCCACCTCGGGGTCCTTACCTACCCTCTCAGACATGGGACGATGACATAATTGTCACAGGGACCAGAGCAGACCCTGGTGTACTAGTCCATTCTCACTTTGAACTCCTCAAATAGTGCCGCTCTGTCAGTGCTCTCCACATACAAGCATGATGCCAAAAGCCACCTTCTGCATCCAACCAGAATGCAGCTGGATGGCGTCAGATGAGAATGCAGTCGGACAGCGTTGTTAATGTAAGCCGGTGGACAGCCACAAGGCACCGGACCGGACACATCCACATGCAGCTTGCTCGGGCAGCGTAACATGAGAACGTGTCTGGACGGAACCAGTTGTGTGCGCATAGAACACCGAATGGCAGCGTCTGGTAATGATGCTACCGGTAACCACGTAATATACGGAGCCCAAGTGCAAGTATAGGGTGGGCGGGTGGAGAGGTGGACAGGTCTCACAAACTTTTGCGCGGGAATGTGTGTGTGTGTGTGTGTGTGTGTGTGTTTGTTTGTTTGTTTGTTTGTTTGTTTTTTCTACCCGTTATCATGTGCCTTTTTTTGCCTAAACCTAACCATCCCTGACTTTGTTACCTAATCCCAACCATCAAGACCGTCAGTGCTGTTGTGTAAACATAAGGAGCATGTTGCTTTCTACGTGCTGTGACATCACGTTAACGGGCTGCTTAATCCCACTGTGATGTCATCTGAAGTAAAACATTGAAGGTAGGTAGACGCTAAAGGTCACTGACAGAGCGGCATCATGTGACGAGTCTTAGAGTGAGAACGCATTGAATGGACACGCAGATAGAGAAAATCTGAATTAATTTTTATTAAGCTTGAGCTAAATGGGAATGTCGGCATGCTAACAGGCTTTCAATGACAGTGCTAATGTGCTGATACATAGCTGGATGTGTTAACCATGTTCATCAACATTTGTTGATTGAAATCACACAAAATACAGCTGGCGCTCATAGTAACATTATTAGTTTGGCTTGTATTTGTGTCTGAAGGACAGCACGGTGGTGCAGAAGTTCACGCTGTCACCTTACAGCAAGAGGGTTTCAGGTCCAAACCCATCCGCCGGCCGACTGGGGCTCTGCAGTGTGGAGTTTGCATGTTCCCCTAATGAGAACAAGTGTTTCTCTTGCTTTCTCCCTCAGTCTAAAGACATGCAGGTTAACTGGAGAATCTAAAAGATTGCCCCTAGGTGTGACTGTGAGCATGAATGGTTGTCTGTCTCTATGTCTCAGCCCTTCGATTGTCTGGCGACCTGTCCTGGGTGTTCCCCACCTCTTGCCAAATGTCTGCTGGGAGAGGCTCCAGCACACCCACAACCCTTAACAGGATAAGTGGTTTCGGATAATGAACGAATGGTTCTGAATAAAAGTGTTGGACAAATGAAAATTGTGACCTGATGAAGGCACTAGATGAAAAAGTCAGATGATCCCCAAAGTTATTGGAATTCATCCGGAGTGGAACAAGTGTGTCTGAACCAAATGTCATGGCATAGTTGTGAAGTTATTTCACTTAAAAAAATGGCAGATTGCTGGTGTCAAATATCAAAGGATAGCCAAAGTTACGAGTCTTCATCCTCTGAGGACCATGCATATCTAAGCCAGACTTCAAGGCAATCCATCAAATAGTTTTGGAGACATTTTCAGTCTGAACCAGCTGAAACACTGATACACTTATTTGAAATTTACAACTCTAAAATTTTGAGATGTCTCAAAAATCCACTATTGATCTGGTTCAACTAGTCCTATTAATTATGTCAAACAGGGTTGAGATACTGTCTCAGTTACACAGGATGAAACGCTTGAATATCAATGCAACATAACAACTTTCCGCAGCTTCAGTCTTTTTAAGTTATTCACTTTCAAGCTTCTGACTTTAGACCTGCTCACATTTCCCTGTGCTCCTCCCTTATTTATGAGGAAAACTTGACCAAAAGGGGGTATAATGACTGTCTCATGGCTTTCTCTGTCTGTCCATCCCTCTGTTTCTTTTCTTCTTTTAAGCGTCCTGGTGGTCACACTCCCCTGCTCTCCTCTCGATACTTCCTCCCGCTGCATGGTGTTTGACTTTTAAGAGTCTAAGTCTGTTAGTTTATCTGTGGAGGAAGCCGGTCGGTCATTAGAGCCACATTGTATAATTACAGCTAGGGATTTTTTAATGGCTGTTTATCCACACACCTGCAGTTATTGCAGGGAAATTGGGGTCAATTATATGATCCTCCAAATATGTGGGTGTTTCCATGAGCTGCGTCGCTCCCAAACTCCAAGACCTCTCCAACTCATTTTCACCTAAATGGCACCCACACTTATGAAAGTATAGCTTAACAGCTACACATATGTGCCATGAATACAACTGAGACTCGTTCATATATGGATTCCAGCTCACATCGAGAGGTCTCCAGCAGCCTGCAGCGGCAGCTCATTATCGACGTTGGGTGTTTGTTTTAATTGCTCCTGTCCCAGCATTAACTCCATATTTGTTTTGATTCTGCCGAGCAGTCACGCATTAGAAAGTGGGGTGTGTGTGTGTGTGTGTGTGTGTGTGTGTGTGTGTGTGTGTGTGTGTGTGTGTGTGTGTGTGTGTGTGTGTGTGTGTGTGTGTGTGAGGAGAAATTAAGTTGAAGTAATTATGGTTTGTCTGACACTGAGATTGAGACATCACTTTTGGTTCAAATGTGACCTTTTCAAGGAATATTTCAGCATAACTTACAGATTGCATTACTGAAATGTGTATTCTTTCTTTAACGAATAATTTATTTATCTTGCCAACGTGACTATTCAATGTAAGCAACACCCCTCAATCATTGTGGAGGGTATGTCTACTTTGCTCGAGTGTGTGTTGCCTGCCCCCGAGTCTATCTGCATATATAGCAGTAGCTGCCACACACTGTTAATTAGTATTCAACTTGCAGTGTTTGTACGCCATAATAGTAAAACGACCAGATAGCTGCAGCCTGGGTTGTAGGAGCATCTGCATCCCTCACAAACACTTGAAAATTAGACAGTATGGGGCAAGAGGTTTTTAAAAAATCATGATGTGAAAAGCCAAGCAAGTTGAGCCTCAGCAACAAAAATACAGGATGTTTGTCTCACAGCAGAAATTAGCATTGAGCTGAATAAAGTTACACCATGACAGTCTCAATAAAATCACATTATGAGCTTCAACAGTATTGAAAGGTGTTTTTAAATATCTTATGCACACTCTAAAATGTTATTTGGCTCAACAGCAACAAAAAATAACACAACGGTTTGCATCATTCTTTTTGAGTTATGACAATTGAAATCACATGCAACTCACTACAATTAGCTTCATCTCTATAATCAAAGGCATTTTAAGTAGCATTTACTTAATAACTGATAGCAAAACTCAAGTTTTTAGGTAAGAAATGTCCTCGTAGTTGTTTGGCCTGCAGGTTCCTAACACAGTCTTAACTGTCTAAAGATTCCCAGGCGTTTCAAGAGGTCAAGGGAGGGGACTTAAAATCCTAAACTGAAGGTGGCAAAGTTAAATTATCCAATTTCATTACCAACTTAAATTTTGTTTTAAATCAGTTATTACATAATTTAGTTTAAATTTCACACAATACTAAGTTAATGTAATTATTAACATTATTACGTCAACGTAACTCATCAAAATTATGTTTTCAGCTTATCTAAATCAATACATTTGAATTTGTATCCTGTAGCATGCATTTAATTAGGTGGTGGTGATAGGTCCCCTGAATTACTTTTTAGAGTGTAGCTGATGTGATCTTTCTGCTTTTACTTGTGGCTTTTTTCATTTCCCCAAATTTCTTAATGAACAATAGGCATTAAATGCTCTCAGAACTGTATTCCTATCAGAGTGGAAAGCGTGTGAATGGGGGATTTAGACTATCACGTGACACTAAAACTCCAGTAAAACCCAGACAAAAGGAAATCATTCATGGGTGTAGCAGCGTTTTAAAGGATTTCTTCACTGTTGGTGAAAGTTAGTTCATTTTCCAGATGGCTCACTCGCTCTCATGAAATTGCTGCATTTTATGGTCTTTACTTTTGGAAAGTAAAAGAAGATGGTTAACACTCACTTTCTTTCACTCAAACCAGTCAGCGTGAGCCATCAGATCTTAGTTTAAAAGAAAAAATAGGCACTTGAACTCATATACAAAGACTCAAGTAAAAGTGTACAGACCATTTCAAAATAAAATCATTCTAATTAATCCCAAATTCATAAATTCAACTGTAGAACCATGTTAAGAACTTAATCAATGCAAAACGTATCTAATACAACGTGCATGCTGCTTTTATCAAGAGATTAACATGTCTTGAAATGCATTATGGAGCCGAAGCTGCTGTGTCACATTTTAAGATATGTTGTGACCATTAACAGTGTGAGATACCAAAGAATTATAACCACCATATGAATGACGATCATATAAACAACAGCACTTTTCTAGTTATTTGTGTCTGTCCAATTAACTTAAAAAAAAAAAAAAAAAAACACCATCTGGCCTTGTCTGCCGATTTGTGATGCTGTGTGTTCACATCACGCTGCTGGCAAACATCCAGTCAATAAAATGATTTCCTGAAGAAATTCCTTCATTTGTTCAGGTGTTGTTGTCCTGCGACATGTGATTGTCTCAGCAGTTTAAGGGAGATAAGACCAGTGATATGGCTGGCTGAGAGTGTATATACAATCGCCACACCCCTTAAGCTGTAGTAAATTTCACCCAAACCTTTTGCATTTGCACTGCTGCACAAACATGAACTAAGCTGCAGCCTCCAAGAATGAAAAATGAAGCCAATGTAGGATTTACAAAAACTGTAGTTTGTCAAATGGCCACTTGAGGCTGACTCCAAAACAGAGTCAATCCCCAGAGACTGCCATGTTAAAATGTTTACAGCATGGTACAAAAAACGTTGTTGGTCTCTATGGCTAATTTTAACATTTATGACAATTGTAAAGGGGATAAATTGTTCCATAGACCCAAAGGTACAAATATTTAAGGGCCAGACTGCTTCGAGTGACAGACTGCGAGGTATTGCAAGTCTGTGAGTCAGATCCACCCCTTGCTCTTTAACAGCTCCAACCCCTTTATTATCCAAATATGGTCACCCCTGACTCCAAAACAACTAGATGGTGATGGCTGAAATGCAGATTTCAAGGCTTCAAAACAGAAACCAATGGGTGGCGTTGTGGTGGCTACATCCTTATTTTTACAGTCTATCACACAAACCCAACCAAGCTCAAGACCTACCGCTTTGCACTTGTTGTTACACTTGCACGTTTTAAATAGTCTGCAGCCATGCATTTTGAGCTGAATGCCAACATTAGCTCGATAACATGCTCACAATAACAATGCTAGCATGCTGACGATTAGCAGGTGTGGTGTTTACCATGTTCTGCATCTTAATTTTGTTTTCAGCGTGCTAACATAAGCTAATCAGCACTTAGCAATGGCAGGGGCTGATGGGAATGCCAAGGTATGGAACAATTAATAGTATGACATCATATTTACAAAAGATAAGGAGTTAAGGCATCACCATAGTGATAACAAAGTCATTATGATTCATAGCTCAAACATTGTGGATATATGTATCCAAATTCAGAGCAATCCACACAGTTGTGAAAGAAATTTACTATGCATCATTACAATACACAGCATGCAGTCTTAATATTTAAAAATCTTTCCATCCCTCAAGTAACAAGTTTCTGTCAACTACTTTTCAATGAAATCCTAACATAAACGAACTAAAGAAAGGGAGTCATCAAGTATTAAAAAAAAAAAAAAAGACCACTCAAGATCTGACTGAAAAAATTAATCTGTCGTTGCTTTATGAAAAATGGACCTGAGAGTGTGGGAATAAGGTCAGTAAGTAGTAATACTCTGCCTGAAAATCTTTCCTCTTGCTAGACTTTAATAATTCAGTTTGAGATTTTTGTTTCATTAGCTCGTTGAACCCAGGTGGATGGATAAGATGGATAACCATGTTAGAAAAACTTGATTTCTTTCCAGCCTCATTTTCAGTGAAACCCTCAGTGGTTTGTCAAATCCCTCCCAGTCAAAAGAGCTGACGTTTGGGAAGAGCCTCTTTTGAGGTGTTAGATTTAAGCTAGTAGCTAACAAAAGGATCTTATCGTATCCTCTGAAAACTTTAAACAGAGACATGGCACATTTATAACCTGCATGTACTTAAAAGGTCCATGTTCATACACACTAAAAATCAAGGCAGAGGAATGGATCTAAAGGGTACAAATGTTTTGTCGCTTGAGTTTTACCCTACCAGGGTGTGAGCACTGTACCTTTGAACATTGGTACTTTTTTGTACCTTCCTACACCTGTAGTGACACAAAAGTAGCTGGTACAAAAATATACCATTTGGATCGGTGCCTAATGAGGTACGGTTAGATTGACGTGCCAATTTGTACCTTTATGAGGCAAAAACATACCCTTAAATTTAGCGACAGAACATTAACAATTATTCAGCAACATTACTAAAAAAACTAACATTTAGTTTACATAATATAACAAATTCTGGGACAAATTCATCTTCTGAGCCCCTCGCTCAAACTGAACAATACTCTTCAGAGAGTGGACCCTCTCAGTCCAACCCAGTCCCAATGAGGAGGTGCTTCCTTACATCGAAGGTAGATTTCAAGTCTTTTTGGTAACTGAGGTTCAGCATGTACAGCAGTCCTATAAGATTAATAAATCAATGTTTCGAGTAATTATCACACATCAGAGCCCTTTTTTTTATTGCTAATGCCTCCACGCCGGCAGCAGCAGTGGTTATAGGCATCATGTTCTCGTATTGTCCGTATGTCTGTCCATCCATCTGTCTGTTCCAGTCTCGTGAATGGGATATCTCAAGAACGCCCTGACAGAATTTCTTTCTTCTTGGCACAAACATCTACGTGGATTCGAGAATAAAATTTAATGGTCGAAGGTAAAAAGTCAAACGTCATTGACCAACCCAAACATGCTTTTGGCCACAGGTCATACACTTATTGTGATCAAATGTTGCACAAATGTATAATATAATAAAATGAAGTGATGATATTTTATATCCCAAAGGTCAGCTTCACTGTGACCTCATAATGTTCTGCACACACTTTTTTGGCCATCATTCAGCACCATAACTGTGGTGATTATATAGATCTTCTGTGCTGCCAAACCACATTTCTCCAAAAAAACACATTGAATAGCTTTGAAGGAATTCCAGTTTCATTATTAGAAAATTTCTCATTTTTGAAGCATGTGGTATTGTTATACAAGTATTCTGTCCCCTTAATCTGCAGAAAATGTTTGCACATATGTATGACAGAACCTGATTTGAAGTCTAAAGAGAGTGGGTAAAACATGTCTGTTAAATCGAGAACAAACAAATCAGGCTTTTGTTAGCAACAACGGGATAATAAATTATAAAGTGAGAGGAGTTGCTTGGTGTGATAAAAGGCATTTTAGCATCTTTACTATTTGGTTTATTTTCACCTCTCTCATCAACCTCATTTCCAGCTGCAGCAGGCAGCGAAAACTCTGATAAACCCGTAGTGCACTACCTGCCCTGCACCGAATGGCAGACAGATAAAGTTAGCGAGTTGCTGGTAAACAGTGGAGGACTTACAGTTGTGGCTGAAGAGCCAGGTATCTCTCAGAGGAGTTGACACAGATAAAAAAAAAAATACATGTCCAGGACTCCAGTTGAATGCTAATGTTTGACTGTCTGCTGGATGGGAAGATAAGCCACTGTTTGCTAACACATTCGCCATGTCAGCTTGATAAGGTGATAGTGTGTCATGTTTACAGCTTGTTGTGCTGCCCTCAAGTGTAAAAATCAATGTAAGGAGATTTTGCTTATCAAGTTCAGCACAGGCTGTTTCTTTGGGTTATTGAATGAAGGCACAGAAACTGTAGGTTTATCCCTTTGAAACATGAGAAAATTGGTTTGATTTATTTCAAAAACATGGAAAGAAGGCAATGTGTAAATTAAGACATGACCTAAAAGTTAGCAAAAAATCAGTTAGTTAAAAAAAAACCCATTAAAATTAAGTACAAAAAAAATTAAAAAATGCTGAAAGAGGAATATAAAATTGAACAAAAAAAATAGCTTTAAAAGTCTAAAAATGAGTTTTAAAAAAAGAGGGAGGGATTATTTAAAAAAAAAAATCCAAAAGTAATAGGGGAAAATGGCCAGAAAATTATCTTAATAATTAGATATATTAAATAATTAGATATGTTAAAGGATATATATAATAATTATAATATAATTTTTTTTTTTTTCCTGAACATTTTACCCTGTTTTTTGCATAATTTTCTAAAAATCCTCCCCTCTTTTTTAAAACTAATTTAACTAATAACCAGAAAATTAAGCAATTTGTCAATTGTTGTTTCTTGCAGTTTGTGGGACATTTCTTGCCAAGTTGGTCATTAACTTTTTTCTGGATGTTTCAATCATGTTTTGAATCAAACCTGTTTGCTCAATTTTCAAAAGTTGGAAATGCTTGTGAAAGGTGCCTAGAGTCAGTACAATAAAGCTGGTGTCAATCCAGGTTTCAAAGGGTTAAAAGAGTATAAAGAGTCATCTAAAGACTCGATATATATATACAAGCTATGCTTCCACCCCAACCTTTACCTCTCCCTTTTTCTTCTTAGGCCCACCTTTCGTTACTTCACCTGGCATACGTGTGTGTTGGGCATCGTGGGTTGCGCTGTCATGATGTTCCTGATCAATGCCATCTACGCCTCAGCCAGCATCGCCTTCATGCTGCTGCTGCTTCTGCTGATTCACTACCTCAGTCCCACCTCCAGCTGGGGCTACATCAGCCAGGCTCTCATTTTCCACCAGGTCTGTCACACACACATACACACACAGACGCACACACACACAGATGCACACTCTCAATACTGCCTTGTCATTATGAGAGCAACTAAAATCTCATCCCCATAGCTTTACAAGAGCCTGTACCTCTGCCAAGTAATCGTTCTATCCGGTTTATGGAGACGCACAGACACGCACACACACAGAGACTGATCTCTGCCGCCGCTCCCTCAGCCAAGCACTTTGCGTTTAGCAGACAAACACACTCACACATACACACAACGCTGCCTTGTCATTCTTACAGCAGCTATCTATCACATTTATATCAGGTCTACCAGACTCACGCGCGTACACATCAGCATCTTTCCCCTCAGCAGAGCTCTCTACATTTATTACACACACACGTACTCACAAACATACACTCGCAGAGATTTACATCATCCAGCTCTCCATGTCCTCTATCTGGCGAGCCTGTTGCTCTCAAGGAGAGGGGGCAACGTTGCCAGGAGGGCCCGATGCTGAGGGGAATCGTTGCCAAGGCTGCGGGCAGGGGTTATGGGCGGGGAGGGTGAGGATGGCTGGATGAGCCAGCAGCTTGTCAGGAAGCAGAATATTATTACAACCACTTAACTTATTGAGCTTTTCCTCCTCGTCCTCCTCTCCCTCCTTCCCTTTCTAGTCTCTTCATCTTCATCTCCTTCCTCCAACCCCAGACTGCAGCTAGGTGAAGGGGCGGGGAAAAAGGGGGGCCAATCAGACCCCCCTGAGCCAGGCCAACCTGGTGCCATCCTGTCAGAGTCAGAGGGTGATAGTTGGCTTATTAGTATCACGGGTGGATTACTGGGTCACCGACCTTGAAGCACCTGTTAATAGTCACTTTACGCTCTAGTGAGAAGTGACTGTTACAATTTCTGTTGTCAGCCAATCAAAAGGTTACAAAGAGACAGAAAATGACCAAAACAACTACATAGAAAAGAGATGCAAAATGATTACAATAACCCCAAATAGATTCAAAATAAACCACGAAGATGTGCAAAACAACCAGAGTCCCAAACAGGCCACAAATGGTACAAAACAACCAAAGAGACACAAAATTATTACAGAGGCACGCAAAACACCCATGAGACAAACCAGTGACACATAAAACAACAAAAAGAGACACAAAAAGACCACAAAGAGACATAACTAGACCACTTAGCTTAAAAAAATAGAGACACAAAAGGATCACAACAAAACACACAGTGACCACAAAAAGATGAAAAATGACTACAAAGGCATGAAAAACAAACCACAAAGAGACACAAACATCACAGAGAGATGCAAAATTACCACAAAGAAATGCAAAAATACACAAATAAACCACAGAAAAAGACACAAATTTACTACAAAGGCATGCAAAACAACCATAAAAAGACACAAAATGACCACAGAGAAACACAAAATAACCACCACAACACTCACAACGCAAAATGACTAGAAATATATGCAAAAAAACTACAAAGAAACAGACCACAAAGAGACCACATAGTTATAACAGAGACACACAAAATGCTTTGTAGCCATTTTATGTCTACAGTGGGTGTCTCGCTCAAATGTAGGAGGGTTTGGGTGGTTTTTTCTGTTTCCGGGGGCCAATAATCTGTCAGTGGCTTCTTGCTTTTCGGTTGGTTAGTTGTTGGTTTAGTTACAAATAGCAGCTACTTCCTGATATAATTTTTATATTACATATTTAATGTTTTTCATTTGGCATTAATTAATTACACAAAATAAATAATGAAACTTGTAATGTAGTGTTTATCATGGCCAGGGCTTTAAATGCCTCTCCTGACACATTTTTCACTCAACAAATGTTCCCCTTTACTTTAAAACTGTGCCCGAGTGTGACCCCTGCTTTCAAAAGTTTCCAAACCTGCCTCTGGCATGGCGCCCAGTCTGATTTAAACGATTACACTAATAAGCCTAGCAGGAGACGCCAAGTGTGTACATGTACATATCTCATACATGCACTCTTCTTCCGTTCCTGCATCCGCCAGCAGTAGCCGTCATGGCAGGGCGCCAACTGGGTGACATTGAAGCAGAGACGGGAGACATCCCAGCTCATAAGAAAAAACACACCGGGAGATAACAGGCAGCTGACAACAGTGTTTAGGAGAGAAAGAGAACCAAGAAAAAGACAAACGGAGGCAAGAAACGCTGATGGTATCATGGGACGGAGAGATAGAGGCAGAATATAAGCAGGAAGAGGGGATGAGTGATTGAGAAACTAAGTGATGGATGAGACTGAAGCGACAGAGAAATGATGATAGCCTGATGGATGACAAGACAGGGGGAAATGGAGAGATAAAGAGAGACAGATGATTAGATGAGTGGAGGCAGTTGGACTTTGCCTCTGGGGCCCCGTTTTTGTTGTTGTTTTTTTTTTTTTATGGCAATTACCGGACGGGAGCATGAAAACAGTGTGATTATGATGGTAATAATGTTGGAAAAAGTTGCATCTTCATTTTTGATTGATGGCTGTATAGACACACTCAGATGCAGGACCTTGAGCTTAACTTGTGTTGCTACGGCAGTCATTATCGGCCCAATTTCCCTGCTTCTTTTCAGGCCCAATCTCTAAGTGGAGCTGCAACACAAGAGGTTCTTTTTTCCTACAATTTTATATCATTACCTCAAGTCTATTAAACACATCCTTCAAGTGATTTCAAATGAAAGTCATTTTAAAGTATTTTTAGCTGTTCTTAAAGGACGTGCTTCCGTTTAACCGGCATTTTTCCCAGCCAGAAAAAGGTCTTCTGCTTTAATTGACCTGTGCTTTAGGTGCCACTTCCTCAGCCACTTCTGCTCTAAATGCGCTTTGATTGGTTAACTACAGAAAAGTTCCTTTTCTTCACATCACATCCCTGCTGTGCTTATTTCAAAAATAGCTTTCTCCCCAACTTTCTTATAACACTGCGACAGTGTTGCTCACCCAGCTTAACCATTCAAGACCATAGAAGTCAAAATTTCAGCATTATCCTTTAAATTACCCTTTGTTTCTATGGCTGGGTTTTGGTACTTGATACCTTTTAAATTATCAACCGAAATAACTTTGTTGTATGTAAGTTGTATTGAAACATCTCTTGTTAAACGATACCTGCTTTCATTCCCTTTTGCACCAGCGATCTGATCTCGGACCATATTTTCTGTTGCAGCCATCTCCTGAGCCGTTATCTGAGAGGTGAAGTCTTCCCAGTAAGCATGAGCTGCACAGCTGCAGCAGCAGCTTACATCCAACACAATGCTGTTAAACGGTCCCAACAAACTCACACCGAAACGGCTCGGCTCTATCGTTAACCCATTGATGAAAAGCTGTGTGATGGTAACAGTTAGCGCTGTCACTGTGCAGCCGGGCAGACTCTCACTGCTTTCCCCTGTGAAGCTTATTAGCAGCAACTTCAATTTCTTTGGTCACCAGATGTCACAACCTAAATTTAACATAGCATCAGTGTCTAACAGTGTCGGTTTGCCAGCTGGGTCGTTTTAAGAGGATAAAGAAAGGTGTTGTGTCGGGTGCTGTAATCCTCGGGTGCCGTTGCAGAGCTCACCGTCTCTGTATAAATTCATTACCACTGCACAAAAAACCAGTTAACACGCTCAAACATCTGGCTTTTTAATGCAATGGCAAAGTGTACAATCGGCATTCTCACCCGTGTGAGATGACTCAGCAGTAGTCACAAGTATTTATCGCCTCCTGCTCTGATTGGCATTGATGGAGACAATACTATGTGAACGCACTAATTCCATCTCTTTAACTGACGAAAAGCAATGATGTGCCACCACCAATCAACCCCCGTCTCCTCCTAAACATCGCCAAAACATAGATCCAAATTAGTCTGCACTGAGTTTAAAGAGAAATTGAATAAGTAAGAGCTGTTTAAAGAGAAGTAACCACCATAACGTTTTCAAAGGCCTCCATCCATCTACTATTTACCTGTTCTCCAGTCTGTTCTCCTTGATGTCGAACAGACACACCAAAACAACCCACACACACACGCTCATCTGCTGCAGAGCCATGTACACAGCCCAACTCTGCTGGCAATGGGAAAGGAGTCTATGGTCTATCCTTAGCAAGTTTACCTGTGTTTAAACAAAAACCTGCCCACATGTGCTATTTTTGGTAGAAAAGGGACACGTATCTCTATATATCTATCTTTCTCTCTAGTGATTTAAGAAAAAAGAGCCAAGGCTGTTATTTTTATGGTATACAAGCCACTCCGTTCACATCATGGTATGGAATGAAGTACTTATGTGGTATCAGTATCACTTTAAAAGTACTGGTATTGGCAGTGGTTTTGAAACAATACCCACCTCGATGTCACTCAGAATCCCCCAGTGTTGGCAGCACCTTTAATGGCGGACATGTTGCCACTAAGGGAATGGTCATTAATTCCAATGAGGGTATAAATTGGGTGTTAATCATTCCAAGCGGACTGCAGGTTTAGATCTAATGTTTGGTTCCACTTGGTTACATTTCCTTGATGGTACCTTGATGCCACCTCATCAACACACTGTCAGAATCCTAATGATGCTCGTGCTATAGTGTGCATTGTAATACAAAGTGGTACACACTTACATATAAGTGTACACTGATAAGCAGACACAGACTGGTACATTTTTACCACTAACTGTTTGATTGACACATATGTACGCATGCATATACACACACACACAAGTAGCCTTCATAGACACAATCTATTTGGTCCTTGCTACATCCTAAATAGGATGTTGATTGGAGATGTAATTTGTTTCTGTGTAAGAGTAGTCTCTGCAGTTACAGTACAACAACGCATCCATACAAATGAGAAGGAGGCGCTCACACATATGAACACAGGGTATTCAGAGTCGGCGACTTCCAGACATGAGATGGACAGCGGGGCCATGGGGTGCAGAGGTGGCTCCAGCCTCCATTTCAGCGCTGTTCTGCTCCCTGCGTTTTATTGTTCATGAATTCAGCATTTCATTTCTAAGAGGAAGATTGTGCCATTTCTTTTCGGCAAAGTTCGACTCCGCAACTCATTTGCTCGACTGAATTTCTTGGCAGCTCTTTCAGGTTATTGAAATCACTCTCATCCAGTCCACACCTCTGACGCTGCCAGATCTGTCTGCTGGGAGCTTTTGGGGGGGATTTGTTTTGTGCATTTGTCTTTAATCTCACAGAAATCAGGGAATAGAAATCTGGGCATGATAAATCATTTAGATGTTGGGGCAACGTACAGTGAAATAAAATGAGGGGAAAAAAATTTAAAGGGGAAAAAAATAAGACTAGATGCAAATAAACATCGAAGAGTAACAATACTGCATTGAGAAGGATCTACATGAATATGAATATGTTAATTAAGGTTAAAAGTTTACTCTGGAGGGGCGTCCGGTGGCTGAGAGGATAAAGCAGGCGCCCCATGAATGAAGGCAGTGTCCTTTCCGCAGCGGCCGCAGACTCAAGTCCAGCTCGCTGCCCTTTGCTGCATGTCATCCCCTCTCTCTTCCCCTTTCACGCTGTTCATCTGTCCTATCTAATAAAGGCAAAAATGCCAAAAAATAATTTTTAAAAAAGTTTACTGGAAGCAAGTTGAGAAAATAATCTCAATTTAAGGCCCATTTAATAGCTGTTGTGGATTATATCTCATCATCAGAAGATGAAGTTGCCAAGGAACTGTATGTTTTTCAGTTATGCAGTATTACACGAAAAGGTGTGCTTTAACGTCATTTGAGCACGACACTGATGTGGTCAAGACCGAGGCGCTTACACAAGCGTCACTGGCTTAATACTGGAAAACAATCAGTCATGCCAGTAAAATCCTATATGTAATGAAACATAGTTTATTACTCCAGGAAGTAGGTCAAACCTTAGCAAGGACCTGTAACAGACAAATTTTCTAGTCCCTGTTGAGTCCGCTGGCCAACTTGTGCTCATGCTTTCTAAAGATCGTGAGGTATCCCAAACTAAATAAACACACCAGATACAAACACAAACATGCTAAGCTTTCTCAGTTTTGTTATGACTAAGATATCTGCTGACAAAAAAAAACTTTACCTGTATTTTTAAGCTAGTGGCGTCGTGTCACGGCACAGCTGATGGAGGATACCAGAGGATGCCAAACAGAGAGATGATTTCCAAAATTCATGTTGTTATCTAGCAAAATATTAAGCTTTTTTTGGTTTACCATGAAGTTTGCCGTTTTATGTTCATACACACAAATGTCACCTTTTGTCCGTGTTAATAATATGTCTGTTGGGAACATGGTGGTTTCTGCTGGTTATTGTCTTCTTTGTGTTAGTTCATAGTTCACACCATTAGTGAGTTGTTTGTTATTATTGTTATTTTTCAGTTGGTCAGCTATATTTTTTGTTGATGTGGTGAAACTTACGTTCCTTAATACCTCACAAAATTTGTACAATAATCATTGTATTTTTTAAGAGTGGTGATTAAGCATTGGAAGAGTAATTCTTTTTGCAAAGGAAGGTGCTAATCTGAGCACATTATGAATGTCTTGTGGACTAGTCAAATTGCTTGGTTGAAACTACTTGTATAATTCCCAGTTTTCTGTATTTTGGCCAACATGTATGACAATTTATGTCCCTAAAGTGCCAAGTGCCTGTTTTACGATCCAGAGAAAAAAGTTTTTGAATTTGTGCCCTGCTGGAAAATTTCATTGTAAAATTGTTTTGTCATTTGGTGCACCAGCCAGGGAATTGTAATATGCCTTTAGTGCTTCAGTGGTACTTTTATTATGATCCTTGTTTTCTCATGAATTTCACATGAACTACCTTATCCAAACCTGTCCTGTATACTTAAGCTTTGAGCTTAAAAAGGCAATTTCTCCTGGCTTATTTAAAATCCTGCAGTGATTTTGGGGCCAGAAGGAATATCACATATCAAATCTGTAAGCTTTCATATATTAAAAACGTAATGCAAAAAAGTAACATCCTCTCCAATAACAGATTTTAGGGGATGGGTTTTACGTAATTAAAATGAAGCCGGAGTCTCAGATAGAAGAAACTTTCACTGACATTTGAGAGTACAGGTCACCAGCTTAAAGGGAAACTAAAGAATTTTTTGGCCCCATATTTTCCCATTTTTTTGTGTCAAAGTGAGCAATAAAGGCAACATTTTAGAACTGATCCAGGACTGAGAGAGAGCTGCAGGCAGCAGGAGCGATACAGGCCGCGGTGTAACCACTCTGGGCTTTTGGCAGCTTTAATTTATGTGCTTGTTTTTGCCACTGATGGGTTCAGATGGTTATTAGAAGTGTCTGACAACATTTTGGGAAGGAACTCTTTTAATAAATTTGCATTTCTGTTGAGCTTTTGCTTTTCTTGTCTATTTGTTATTTTTAAAACAAGTCTAGCTCAAGTAGAAACTTGTTATAAAATCTCGTAGACCTTTCCACATCACTGAAATAAGCTAAATATTCAGCCTTGATAGTGATGGCACCAACCTACACTAACTGTACTCCAACACAACAAACGTCCCGACACTCCTCCCCCCTACTGTTGTCTTCCTAAAGCAGGTCACCTCTTGTGAGATTTCAGATTGAGATTTCTCCTTCTGCGAGACTTGGTCACAATAACAAACATACCAGCAGAAGGTAGGGTCTTTTTCATAATGTGTCAGACACTAATAATAACAATCTGAGCCTGTCAGTGGCCAAAAAAACACTTTCAATGGACACATATTGATAAAATGTCTCCTTCAGTCACTCAGGCTCAAAAAATATTGCGAAAACAGGGTCCAGGTTGAAAAATACAAACATTTACATTGAAAAAAAAAAGAACGATGAGGGTAAAAATAATTATAACAGCCATCATCTCTTTTGTCTCCCACAGGTGCGTAAGTACCTGCTGATGTTGGACGTGAGGAAGGACCACGTCAAATTCTGGAGGCCTCAGGTCCTGCTGATGGTTTCCAACCCTCGCAGCAGTGTGGGCCTCATCACATTTATCAACGACATTAAGAAGAGCGGCCTCTATGTGCTGGGACACGTCCAGCTCGGAGATCTCAGTAAGGACACTAGCCCACAGTGAAGTGTCTTACTGTGTTTAGCTGTGATTTTTGTTATATTGCATTTACTTAACACTCAACAGTCATGACAGAGTGAACTCTTACTTTGAAACATTCTGATGAATATCTTCCTTTTTCCTGGGAAAACAAGCAGTGTGCATTTTCAAAGTTAGTTGAAAGTTTAATTCTGCACCATTTCTCATCTAATTCAACGCACTGTGACAGGCTTACTATTAATTATAAGCAAAACAAGTCAGGGATAGTGATGGGATGTGGTTTTTGGATAATTTAACATGATTATCATATTTAGGAATGACAATGACAAAACTAAAAGCTTGTTTTCTGACTGTCAACTTCAACATTATTGCTGAATTTTAATAACAGTGAGACGTGCTAATCGTTACTGGAGACTGTAGTATTATCGCCACTTTGCTTAAGTGTGTTTTTTGTTAGGACCGCCTCAAAATAACTCATGACTTTTGAAAATATGTAAGTGTAAGATCTGACAAAATGCCTCAGTTTCACAGTGAGCTGTGCATCGTTAAACGGACCTCTTTAGCATGCGAGACCTTTCTCCATGACATCGCCTCATCTGCTGCTGTTTTATTTTTTGGGGGAAGTATGCTCTGGAGGCGTCTCCTTTTTCTTTTCTGCAGAGACACACACTTACAGAGTTTAAAGGAGCAGGGTCATTGATTGTTTTCTTTGTCTTTGGAGGATTTTGTTGCGAGGGGGTTGAGGGTTATGTGTTGATGGGAGACTGGGGCTGGCCCTGAATGAAGTCTCCAGAATCCAAATCCTCTGAGTGTTTCACAGTGAAATAAAAATGATGTGTTCATTAGCCACTGAAGAGCCCTCCTCTCAATTTTGAGTGCTGCCGAGGCACTTGGTCTTGAGAAATATGGAGGAGTCATTCATTCACGTAATTACACTGAAGGAGTTTGTTGTTGAGGACTCACAGCTACTTCAACATTGCCCTTCTAAAGTATTTAAGTCTGTCCATTTTTTTTCTCACTAACAGCTGTTTGCATTAAAGCTGGATACAAAGACTTATCCACGAGAATAACAAAGGGATCCTAACACAGCTTAAACTACCAATTGTCCATAAAGTTTGCAGATGTGGCCTCTGGATTGCTCTCTACATACATATTGATGTCTTTTTGGATGATTGATCACCTGCCTGCCTGTTTGTGCTGCCCTGTATTTTTCTCTCTGTCTCACATTCTGTCTACGCTGTCGCTTGCGCTTGCATCTTTCGTTCTCTTTTCCCCCCAACATCTTGTCTTTTCTTTCTCCCATGCATTGTCTCTAATTCCAGCTCTGTCATACTGACTTCTCTCCTCTCTCCTTTGAATCGTGTATCTATTGTTCTTGGCTATCTCTTTCCTTTACCTTCTCTGCATTTCAACATCAGATGAACTGCCAGCTGTATTTCTCTCACCTTAAACCGTTTTTTTTTCTTCCGCCCTCACAGACACTTTACCATCCGACCCTCTGCAGTCCCAGTACGACTCCTGGTTGTCCCTGGTGGACCATCTGAACATCAAGTCTTTTGTCAACTTGACGTTGGCTGATTCTGTGCGTCACGGAGTTCAACATCTCCTCTTCATTTCCGGACTAGGTCAGTGTCACCGTCATCACGAAATGTCCCTGTTGGTCAATAATGACATTAGTAAGCTTACGTTGATATCTGGTATTACAAGTGAATATTAGAGTCGGAAAATTCTCATATTATAAAAAGTCTTTTTTTTAAGGTACAGCAGTTATATAAATACTATGAAAGTATAAAAAAGCTCAGTCGATAGAGAAATACTCAGTCACTTCACTGCTTACGTTTTCTCTCATCTAGTGGTTACACTTAAAGTTCAATATAACACATTTAGCACTTTTATTCTTTAAATAATAAATAAATAATAAAATTCTTTCTTTCTTTAAAATCTTTCAAGTAAGTTTAAGCAGTAGCTTTAAGTAATTCAGTTTAAACGGACGCTTCAATTTCTATCAGCTATTTAAACTCCCACTTCAACTTCATTCAACACTTAAACTATAATTCCTCTCAGTACTTTCATTATAAGTACGATTTTAACTTTTGTTAGTAGTTCGGTTTCAAATTCCACTTCATTCCCTTTCAGTGCTTCAAACATCAGGTACAATATTATGTCCTTAAATATATTCAACCTTTAACTATTACTGCCATACAAAGAAAGTGAAGTTTCAACGTGTTCAAACTATTTCTGATGTTTCATCATTTAGCACACACAAGCGCATACTTTTACACAGAACAGTTGATGTATTTCAGCTTGTTTTCAGCAGGTATCGTCATTTTGGCATAATTTTCTCACGCTAGACTTTTTCTTGGTTTTATTACTAAAATGCTATTTGTGCATGCTCTCCTCTTCAGGAACAAACACTCCAAACTTTAAAGTGAATTGACTCTCAGTGGTTGCTGAATCTTTTCCTTGTGATTTTCTGTCGTCCTGCTTTCTGAGAGTTGTCACTCACATCTTAACTTTAAGCGCTCTGTTTTTCTCCAGCCCTTTCTCTTGTCTGTCTTTGGCTTTCCTCCAGTTCTCACTTCAGCGCTTGTCTTCCTCACATCTGTCTCTCACTTTCACTCCATCTGATAAAATAACTCCAAACTCTACAAAACAACTCAAGAAATCAATGAAAATGATAATGAAGCCATTAGCTTGAAAAAAATAATGTAGTTTTATTTTTCTCACATCTTTCTTTTCTCTTTTCAGGTGGGATGCGTCCTAACACTCTCGTCCTCGGTTTCTATGACGATTGTCTTCCAAAGGACAAGCTGATTGATCCCTCACTTATCACCAGTCAGTCCACAGACCCCTCGGTCTCCTCGCAGGAGTTCGATCAACAGCCCCCTCTATTTCACTTTGCCTCCCTGCGGGGGTCCAGTGACAGACAGGACTGTGGTGAATTTGGGGACGGGAAGGCTCTAGGACCCCAGGAGTATGTCGCCATCATTGCTGACGCCATGAAGATGCTAAAGAACGTGGTGCTTGCGCGATACTTTAACAACTTTGACCGAGCCCAGGTCCTCTCGCCGCCGTCCTCGTCTCCAGGAAAGGGAGCTGTGTACGTCGACGTGTGGCCGGTCAACCTCCTGCGTCCGGACAGCTGCAGCTACGTCGACACCTGCTCTCTGTTTCTGCTCCAGCTTGCGTGCATCCTCAACATGGTGAGAGCCTGGCGTAAAGCTAGGCTCCGTCTTTTTCTGTGCGTGGAGGAAGGACGGAGCGTGCGCGGCTCGGAGGAGAAGCTGGGCCAGCTGTTGAAAGAGCTGAGAATCAAAGCTCAGGTCTACAGCGTGCCGTGGGACCAACAGGTGGCGCTACACTGGCAGCGGCAAGGCGAGTGGGGCAAGAAACAACCGTCTGATACCACTAACGAAGAAAAGAAGCAGAGAGTATATGAGGAAGAGGAGAACGACGACGATTATGTTAACAGCTTCCCGAGCAACACCACGCGTCTGTCCGATGACTACCTGTCAGCTGTCAATAAGCTGATCCTGGACTCGGCTCCACCTGCCCCTGCAGTGCGTTTCCTGTATTTACCCCGCCCTCCAGCTGACACCCGCCGCTACACCACCTACTTACACCAGCTGGAGCTGCTTACTAAGGACCTGGGCCCCACGCTGCTCATCCACGGCGTCACACCGGTCATCACCACTGACCTGTGAACTATCTGACACCCTCAGCGAGGTGTGTCTGCGATGCTGAGGGCCGCTGAGATCAGCAGGGGGCAGCGTCACTGGAGACCTCAGCTGCGCCCTGACACTGACCTCTGCACCCAGCGACGGACTGGGGAAAAGAAAACAGCCCTGAAATCTGACCCAGACGGTGATGTCATTGCTGACTCTTTGATAGCACCTCCACTGTCGCACAAAATGGAAACGCTCTAAAAGAACAGCCTGTTTTAGAATATTGACAATGAATACCAGATATTTTACTCAGCCACTTGGGGATCACAAAACTCTCGATGCATATTTAACCTTTTTTTTCCTTTTTTGTGTGTTTTCAGCTGGAAGTTTTGGTTTTCCCATCAAGCTTCTCAAGGCACGGTGTTTTTAAACTTTTAGGTCAACTTTGTCTCAATTTAAAGCTTTAACACCTGGATCGACATCTTGTGCTGCATTCAGATGCCTTTTACTAATATCTAAACCTGTGCAAAATGGTTTAACCCTTTGAAACCTGGATTGACATCAGTTTCCTTGTGCTGTGGCCCGATGCATTCACAAGTATTTAAAACAAAAAGGTTTGCTTTTTTAAAAAAGAAGAAACATGGGAAAGAAGGAAATGAGCAAATTGGTAAGAACTGTTCTGCAATTATTTTTTAAAAAGACACAGAAAAAAATTTTACAGAATTATTGTTATTTTTAAGCATCTTTTCAGATGATTTCCTTTTTGTTTTTCTTTTTTTAAAAAACTTTTATTCTCTTTGTTTTTGCTTCTAATCTTGTATAATTATCTTTATTATATATTTAAAATTATATTAAAGAAAAAAGAGAAAAAAGTGATTTTTTAGCACTTTCTTGAGGTCATTTTCTTGTTTTTTTTCCTCATTTTCAGGTAATTTTCTTGTAATTTTTTATAATTTTTTTGATATTTTTGGGCCATTTCTAGTGAACTTGCTCATCACTGTCTTGTCATGTTTTTGAAAGAAATCAAGCCAGTCTGGGTATCAAAGGGTTAAGCATGAAACAATTTGAGTGACTGAATGTACCCAAGTTAAGTTAACAGCTTTTCAGACAAATGTACAACGATCAGAGGCAGAATCTGAAGGTCAGAGGTACTTTCAGATGCCAGTCCGCCTCTGACGCTCAATCACTTCCTTCTTCATCCGCACCTGAAAAAGAGAGCGGTCTACTTCTTCATATAGTCTAACTTAAATTTGAAGTATCCTTTGAAACTCCTTTGTCCTTCCCTGAAATGCTTCCTCGCTGTGCTGCTGCTCAAATTCCTTAAAATGACCATTCCATATGTGTTCACATCAAAAAGTGCCTCGCTAGTTAGGGAGCTAAAGCTTGGACTCATTCCTTCACGGACAGAAAGTTGGACTGCGGTACACCTTGGAGCAATCATTTGCAGGAAATCTGCTTTTCCATTTTAGCAGTTTAGAACAAAGCAAGCAGGTAATACAGTAATAACGACGGTGCTACTATAGAAGCCTTAAAAGTTTGATTCCAAATATGATTTTATGTGGGATCTCAGGAAGACATTCCTCTTTTTCCAAATGCACTTTTGTCCTTCCTTTACCAAACTGCGTGTTGAGCAGCTCTCCAGAACTCTTTAAACATGTTTACAGCGCCGATCCACCATGTTGCATTGATTGTTTTTATTATTTTAGGTACTCTGTAACTTTTAGAATTGTTCTTCAACTCACCAGTTACCACGATGCTTCACCACCTCAATGCTGAAGTGCCTAAATGAAGTTTAATATTTGCTGAACTCCACAGGCTCTGCCTGAACCTAAAGTATCTGAAGCATTTAAGGTGAACCTATGTAACTTTTGCTGAACAGTGGCTAAAAGTGGCATTTACGGGTTCACTGTAAATACCGAAACCAAACATTGCACAAGTACAGTTTTTTCCAGCAGCGGTGCTGAAGTGCGTGACTTTTATTTTGTGCTGCTGGAAGATATTACGCGTGTCCACTGACATGTGAAGGGCTCTAGACACACTTTTGTACACAGTTGTAGATGCTGAATCACATTTATTGATATGCTGCACGTGCTCCTACAATCGGCCTTGCATGTGGGGACAGATGTAAAATTTGACACCTAATGCTTGAATTAATATTGTGACTCTAATATTGTAAAGAAAGATTGAGAACAACAAAGGTACAAATTATATAAAAATTGTCATTTTCAAAGTACTGACATCAAAACCAAAAATTTTTACATCTTCTCCTGGTCTCCCCTAATCAACCCTGTGTTTCCACGGGACACGACAACTCAAGTCCTCGAGAAATGCAGATGAAAGAGCTGAAGGTTAACACTGTCAGAAAACAGCAGTGTATCGCAGCCTCTACAGAAGCCCTGAGAGCAGTGTGTGTGTAAAGGGGAGCGAGGCCGCATTCTTAAGTGACGCCGCCCGTCTGCAAATCAGTGGCAGGCGTATAATAATACCATGCCCGATTCTGTCTGGTCACGTTCTCAGCTGATGCTTGGCACATCACGCTATGCAAAAAGTGGCTTTCGGCATCGGGATTGTACGCTGAAAGCCCTGTCGAAGTGCTGGTATTTGAAGAGGTCAAAGAGCTCCAGCAACACTTTTATTAGGCCAACGCATTTCGGCTTGCGGTCTTCATCAGGGTCATCCAGCGACGGAATATCAGCCAGTAATGATCAATGGCCAATCGATGGCAGCATCTTTATCTATGTGTTCGAAAGATAATCCTGGCTCATCCAAGACTGCTTAAAGTAGCTTAGCGAGTTAATTGTGTATGGGGAGATTTTTATTGCAGCAGCGCTAGTTATTATAGTGTCAGACCACTACTGCGAAATGCAAACAGGGGAAACACTGAAGTAGCACAGAGGAGAGTCTGTAAAGTCTCACTCTACTTATCCAGTTACGAACAAGAGTTGACTGAAGTGAGAAAAGTATGTTTGCATTCAAAATGATTCCTTCTGTTGAAAGTTACATGGTGCCACTAAGCATCGCTGTGTTAAAACGCAATTCCATTTTTTGACACATATTTTAAGATGAATTACGATTGCAAGTTTGTTGTAAAACTAATCTTGAATTCAAAGTACATGAAGTGTGTACAAACAGAATTTTTAATTTTAGATGCATCCTGACAATCTTGATCACATCGACTGACACATCTATATGAAGAAAGGCTGGTACTTGTACTTACCTTGATATCCCCGTGTTTGAAATGAGATACATGTTTACTTGTGGACCAACTGGACGCTCTCTATTTCCACAGAGGGTTTCTTGTTTGGGAGTCACATTCCTCCACAAACCTTCGACACTACATTTCTTCAAACCTTTGTCCTGATTTTCTGCTCTTGAAGTCAAAGAAGTGCAAACAAAAATGAGAGATGAAATGTTGGGTGTTTGATTTCCTGTTGAAATCTGAAGAAAATATATATACTTTACAAGATGAAAACTGATACGACTGAAAATATAAAATAAAAAGTTTGTATTACGTTTTTTTTGGTGTGTTTTTTTTAACTTCCTCGGGAGATTGTCTGGGAAAACCAGATCAAACTTAACAACTGCTCGGGGCGTCCAGACTTTGTTTCATTTCAGCTGAAGACCAGTTTGTGCGTCTTCGAGCAGAGAGCTGAGGGGGGTTTGTGTCTGCTGCTCTTGTTTGTTTGAGGTAAACTTTGGAAATAGGGGGTGAGATAGCTCTGCAGCTAGGACACAGAGATACTAGAGGGTGCCAGGCAGCCAAATTACCTTGTCCTACAGTCCCCCTCGCCGCCAACCAGGCAGAAATGGATTCCATTTCCGCTCTGAGGTGAACAACAGATTGGAGAAATAAGCCCAAATAACCATCGATATCTGTTCAGGAGGAGGGAGGCTGACATTTATCACTGAGGCAAAGACTCTGAAAGAATGTGTGTGTGCATGCGTGTGTGTGCGTGCATGTGTGCAAAAAAAAATAAGGTTTGTCACTTAAGTTTTCTGACGTGTTTGTGTGTTTTTATTAAAAACATCTATGACGAGAATTTAAGTCTCAATTCTGGTGACATTTACAAATGTGTACGGTGATTTGTGAGTAATTTATGGCGTTCACAAATGCATTTTCCAATCTGCAAACAAATACCGACCAATTTAAAGTAATGGAAAACATTTTTACCAACCAAATTGAATAGATGTCAGTGTTCTACACGTACGTTTCAAAATCTAAGTTCAAAAAGCACGATGATCTTCAAAAAATGATCACTACTTTTATGATTTTTGAGTGTAAATCCAATCATTGTAAAAAGTGAACCAATTGTTAGCAACCATCTTTTTTAAGATGCATAAAATCAAAATTAACAAAAGGGGTATTTACTGCTGTTGTATGTTGTAGAACAAAATATGAAATGTTTGTGTTGACCACAAACCTTATTGCAAGCCAAAAACCCATTGACAAATGAACCAGGAATTGTGCAATGCTAACTCTTTTCCATTTTTAAGGACACATTACCTAACACTGCCTGTATTAATTGTATTTATGTGCAGGTTGTTGGATTTGTTTGCACAGGTCACTTGGTGTGGATTGATTTATATGTAGTGTTTTAATAGTCTTCACAGAGTCAGATTCACAAACGAATGTTAAATTTCCGGTGGAAAACATGTATGCCCAGCTTTTCTGTGCATTTAGTTTCAATGTAGGATAGGCGTTTTTCCTAAAACGTACATTAGCTTTGCCGGGGTCCTGTTCTTAATGACAGTTAGATTGAATTGTTGATGATTTGACATGAGTCTGGATTTTTTTAATTTCTCAGAACTGGATTAAAATGTATGAGCAGCTGTAGTCTGAGCAACAAATCTGAAAGCCCAAACCTCTTTTTTCCAGGGATGATTTTAAATGAGAAAGTGTTATAGTCTGCATCCTGGTTTGTTCAGACTTTTGGGAAGACTGGTGTTGTGTATAAGACTGACCTTTATTATTAAGTCTATCTTTATTTACATTTGGTCAGATCATTATTAAGAGGATTGTGTTTTCTTGGTTTTTGGGTTTGGGTTTTACTGTTTTTATCCTCCTGTGTTCCTGTGCTGCCTCTCCATACGAAGCTGTCCTGCATCAGCCTCGTTAGTCCTTCCTGCTCCTCACTTTCTCCCAGACAGTCAGCTCCCTGCCTGTTCTCCTGCCTCATCACCTTTTTCTCCACCTGCACTTCATCCCCTCATCAGTCCACTTTGTATTTAAGTCCTGGTTTTCAGTTCAGTCTGTGTTTGATCCTTGTTTTGGTTATCTGATGTTCAGTTGCTGTTCCTTTGTCTGTTGTCTCCTGCTTTTGGGTCCAACTGTTCCGCATTACATGACAGGAAGTTCTGATAAATCACTTCTGTTTTCTATTATTATCATTAATTTGTTCATTATCTGTAACAGGGTGGCAGGGGGTGGAGCCTATCACAGGGCTGAAACAGAAACACAGACAACCATTCTTTAGTATGAAAATTGAGTCGACAAAAATCAATTCATGTATAATGTCAACTGTAGTTTCCACACAAAAGATCTAAATACACATGAATGTTTTTATTAAAATAAACTGGTAACCTTGACAACAGGAACAAACTAACCAAAAAAGAAATGAACTTTCTGTTCAGTGGCAACAGAAAACATAATGTTTAGCTAATGGGTTTTGTCATTTAAACAGTAAAATGAAAGAAATATATTTCACTGCATCACAGGGACAGACTAATAACATGGATTGAAAAATAGAATACGTTTATTTGCTAAAGGTTAATTATTTAAATAAGATTGAGTACCTAACACTAGTCATGATAACGTGGCAATGCATTTAAATCTGCTTGATCTTTTAGAATCATCACTCAAATGTGTTTATGGGTCTGTATAGGAAAAAATCATTCATGAAACCCCAGCCCGTTCTCATCCCAACCTGTAAAGTACTGCAGCTTTGACAGTGCTTTTGGCATAAAAAGGCACCTTTTGCATGCACATGAAACACCCCTGGCATCAGCTGATATGGCAGCCGGACAGCACCGGTTGCCATGTTATTATACGCGGGCAAACAGCCAAATGGCGCCAATGATACGCACATCGGTGGCGTTGCTTGAGAATGCATCTGAACAGAAGCTGACATGTTTGCATGAAACACAGGAGGACAGCATCAACTTGAAACGCTACTGGTAATGACATAATATAAGGAGCGCAAGGTTGCCTTTAGCACGACCTAAACCTAACCATCCGTGGCAGCATGTGCGTTTGTTAACACCCCGGCGTTGGTTACCATGTGCTGTTGTTGCCTAAACAAAACTACACGCAGCATCATCCCACCTTGTGCATTTGTTGGAATCACGGTAACGCCATCCCGCAATGTAAACAGCAGCAGGATGCTAAAACGTAAGGTGTCGATGCAGAAATCCACTGCAAAGTGGCAATATGTGATGACTTTAACTTGTTGGAAACCCATACTCACAAATTCTCATACACATTTGCAAATCTTGGTTTTATTTGTGTCTCATGAAAAAAACAAAAAACATTTATCATGGATGTTTGACATTAATTACTCTCCATATACTTCAGACTTCAGAACATTTTGAATTCAAAGTGTTAGCGTGTTAAAACAAAAAAAGCTGTAGGCTACAAAAATAAAAAAAGAGAGACGATGACATGCAGTAAGGAGGGTGACTGTGGTGGAGGAGAGGAACCACCCGCCCATAGGGTTTTTTTAAGTGTGTGTGTGTGTGTGTGTGTGTGTGTGTGTGTGTGTGTGTGAGAGAGATATAGACTAAATCAAAGATGGAGACCATCAAGGCTGAGTGCCTCCGAGTCTAAAACTCTGCTCTGTCATGTCTGCAGCCCCGATCAGAGGAAACTTGTCACCACCTTGTCACTTCCACCGTGTGTCATAGCCCTAACCACTGGGCACGCCACTGGGATATACACACACACACACTTCATCGCTTATAATTTCCACCACACTTTCCATTTCATCTCCCTCTCTGCGTCTTCTGATCCACTTAATGTTACATGACACACAGATTGCAGGAGTCATCAGATGGATTGAAGGGAGAGGAGGCAGGGGTGTCAAGTAGAATTTGGTCACGCTGACACCCAGATTTGATTACTAGTTAAGGTTTTTGGAGGCCAAACAGACCTTTGGCTTTTCCTACGAATCATGTTTGCACTCTAATATGTAGAAAGTGTGTACATTCAGATTACAGCATGAAGGCATTCAGAGTTCAAACTGCTGAACGTTTGAATAAACACAGCAATAATATCACTCATCTAAAGTGCTGCTGTTGTCACACATCTACTGTATTATTTTAGCAGGAAGGCACTATGATTGCACTACTTTACAGCCAGCACATGTAAGTACATGTGCAAGAATATATAAGTTCATGTATTTCTGCTCCTTAATGACAACAGTCCCAGAGGAAAGTGCACTAAGTGGTGCCATATAAGCCTGAAGCGAAAGGCTTTCGCAAATCGTGTCAGTCAAATCGCCGCTGCATTTTCTTCATGAATATGATTTCAGTGTGTGATGCTCAGCCAGAGTGCACTTTGTGTACTGTGTGAGTTTATGCAGGCATATACCTTACACTGCCAACATTTTCTAGCAAAAAGGTACAAGTATTCAGAGTTTGACCTGTAAATTAAAGAATAAAATAGCTTCTAAAACAACATTTTGGGCTGTTTTAAATTGTAAATGTGAATTTAACATAATACAGAGATAATACGCTTTAAAAAGCTATGCAGTACTTACACCATTAACCTTTGAGCGCTGTGACAACTGCATTAAAACCAGAGGATATCGTTCTACCAGTTGCATCAAGCATATAACAGTGCACGTACCTGGTATATAACATGCAAACGTATCAGTAACCTCAGTCTGTCCTGACCCTGAAGCCCCTTTCCCACTGGACAAAAACTAAAAAACACAAACACCCACTAAAATCTGGCTTTCGTCTGAAGGTGGACAGGTTGTAACCAGCATTCATATCTGGGACAAATGACATGCAGCCCTGGCCCTGATTGGCAGTGATGGAGATATGACACACTGGGGGAAATGTTAATGGTTGCCCCTTTTTCAGTGCGACTGTTGGCAGCTTCTGCAACTCTTTGTGAAGCTATGTTCTCTAAACCATAAATTCTGTCCATCTTCATCAGGGCTCAAAGATCATCATCCAATCTGGCTGCACCCAGTTGGTTTAACTTCAAAATTTCAGTTTACACTCTTTCCCCGTTACTAATGGTGTTTCTCAGGGCTCTGTCTTAGGCCCCTTTTTATTTATTATTATCTTCCACCTCGTGGCCATTTTTTTTTTCTTCCACTTTTTACTGTTTACTAACCCTGTTTTCCAGCACACTCATGATAAAAAGGGCATGCTTGTCTACTGGAAATGGGTCAGGAATCTGCTGCATATTGTTTCAGGTTTCCCTGAAATAAAAAAGAAATCAAACAAACAAAAACAATAACAACTAGCTCTATACAATTTAACTCTGGTAGAAAAGATGTGTAAGATGTTCATGTTTTGTTTGCCTGGCCTGGATGATAAAACACAATCCTTGGGATAAATGTTCTCTTTCAAGGCTGGCAGGCCTCTTTTGACCACTCTGCTCTCCTGTTGTTGTCGGCCATTGAGCTTTTCTTTCACTGATAAAAACAAAATGGATGGAAAAGTTGTCATACAGTCAAAAAACAACAACTCAAGCATCCTTGTGGCATCTTGTTTTGAAGCGGTCCATCTGTCCCTCGTCCCTGGGTGCCTTCATTGCCTTTTTACATTGATCCTTCAAGAGCCCACAGACTCTCCCCTTTACCTGACTGCCCCACCCATCTACGCACCTGTTCCCACTTTCCTCATCAGCCCTGCAGATTTTTTAATTGGCCCTTTTGCACTTACTCCTCACCAGTTTATCAAAGTTGCCATGTGCCTTATGTCTCTGCTTTCTACCATCTGTTTCCCGCCTGTTATTTCTTTCCTGGAACCCTGTTACCAGTCTGCCTGCCTGAACTTTGGACTTATGATTATCTGCCAAGCCCTTTTTGATAAGTTTGCTTGTTTGGATCACTTTTGCAGTCTTGACCTTTGCCTGCCTTGAGACTCCTTTTGGCCTTACAGCTTCCCCATGAAACCACTAAACTGATCCTGTCTGCCTGCTTTTGTCTCCATTTTGGTTCTTCCCTTGTTGCCTGTATTCACCCACTGTAAAAATTATGAACTTCAAATGGAAATTATAAGCTTGCGGTGACGACACAGCAAGTCATTTACATACGTGGCGTGTGGTTGTGTCCTGAGAACACTGCTTATGGTAACATAAACACCAAAAGACTCCCTCTCGTGGGTAAAGTAATGCAGGAAATGCAATGACAGAGGAAAAAGATGAGGCTGTTAGGAATATCAACATTTTCCTTTTATAAAATTACAAAGAAAACCTCTATAGATATCTTTGAATTAACTTAACACCCATGGAAAACTGAACTTCCATGGCCCTCACCATCAATGAAAATATCAGCAAACATGTCACAACTTGTAAACTCTGAGCTTTTAGAAAATTTCCATGTTTGAGGTCATTAATACAACATATGTACAACATGTTTATATTCCTACAAACATGGTAAACATAACCCTATTTCAAGGCAGCAAATCTCCACTGTCACAACTGGCTAGTAGGAGGCTGCAGCAACCCCTAAAATCAGATAAAAAAACAAAACAAAACAAACATTTTTAATTTGTTGTTACCTGGATAAATGTGTAGTAAACAGATATTTATAGAAGGTAGGAGGTTTTATGTTGTTCAAGCAAGTTGAATGTGCATTGAAAGATCTGCATGTAACTTGTCTCCTGTATCTTCACAGCCCCGCATTATTAGAAACTATACTTGACATGACAGTTTTAGTGCAATGATATTTCATACATTTTTTTTATTAAAAGTCTTGTTTTGCACTAATATAGCAGTCTAACCCTACTTATAAATGTAACACACTGTTCTAAATGCAGATTTCACTTTACAGGCACTTCTGTCTTGCTGTGCTGTGTCTAAGCAGGAAACTTGATAAGCTGTTTAAACTCAAACAGCCAACATCTCACCAGGTGGTGCGTGCACTTGTTTGAATAAGAGAATTGAATTAGGGTGGAGCTTTAAAAAGCAAACCAGCACTGTTTGTCTGCCCTTTGGAAGGTTAGAAAAAAGAGAGAATTGTCATGTATTGAACATCTTTTCAGATTGCCTCAAACCTGTGATGTTTTCTCTAGATATGGGTTTCATAAACTGCTCAGTGAAGCAGAGCACAAAATAATACCTCTTTTAGAAGAGAATAATTGGAAGTGGCTTTGGGGCTTACTCAATTTTGGATATTTTAATTAATTTGATATAGGGTGCACTGTTAAACTCTAAAGTAATACAGCTCAGGAGTCTTTGGTAATTAGACACCATCATGAAATCAGTAATTTTCATGGGGTAAAAAACATCAGGAGCAGCATACTGTGCTAGAGACCATCTTGCAATGAGATCACTCCAGCCGTGATACAGTAATCCGTGACTTAAGAAAAATGTGACCCAGGGGCATAAAGTGAGGGGTACTGGCCATGCCCCACTTCCTACCCACTACTTCTGGCGTTGCTTGGACCACACCCATCTCCACACTCAGCCTTTATTGTAGTCTAAACTACAAACCTGTAAAGTTTCTTAATTGCATCTTGCTTGGCTGCAGCAAAATAGTAGCTTTTTTTACACAGAGATTGCGTTATAGGGCCGCTTCAAAGTCCCTTATTAACAATGCCTTTACATTTTTACACAGAAACAAAAAAGGTGGCATCATGCCACTCCAGTGTGTCATTTTAGACAGCATGCTTGCATTGTGGAAACAAAACAGGTGCAACTGGTGTGCTGTTTAACACAACAGAGTCAGTCTCTACTGTGACATTTAACATACGCAGCACTTGTCTGGGGTTTGTTGGACCCGTCCGTCGCCCCTCCTACCCACCCTATAAGGACCTAGCACTCCTTATCTAACACTGTTAATAGTAATGTTTCAACTTGATGCCATCCAGCGGTGTATCATACAGCTGCAACAGGTGCTGTCCACCTGACTGATGGTGTATCATAACACTGCGAAAGTTTCCGTCCAGGCACGTTACAAACTAACGCTGCCCAAGGGTGTACCATATTGTCGCGAAACGTGGCATCGGTATCTTACACCCAGATCACTGAGAAAGCAGAGGTGTGGTATGATGGTATGATGACTTCAGAATGAGAATGCACTGGACTGCCGGGTTGAATCCTCTTTTCGTGTTGACACCTGTGCATTCACCTTGAATGGTTTCAGTTCATTTAGAACAAAAAAATTAAACAGACAGAAACCAAACCAAAGTACTTCAGGGATAAAGGTTATCATTCATTGTCCATCGTGCATGCAATACCAAAACATACATCTCCCCCAGAAACCTCTGGAAAGAGAGACACTTCAATTTTGTTTCTGTCCATTCAAGCTTTTCTCGTTAGCTCTGTGATAGATGCTCTCACTTTCTGTTCTTCCTAGATTACGCGCTAACTGGACCGCTTGTTCGTTTTCAGCTCACAGTAGACTCATTTAAAGGGTCTCACGAGACCTCTCCACACAGCAAATGCAACAAACTCCATGAAATACGTCTGTAAAGACGGCATATGCACACAAACACAGCAATCTACATAGTTTTAGAGTGTCAGCAGCGTGTGTGCTGAGTCACGCTGTGCTCCATGTTGGGTTTCACATCATGCTTTTGAATATGGATGGTGGATGTGCTGGCAGAGCCACAGGTGGAAGGGCATACCTTATTGCTTATTCTGTTTTATCTTTGACCTCCACTGCAGTGTGATATTCATTCATTTCCACACACAGGTTGGACAGGATAAGGTGCATAAAGATGGTGTCCTCCTGGCTGAGTGTCATACTTTTTCCATTTATTGTCCCACCACATGACTTGGTAGAATTTGGGGTTTTTGTTTGTATGTTTTATTAGTGAGGAGGTGTATCAGGGATAAGAGGAGATGGGATGTCATTAAATGGAACCAATGAGGAGGCCATCAGTTTTAGGAAAAAGTGTCCAATTCCACTATTTTTGAAGCGATGACTCAGAGGTCTCTGTTTGTCCATGACCTTGGATCAAATTTAGCTATAACAGTGGGAATGCTTTCTGAGGTTGAATTCAGATATAGCTCCCAGGGTCTGTGTGTGTGGATGTGTGTGTGTCCTTGTTGATTTTATTCAGGGCCATTGTGAAAGGCCTGTCCCTAAGTGGTGGGGATAAATTAGTACCATCGCCTGCAGTTTCTACAGTAGCCCGAATTAATTCGACTGTAAGTGAAACAGGCTGAGTAAACACACTGTGTGTGAGTTTGCAACCTACAATAGCTCTCCTCTCTATCACACGCATTTTAACATCTGTTTTCTCAGTGTTTTCCTCCCATCCACTCTCCAGCTATCCACCAAAATGCCTGCTCCCTTTCTCCTCTCATTTACTACCTGTCCTGCTCCTCAAAATTAATCTCCTCATTTCCTCTTATTTCTTGTCACCTTTTGTTCTGCAACACTTTCCCTTCTGAGTTGTTTCTTACAAAAGGTGCTACGAGAAGCATTTTGACATCAAAAAATCATTACGGCATTGATCTTGGGGCTTTAAGTAAATAACTTAACACAAGAGACCATCATTTAGAAGATTTAGCAGCCATTGCCAGCCATCTACACTCCATTTATTAGCCATGCTAGCAGCCCGGCTCTATGGATTGCTATGCTGGTTGGTTAGTTCAACTTCTGGATGGATTGCTGGTGGACTATATTGTGTAAACACATTCATGGTCCTCAGCTGATGAAGCCTTGTGACTTCGATGATTCTCTGACTCTTCCTCCAGCGCCACAAGTAGGGCTAGGTTTAAAAAATTGCAACAGCAGTGCTCTTAAAATGACAGAGATACTAATAGAGTACTTTATTTGATACCCATGATGTGAATAATGTGGCATAGCTACACGCTGAACTGCCTACCGTCAAACATACATCCGCTTACATCTCCGCAGATTTAAGCAGATATTGAATTGATCATTTGCCAAGGACAGCGGCACTGGAGAAGTTTCCATACTACTTGGTACTGGGTTATTTTGGTCCTTGCTTTGAGATATTGAGAATCCATACCTAGCCCTGGCAACAATTAGAGTAATACTTTTGGTTTTAGTGAAATGTTGTAACAACTTGTTTTGCCACAAATTTGATACTGAGATCCAATTTATTTGGAGGTCAAAGCCAGCAGTAGTAGAAGTTGATCAATAAACTATTGTTTACAAAGGTAAATTTAGGTGAAAGTTTACCTAATCACCTTCCCTTGAGTTAAATTAACCAAGTTTGCAGGTTTCTGAAAACCCAGTGGCGTAGTGGAGGGTATTTTACCCACTTCTTACTCTGGCCATGCACAGTATACCCACATATCAGTCAAAAAACCATTGGAATATATTGGAGAGCATACCCACTTCCCTCCTGCATAACCTGCCCACCTACCTATTAGTAAACCCACCTCATCAACTACACCACAACACCTGGGTGAATACGTTCATTTGAACTCCATATTTCGTGAGATGCTATGATGCACTGCCACTAATTACAGTCCATTTCCTCCTAAGCATCACTACGACATCGATCCAAAATATTCTGCACTTAGTTTCAAAGAGAAACTGAATAAGTAAGTGATATTTAAATAGAAGTAACCACCGTAAAGTTTTCACAGACCTCCATCTATGCTGCTTTCTACTTTTTACCTGTTCTCCGGTCCATTAACGGGTTTACTTGTACTTTTTTACTTATGCTAATCTTGGTTGGAAAGAGCACATAATGAACTTACATCAGAGCAGTCTCTGGCACAACAAGCCATGAGACCAAATTTTTTTAAAAAACACTGTGATTTCCTAACTGGAACATCACAGTCGTGTAATCCATATTACTTCAGCTTTTTCAACGGCTCACCACAGTCGGGATTTAATCATGCTCCACCTTTGGAGCTCTACAAGACCTGACCACACAACTGTGCCATTGTGTCTAATGGTCCTTATCGGTCTGCTTAAACAAAATCATGAAAAAGCACAGTGCTGCTCATTTTGTCTTCAGTAATCAGTGCAATGACCCAATGGAAGAACAAAAAGGCAACGGAGTGCTCTGTTCTACTTCTGTCGTGCTGCTTGTCATTATCTTTCCACCTCCTATTTCACCTCTTTCCTTCTCCCCTCCTCTGCCCCACCACTCTACCCAGAGATGTAATCACATCTATTCATGATGAAGATGAAATTGTCCCTTCCTCCATCCTCTCTCATCTGAGCCTTGAATCTGGTCCTCCTTTTGTCATTAAGGGAACAAACAAATGATGTCTCCTTACTCAGTCAAGACAAGAATGATTATTTGAATGGAAACTGACAGAGAGCAAAAGGAGCAAGATGGGAAGACTGTGGCTCGGTGAAATTAGCAAGGTAAATGCTTATGAGTGTTTGTCTTTGTGTGTGTTTACAGCGGTAATTAGTGCATTACGCTGTGGATAAAATGCCCAGGCCAGCCATGCAGAGGAAATGGACAAGTAATGGAGTGTTACCTACGCCAAAGCACACCCACAGGGCTCATTTAACACACACACAAACATACACACACAAATACTGGTTGTGGGTGCATCCACTAAACACAGAAACAAAATGTCACCGAGGCTAATTGCGAGAGAAAGTGTTTTACTTAAAAGATCATTGGTCTGTGTGATTAATCGGATTTCAGAAGTTGAAAGGCAACTTAAAGGCAGACAAAGTGATGTAGGTGCTGTGAGAGGTTGAAGTAGGTTTCAGTAACAGTGATGCAGTGAAATCAGGGGCAATGAAAACACTCACCCACACATTGTTGGGGCAGGGAGATGACCCCCAGGAAGGCCACTCAACCCACAAATATGGCTGGATAAAAAGTCTTAATAAACTTTGCTCAAATTTGCAAATTGAGTTTTGTTTTCAGCTCACTTAATTTTGCTTTCATAACTAATTTCACTCAGATTTATAAAAAAGAATAATAAGAAAAAAATGTGATAAAATCAATGATAGGTTATTATCCAAATACAGGTCTGAAAAACATGGTTTTAAAAAGGGATTTGAGTCCTAGCTTCTTAGCAGTCTTAGCTTATGATTTTTTTTTTACTTCAACAAACACAATTTACTGTTTCAGGGAGTATAGCTCATAGTGCTGCTTTTAGCTTTCTCAACCCAATCTGGCCAACATGGCCGGAGAAACAAGCCACAAATATACTGTAGGTCCCCATGTACCTCCATGCTCTGTACATGGGGCACCCGCTGTACCAACTGAGCTACTGGGCGTCCTCACTGGGAGCATTCTTTTAGCTATGTTTTGGTCTCCACCAACTTTTAGGAAAACTGTGTAGCTGCTAAATGCTTCACTATGTTCACCAGCTGGTCACTGAAAACAGCTGATTATTCAGGAAATGACAGTCCAGGAAACTGTTGATCAAAATGCTAAAAAACCGACATAACAGACATAATGCTAACATTAACATTTAGTTCAAAGTTATTAGAAGTGTATAAAAGGTCATAATGTGAACTGAAGGGAGAGTCCAGGATTATCATGAAGACATATTACTGTCCACGCCTGCATAAGACCAACAGAACAAGACGAGAGATGATAATAGTTATTACCTAAACTAGGACAAATACAGCGAAAATGATCTATAACAAAAAAGATGTTACAAATTCGAGCAGCTACAGCTCTTTTAGCAGATTGGTCCAGAATCCAGGAGCCCGATGATAAAGAACACATTGATTGATTGTTTTCTTCCATCTAAACTTTCACTTAGACTTGCTGTTTTTCATCGTGACAGCCCATAAACACCTCTTGTTTTCAGTAAGAAGCCTATAAAAAAATATTGTTTTTAATCTCAAACAGCCTTAAAGATCCAGTCTGAGGGCTTCAGGCTGGGATTTGACTCATGTGGAGGGTGCAGGAGTTTAAAGATGCTCAAACAGGAGTAGATGAATTTTTTAAAATCAACCAAGCTTTAATGTTTATCAGATGCTCTCCTGCTTATTGCGCAGCAGAGATATAAAACAGCTTTAAAATGCTGTAAACATCAGTGAAAAGTTCAGGGGGTCTCACTGAGTGAAAGGCCAAGTCACTGACTGCATCATGATCTCTCTCTGCACTTGTGATTCCATTCATGTCTTCACTCCCATTTAGAAGTCACCATGGTTACTTTCTCTTCATGGCAAAAAAAAATTAAATAGAATAAAGAAATGAAATAATGACTCACAAACTGCACATCAAATGTAGAAACGGTGCAGTGTTTGTTTGATGGATGGAAGTTGTCGCTTGTTGAAAAATGTGCGATGTGAATTTCGAGGAGAATTGTGTTTGTTTGTGGAAGTAACCACAAAAGTAGAGTGATGTCTCCTGACACTTTAACAGCTTAGTGTGTTCTTTAGGCCTTGTGGAAAATGGTACTGTCGTATAAAAGTCAGTCTTGCGCGGCAGAGTTATACTGGGAAGAGGAAGAAAAAGAATTGGACATAACGTAAGAAAGAGGGGGCTGAAGCAGTGACTGGGACACAGTGATCTGGGCAGAGGAGTTGAGGAGCAGCAGGAAATGAGATAGGACATCTTCATTTAGTTTTAACATCTGCTTAACTCTGCGGTGCAACCTGCTCTGCACTGGCAGACAGCAGCAGGCTCAGCTCCTCACACTAACAGATGGATTTAGACTTTTCGACTCAGACGCTTGGCAATATACGCCGCCTCAGGTGAGATTTTAGAATTTGGTATTGAATCAAGCGTATCAAATCGGTCTTGGTATATGAAAAGTTGATGCGTAAATGGGATTTTCTTTTTTAATTAGTCAATCCGCTGCCATATTTCAGGGCCCCACCTGTACAGTTTGCGCCTCCAGGCTGTGAATTGTGTATATTTCTCAATTAACTGTCGTGAAAAGACGTAGAGTGGCAGAGAAAGAGCCGACACAATGGAGGAAGGGATGTGACAGCAGCTGAACCTGGACTGTCGCATTGTGCTTCTGCACCAGATCGCTGAGGCAAAGAATGTCGATGTTACACACCGTCTGTCATTCATTTAGCACATGCTGATCACACTTAATAGTACGTTTGATGGTGAGCTCTGATAGTGTAACACTGAGAGGACAGACATAATGTGATATGGGGATTGTGATGAGTATGGAAAACCAAAAAAGTTGTATTCACCTGCTCAGGGAACTGTCCAAACCACAAAATGGTCTAAAAAAAGGTGAAAGTCACATTGATCCACTGGTGCCACCAACCGCATGTACACATGGATACATGAAAGTCTATTAAAGTCACACAAGAGTAGAGGCAATATGTGCTTTATAAGTGCATGCACTGTAAAATCTGTTGATTTTACTTAAAAAACAACAACAAAAAAATAAATAAATAAAACAATTGCTTTAAAAAATGTTAGTAAATATAAGTATTAGTCCTTAATTATGTTTATTTTATATGTAATCGTTAAGTTTTCTTAAAATGTAGTTACATTTACTTTATTTTGTGAAGTTGTTGCAACCAAAATATGACAATTTTAATTAAATCAATCAAGTTTTAGCAATTTAAGTAAACCAAGTTCATTGTGCTATTTATCTTTACTCTGCTGGTTCTTTAGTTTCTTAAGAAAACCAACTTGCAGATCTCCTAACTTCATCACTGTCTAAATCCTTTTTGTGATGATCAAGTTAAGTTCAGCTGCGCACCTGTCCTGCATCAGCCTCGTTAGTCCTTCCTACTCCTCAGTTTCTCCCAGCCAATCAGCTCCCCACCTGTTTTCTCCACCTACACGTCATCCCCTCATCAGTCCAGTGTGTATTTAAAGTCCTGGTTTTCAGTTCAGTCTCTGTTTGATCCTTGGTTTGGTTGTGTGATGTTCAGTTGCTGATCTTTTTGAGTTCCTGTTGTCTCCTGCTTTTGGGGTCCACCTGGTCTGCATTACATGACATGGTTAGGTTTAGGCACGAAAACCACTTGGTTATGATTAGGAAAAGATCATGTTTTGGCTTAAAATACTCAGTTTATGGGCACAGTCTTCCTGAAAACACAACAACACCCACATTTGGCTGCTAAAAAAGGCTATGGAAACCCAGCGATGACTGACTCATCACAACCGCTTTTTGTTGTTTGATAGTTTTGAACAGTGGTCTGCAGCTTTGCAGGCATTTCACCTAGATGTCATAAGATTCACCATCACCTTCACCTCCCAAAAACAAAGTCCGCTCATACACTACATCACTTCACAAATGTTGATATGTTAAGTATGAAATGTGCAAAGGTAACATATTTATGGTTTGCAGAAACATACAATGCCAACATTTTCCTCTGGTGACAAACCCAAATCCTCTCTCATTTGTGGAGCATAATGGTTTTGATCTTATGGACCCCTTTACTATTTTGATTCAGCCTCATTGCTCCTCTAAACCCACTGGTCATTATCTCCCTAGCATCAATCAACAGAGACCAAAAATGAAGCTGTGAAGTGAGATTCGTCCTTATATTATATGCCAGAAACATAGTTCCACATTATTGGCCATGGTGCTCTGTGTCCAAAGAAATTAACTGACTGCAAGTTTGTCATACTGTATCAATTTTGTGGCAAAACTGAAAAACTGAGGCAAATATAATGCTGTTTCTAATTTTACACATCAATCTATTGCCTAACATGGCATTTTCCTTAGTGGTATTCTTTGTTTTATCCCTTTAAGTTTAATTTCTGCCTGAATCTAGATTTGATTTGATTTGATTTGATTTGATTTGATTTGATTTGATTTGATTTGATTTGATTTTATTTTATTTTATTTTATTTTATTTTATTTTATTTTATTTTATTTTATTTTTGCATTTCCTTTAAAACATGTTTTGTGTTCTCAACACCCCAGTGTGGTTTAGCTCATTTACGTTTAAGCAATAAAAGCAACATGAAAGTATCATGAAAGAATATAAGATCTGATGGAGTGAACATTTTTCTACTACAATACCAACACTTCTTTTTATGACTCACTTGCGCTTATCTTCTTGCACGTCTCACCTCTATTGCCAGACATGACAATATCTAGCTTTTTTTTTGCACTTGTCTGCGCACACCCAAATGTTTTATTTTGAAAAATCCTCCAGTACCTAGGAACCAATCTGTCTCATGCTTTTGGTTTCTTTCGAGTGAATATAAGCAAAAATTGTTATTTTAGCAAAAAATGGTTGTGCGGTGGGTGCTCATTTAAGATTGTGGTGTGAGGGTTAGGCATTGCATTTTAGAGAGTAACAGTGGCTAATGGGGTTCACACAAATACAGTCATAAAAATCCAGAGTGTGGGTGTGTGTGTTGTAAAGTGTGCAAGTGTGTAATAAATCCTGAGAGCCGGACAGTGAGCGAGCGGCAGTTGTTACTCACTCCTACTGTCACCTCAAAATGTAATGTGTATATAGACACACGTGATATCAGCCACATCAGCAATAACTCAGCATCTGTAACTCAATCCTCTCTCTTGCACTCTGTGTGTGTGTGTGTGTGTGTGTGTGTGTGTGTGGTCCTGGTGTATGTCTGTGTTTAGCTCCATAGTGAGAGCTGTGGGAACATTCAGAATAAAAGTTATTTGGCTCCAACTGAGAAAAGAAAGAGAGAGTGAGTGCATGTATGTGTGTGTGTGTGTGTGTGTGTGTGTGTGTGATAGAGAGAGAGAGAATAGGAAAATAAAACAGATAGGGAAAAAAAACAAAGGCTCCCCTCTGATTGAATCTGTTGAGGCGTGGCATTGAGATAGATCACAAACAGTGTGTGTGTGTGTGTGTGTGTGTGTGTGTGTGTGTGTGTGTGTGTGTGTGTGTGCATGCGTGTGTGTGTGTGTGTGTGTGTGTGTGTGTGTGTGTGTGTGTGTGTGTGTGCTCCTGCCTGATCTGACCGTTGCACAAAGTGGAAAAAGATGGAATTTCCCATCCTTTTCTGAAAGACACGTGTCAGTTGGTGTGTGTGTGTGTTCATTCATTCATAAATGTGCCGTTTGAGAGCGTGTGTGTGTGCATGATAAACACATTAGTGTGTGCATCAGCATTCATGCAGCCCAGTGTGTGTGATTAGATATTTACTCGGTGCTGCAGTGTGTGATTAAGTGCGGTTTGAAGCAGTGGCTTTACGCTACACTGCGTCCTGGACTCTGCAATCACAACAGCACACACAGGTAGAGAGAAAAGCACATCAGAGTGCTGCACCATTTCATTCCTGCTTTGAAGGAGTTCACTGAGTTTCTTCCATTCATAAAGTTACCGATTACTGATGAGACACTAACGTCCCTGATATGGAAATAACTTATATGATATGATATGAAAAACACCTCTTTAAATGTCCATTTTGGATCAGAGAAGCTCACTCACTTTGACAAGATTTAAACACACTTTTATCACGTACTCAACCCCGCCTTTACAGCTTTAACCAGGTGGAAAGCTGAAAATTAAGTCAGTACAGAAGTCTTCATTTTACTTTACAAATGAATTTAAATCAGTGGAATTAAAAACTCTGCTTTCTTTGGTGTGTTTTTGAAAATGATTGTTTAATTAACACAACATTGAGATTTAAAGTTGCAATAGTACTACTTTACCGACACTTTTCACATAGTCAGAGACAAAAACTTACTGCTCTGCTTGCTCATTTCCAAATCTTCACTTTATTCCAAAGGTGACCTTTGCCAGATTAAGACCATCTGTGGTCAAAACGCTGTCAATCATGTCTACATATAATAGGTAGAACGACTGTGAGTGAGCACGCAGAGTGAGTTTTTTTCATCTCTCAGTTCGGATAATTGCTCTCAAGTTCCTGCACAGATTTTAAGGATGTGCATGTGTCTCTTTGAGATTGGCTGTTCACTTTTCAGGCAGTTACCATAATATGTTTTGAAGGTTGGCTCAGAAGTGTTGTTGATCAATGCCAGTCACTTCTCTGTTTCTTCAATTGCTGCTTTGATGTTGGCTTTCTAAGCAGGCAGCGCTGTCCCAGCCCTGTTTTTGTTCTGAGTTTGATCAGCACTACTCTCACTATCTCTTAATTTGTGTTTTTCCAAAGCTTTGTCATTCCCTTCAAATACTGATGTTTTGTTATGCCCTTTTGCGTCTTATACACACAGAGCGCCCTTTAGCATCTCTAAGTGAAGCATGGCTGAAACACATTGTAATGTGTTAATGTAAAAACAAAAACAAAAAAAACAACAAAAAAAATACACCCTAAAATTTTGGACAATGTGTAAACTTGCAGCACACATCTTTCCAAAAAACAATTCTCCAGCTTGTTTAACACACAACTTGCATCAAACAGGATTTTTCTAGGTTTTCTAAACGGTTTATGATTGTATTTCCTACTAGAGGCAATGAAGCAAACATCAGTCACTGCAAAACAGAGACTGGGTATCTTTTAGCATTTCAAACAGATTTACGAATCTGTGACTTTGTGAAAGCGCTGTGTGAAAATGGGGTTGGGTTGTCATTTTAAAACAAGTTTATTTTCCCGGGGAACAGCTGTGTGTCTCTCCGATTGTCTCGCTAACAGATAAATCACCTCAAAGCATCCGAGGATATGAAACTCATCTTCTTGTCGAAATTACCAGATTCCAAATGTTTCATTCGTGTGAGTGAAGTTTGTCTCTGAAGTCTCATGAGCTACCGTCTGTACCTCACATATCGCCCGTGGCCCCCAACAGGGATCCAGTTTTGACTGACAAGTACACCCTCCTCACCTTGATTGTGAAAACCAATACTCTTTCCAAAAACCACTACTGTTGGACCAGTGTGTGTGTGTGTGTGTGTGAATGTGTGTTTGGAGGGTTAAACAAACATACCCTCCTGTCGTTGGACCCTTCAAAAACCACATTTACGCCTCCTTTTCTTTCCTTACCCTGCTCTCCATCTTGTTCTCTCTCCCCGTGGGTGTATGTGGTTACCTCTGTCTAGTGTGTGTGTGTGTTTGTGTTTGTGTGTGTAGGTGCATGTGTGTGTGTAAAGAGAGAGAAATGCGATGATAGATTTATAGGCCTCTCACATATGCTGGAGCAATCAAGGAATCACCCCCAGACTCATATCCTCTGCTCTAATAAAAAACAGCAGAAAGAGAGAAGAAAAGAGAGTGGGTGAGAGAACGGATGGATGAAAATGACAGAGATGGAGCTGAATGATGAGAGGGTGAGACAGAAAGAGAGAAAGCGTCGGATGGAGAGTTGAAATAAACAGTTGGAATGGGCTGAAAGAGTGTATGAGTGTGAAAAAGGATGTTTTTTTATGAAAGACTGGGTAAACTTTTTAGTCTTTTAGTCTGGTGAGACACTGAAGAGGATGAGAAATGAGAGAACGAGGGATGGCGGGAGGGACTGAATGAGCATGATTTAACGTGGCTTGTCTTTATGAGGTTGTAAGTCTTGTTTTTTTTTGGATGAAAGTGATCTTTAGTTTATGGCTTCCCCCCATCGCCTCTTCTCTCTGCACACTCCCCCCTCTTCCTTTCTTCTTCTTCCATCTTCCTCCATCCCCACTGGTAAATTATACGGTGAAATATCTCCAGAAGATATAAAAAGGAAGGATGTTTTTCCTTCCACGGTCAATATTTCACATATCATCTAGGTCTGTTTTTTTTTTTTTGCCTGTACAATATTGGAAAAGCAAATAGTTCAGTGTTTGTCCCTGAGACATTTCTCTATGTGACCTCCGGGGCAACTTCAAAGTTCCCTACTGAATATTAATGAGACAGTGTTTTTAAAAGTATCCACTGAATTGAAAATTGATTTGTTGGATATGTATTAACTGAAAGATATGTGATCTGAAACCCATACAAGGTTGAATGGGAATGCTAGGAAAAGTGACTTTAACAGTTAGAAAAGTTTGGAGCTTAAAGACTTTGCTGAAGAGCATGCCAGAGGTGAAAAGAACCAGTCCACTTTTTTGCCTGGTTCCACACCTCTGAATCATGACCCTCCTCTTGAGATATATGTACCATTGGGTTATTCATTGCATCACAACATTACTCTGGGCACAGGTGGAGCAACAGAACTTCAGATGCAGTGAAAGTGAAGCTTACCCATTCATTCTGCTGGTTCTAAAAGTTTGCACTCACTCACAGCAGCTGCTCCTCTCATCCATCGATCTGATCTGATCAGCTGTGAATGGACTGACGATCAGTTATTCCCCCTACTAATCACAAACTGCTGCTGAGGAAAAAATACCTCATGAATGATGCAAAGGGACACATGCATTCAAAAGACATCCATCATCACACATACACGCTAGTTCTGTGGGAAACACGGCATATAGCAAACCTCAAATTATGCTTGTATGTAATGCAGAAATGTTCAATGTCAACATTTTTCAGTTGATAGAACCTACACCTGCACACGACGATAACAGCAGAACGGCTAAAATTGGGAAGTGGAAGTATCAAGAGATCACAGATCAGGCCCGGTGACACTGTGAAAAATGGGCTGAAGATGATAAATGCACTCACCCATTTTCACAAGGATTGTTGCAATTTTTACAACTAAAACGTCCGCCTTCAGAATCATTTAAAGGTTTTCCAGTCATATAAAATGTCCACACGTGGGCTTTAAATATTTTCATATGAAAATGTCCACACATGTATGTTTCATAGAAGACAGATGTAGCTACGTCCATTATTTGTGCAGTCCATTTTATTGTGTCCTTGTTGTGACACTCTGTGTTAGTTATGAGAATAGCTATTGTGTTAATTATAAAGTAATAGCCATGGTTTTCTGTAACTTACTTTCAGTCACTTTACAATTTGTTTTTGTTTAACCTGAGTTTAAATTAATCCCTTCCCTAATTTGCTTAATTCGGGTATTACAGACGCTTTTAATTAATCACCAAGACTGCTGTTTTATTAGTGTCATTAGGCTGACTATGAGATTATATCACTGGATGCATAGTTTTCTTACTTTATATTTTTTCCCAAATTAGGCTAATTTTCCCAAAGTCCTTCTCTCCTGTTCCCCGGTCTCCACTCTCCCTCATCCTTTCTCTGTTACCTGTTTAATAAGGAGGGATTGGTGCAAGAATCAGGCCCTACACCCTCCTCACTCCACTGAGCCACAGCCTCATTAAGGCAGAAAACATGCTGACACACACACACACACACAGATACACACACATACACACACACTCATTCACACCATCACTTCATACTGTGGGACTTCACCTGTTACCCGTTGCCTTCTTTTCTTTCTCTTCACTGCTGTCTATATAATTTTGACCTTTTTCCCCTGAATTCTATTGCTTTTCTTACTTCTGACCTTTTCATCTCTCTCTGAGCATGTGGTTGGCTTTGTTTTACGGCACTTTCTCGCTTTATTTGTGCTGACAAACCTTTTCAGTTTTTACCTGCTAAACAGCTTTCTTCTTCTGCTTTACTGATGTTTTCTTTCACTTTACATTTTCATTTCATTCTTTTGTCTCCTGTTCTCTTTTTCATCTCTAGCGCTGCCTGCAGTGAAAGGGATGTAGTGACGTGACAACACAGCATGCCGGAAACAAGAAACAGAACGTTTCCCCTCAATGAAAAGAAGATCATTCAATGTCTACAACAAAAAAGATTCATTTTTAAGTTAGGACTGAATGACATTATGGCTAATAAAATACATGATTTATACATTTACTTACAACATACTACCTCTGATGTTTGTCCAGGCCATTGACATTTGAAGTGAGCTGTGGGGCAAAGAATCATCCAGTCTGGATGTAGTTCCCACCATCAGACACTGGGCTTACTTATACATAATGAGGGTCACTTGAAATGCTTGAACAAACAACCAGTTTTCTTTTTAGTGATTGTATTACACACTGCCTCCTGTGTTGAGCTACTGCTCATAGAGCTGTAGTTACATGTGTAACTCTTGTTTCACCTTTTCAGTCTTTCTGCCCAGACAAGATTCCTTTATTAAAAAGATAATGGAAAATAGATGTACTCCCCCCAAATATTACTGTCAGTAGCATTAAAATTGCAATTTAAATGAAAACAATAATGATGTAAACAAGAAATGGGATGGTACTCTAGCATAAATACACAACAGTATATACTAACAATTCTCATAATCATATATACGATTTCTCTCTCTCTCTCAGTATCTCTCTTTCTGTAACCACTCCCTCCGGTCATGGCAGCTTTGACAGTGAGTGAGGGGAGAGGAAGGCCATGTGGTGTTTCAGATAAGCACAAAGTTCTTCTCTCAGGAACACAACATCCCAAATCACTCACTTTTGCTCTTTCTCTCTGTAAAACACACACACACACACACACACACACACACACACACACACACACTCAGATACAAGCAAAATTAAAGAGAGATTCAAACACAAAACTCAAAGAGTCAAGCATCAATCATTTAACTTCATTTTCTGGCTCTGATCTAATCATGCGCGCGCACACACACACACACACACTGCAGCTGGCAGTGATCAGCCAGGTACTGCTGTATTAGATGAAGATGTAGCTGTATATATTAACTTGTTGTGGGGATTGTTCGGCCTCGTGCTGTGACCGTTCAGTTGATTCAGATCAGCTACCTCTCAGAGAGATCTTGGTCTAAATGGCCACTTTCTAGCTGCAGGCGAATAAAAATTATATTACACTGCAACAACAGCAGGTGTGACTTCACTATTGATTTATTTCAGTGACACTGTAAACTATCCACCTACTCAGCAACGGTAAAGTTCTCAGACATTGGATGTTATGTCGAATGGGAGAGCATTGTGATACGCCCAAAGGTGGACATTGCAGCTCCAAACACAGAGCTTAGGATGCAATCTTCAGAGGCTAAAGAGTAAGGTCAGTTGTTGTAGCAGTAGCCCTCTCCTGTAGTTTTCTCCTGTGCATTATCAGGAGAATTCACCCTTTCGTCACTGTAGAAATGCAGCTCAGGTGTTTATCCATTTCCCACCTACACTTACGACTCCCTTCTCACCAAAGCCTCTGCATTGTAGCACCAGGCCCCTGGAGCTACTCCAGACTGCTGCTTCCTGTCTGGTGTTCAACCTAATTTAGTTTTTCCACACTACTCTTCTTCTCTGTCTACCACATTGAGTCCTGGTTGCATCTCACATTCAGCTCAAGACTCAGTGCTGGTCAACAGGGCCGTGTACGAAACCACCCCCTTCATTCCCTCAAGCCATGGTCGAACTTTAAGGAAGGACATTACCTCCATATATTGCTACTTATTTTTCTTGATGGTCCACTTCTGCCCTGTTCTTCTCTTTTGCTGCAGATGTATAAGCGTCCTGCCGGTCACATTTTCGCCACAGCTTCTTGATCAAACAACTCTCTAAAGGCTTTTGACGAATACAAATAGCACATAAAATTTAACTTGTTTGAAAGCTTTAATGATGGACAAAAATTCGGGTCATGTGACAGGTTCATAAGAAAATATGAACTTGGTGTGCCACAGCCTTTAATTATTGTATTGTAGCACTGAGCACACTTCTAGTTGTTTGTTTGGAAGATATGTGACACCAGTTGTTATTTATATACACATTTTGTAAGCCACTTTGGACAAAAGTGTCTGCCAAATGAATACAATGTAGTGCAATCATTATCCAAACACTCCTGAGTTTGCCGGCTGATCTGACATACTCATCTCAGATGAAGGTTTAATTTACTCTAAGTGGCTGCTTTCTAGTATTAAATCTTGTTGCAAAACCTGCACTCACATGGATGATTGTGCTGTCATGTTTTTAATTATTACTTAACAAGTAATGTGAAAGTTAATCCCTCAAAATTTGTCTTATTCAACGAAGAAGAGAGGAGTGAGACGTTGTGCAGCTTAGAAGAGGAGAGGCTTATGAAAGAAAAAAATCAAGTCAACAGAAACTAAAGAATCAAGACATCAAAGAACGGTGAAGCTGATGGTCCGGTTCCACAAGAAGGAAATTGGATTAACCAGAAAAAAATGTGATACAATGCCTTGTAATATCCCTAATGCAGCAAAAATCAATTGCAAATCAGACGGTGAAAATCCATCTATGGCTGGATTAAGAGTTCCATCAGTGTGTGTGTATGTGTGTGTGTGTGTGTGTGTGTGCGTGTGCGTGTGTGTTTATGTATATTTGTACTTGCTACATAGTGAGAACAAAAAGGCATTTTTAACCAACAAAGTGAGGACATTTTTCTTGCTTAGGTTTATGTTTGGATTAGGGTAAGGATCGGGGTTAAGCATTTACTTGTGATGCTCGGGTTCGGGTAAGAGGCTAGGGAATGTATTCTGTTGACGAGGGTCCTCACAAGGATAGAAGTACAAAAGTGTGTGCGTGTGCTTGTGCGTGTGCTTGTGTGTGCATGTGTGCGTGCCTGCATTCATGCATGTTGTGTGTGTCACCTGATGAGTCCTGTAGCAACACCTACAAGTTATATAAACAGAGTCCTTCATATGGAGAGGCTACAGCTGCGCACACACACACACACACACACACAGTTACACCCAAACACACACTTAATGAACTGCCTGATTTGTACCTGTGACAACCTATGTCAGTTGTCTATGTGTGTGTGTGTGTGTTTGTTGTGTGTGTGTGTGTGAGAGCGAGAGACGGTGCTCTGTCCCCTGTGCGGCGCTTTTATGGACCCGATTTATCGTCTTCAGTCTCCAAAGTGAATATTAATAGATTTATGGCTCAGGAAACTTTGCAATCCATCTAAAGTATGAAGGAGAGAGAGATCTCATCTGTCAGGAGAACAGAGCGAGGCAGTGTGTGAGGAGAAAAGGAGGCGATGGTTTGGTTGGAAGATAAAGAAGCGAGGAGGACAGCTGGATGTGGTTTAACTAATCTGCACACACTGTAAGTCAAGACATTAAATCACCTTAAAACACCAATCACAATTAGTTTGGGCATAAAACACAGGTAGAGGAGTCTGTTTGATTCCCGTTTGATGGCGTCAAATCGCTGCAACCAAAGACAGTCATCATATTTCTGCAAGAGATGAAGCCTGTCTGGCTATGTTATTAGCGGCAAATTCTTTGCTCACGCTTCTCAAAGTGTCTCGCCGTTTTTTATGCCGCTACAATTCACCGAGGTTGTTTCTCTCTCTGTTGGCTGATGGCGCTCAGCGAGTTCCATTCAGCTAACTGTCCAAAACGGTAGCAGCTGTTTATTCTGCATAGCCTCTAACTATCTGCTCTAATTGGGAGTTTGTTTTGGTCATTCAGCCAATGGGGGTCTTTGACTGACTCCCAGAACGTCTCTGCCCATTTGCTGTTGGCTGTCCGATGAGGTCTGCTGTGTGTGTGTGTGTGTGTGTGTGTGTGTGTGTGTGTGTGAGTATCAGATTTGGCGCATATCAAGGGCAGCAGACCAGCTGGTTCCCAATGTGTTAACAGCATCACAGACTACCCTCCAAATGCCTTCATCCGCCCTCTCTAACAAGCAAGTGTGTGTGTTTCCAAGTGTTAAGGTGGTAGTTGGCCCGTCGCTAAAAACTTGGGAGGACTTACAGAGAAAGAAGAGGATTGTGTGACAATTTATGTGTGTATGCGTGTGTGTGCTCGAGCTCTTTAGGCCCCATTAGCAGTATTTTTTTTTTAATAGGGAATCTAATTGATTGAAGGTTGTTGGAAGGATAATGCTGTTTTTAAACTGTGCCTCCTGCTCCATCTTAAAGGAATCCAATACTTTCTGCTGGCCTGCTAAAAGCATGAATAAAAAGCGATTAGTTTTGGCTGAGCTCTGTGCCAGTGTTTTAAAAGAAAGGAAGGAGGAGAAGAGGGAGTAAAAGATGAGAGGAACAGCGACGGGGGAAAATGCAAAAAAAAAAAAAAAAAAAACAGTTGGGAGCTGCTTTGTTTGTTTTGCAAGCCAGAGTACGGGGCTCTTTGATTGATTCTCCAGTGGTTATTTGTTCAGCCAATCACACTGCTGCATTATGGGAAGGCATGCACAAGTTTGCATCCAGTCATCTGCCACACTGACATGACCGGCTGACAGGGCAACCAATCACAGCCCCCACATGACGTGTCCCAGTTAAACACACAGCAATTGAATGAGTAGAGAAGTGAAGCCTTAAGTGTTTTAGGCAAGATATGAAAGTCATGCTCACCACATCAGCCAATTAGTCGCTTCAGACAAACGATCACTTTCCACCCTGCAAACAGGGGTGCTCCATTTGGGACATCAGTCATCCTATTTTTGGAAAACAGCCATTTCTCACACCAACCCCAACACCTCCTGTTCTTTTAGCTCTTTCACCAGGTGGTCTTTCAACAGTGTGCTCTTCTGATATTTTCATATTAGCAAATTTGTCACATTTCAGCTAAATTCAGCACTTTTAAACGAAATATGGCACCACTTCTTTTTTTTTCTTTTTTGCGCCAAGGGGTTGAGCAGGCGTCCATCTCCCTCACATGCTCTGCTTGCAAATTTGAGGTAACCCCTTTTGTTGTTGGTTGTTTCGTCTTGAAATGTAGCACTTTACCTTGTCAAAGAGGGCTAAATTTCGCTTCAGCTCAGTGTTTTTTGTGCAACGTGCAATGTATAGTAGCTTAGCCTAGTGAATGTCGAAACATCCACACAAAAAATCAAATCAAATCTACAATCTTATCACACTTGCTCCCCGGTCCTGCACATCCCAGCCATAGTGCTGTCTGTATGGTGCATCAAGACTGAGCAATGCTGTATGCTATGTTGTTGGTGGGTGCACTAAAAAGATGGACATTTACTGCCTGCTGTTTTCCAATGCAGCTGAGAGAAAGTCACAAAGCTAAAAGCTGGCAATGAGCATGTGAAATCTTTCTCTCATCTTTCTTCTTTCTTTGAATGGTCATCTATGGACTTTTTTTGATAGGAATAACCTTAGGATGCACCACTTTTAACACATTTAAAACGGGGTTCTTCCATCATCTGGAACAAAGAAAAAGAGATACAACTTGTTTTGTTTGTCCAAAACACAGATATTCAACTCAATGAAAGAAAACACAAGAGCTCCAAATCCTCAGATGAGAAGCTGAAACAAGCATATGTTTGGCATTTTTGCTTAATAAATAACAATTACTTGATGATCAAAATCATTTCCCCTCCAACACCCCACAGGTTTGGTTTTTAGAACTGTCAACCTTTCTCCTCCCACTTGAGGTAAAGCCTGTATTATATATATTCCATATCTCAGTGAGATGTGACTGCTGCAGGGTTTCAGACTGATCACAACAAAGACATTCCCTGCTGAATCTTTGGCTCACGCTTAGTTTTCAAAGCATCCTAAGCAGCAGAGCCACTACATTTTAATGCAATAGAGTGGTGAAATAAAAGTTATCCTCTCTAGCAGAGAGTAGATTTGCACATATATTTACAGGAACAGTAATACACACGCAAATATATGCATACACTGCATACAATATGCACGCTTGCTGTCATGCGACACCCTCCAAAGTCTTAATTTATTTTCTTGTTTGACATTCAGGTAAAGAACTGTCTGTGAAAATTACTCAACCTTTTGGTCTTCCAGAAGCGCACTGCATGCTGTAAAAATGCAGAGTCATCAGGCTAAAAGCAATGCTTGTTATTCTCACTGTAGCTCCAGCAAAGGTGACATTTTGGAAATGAGTCTCACATTGAACAGCAAGTGTATGCACATGTGGTGATCACTCAATTTTTAGTTCAGTCACAATATGTGGGTTTTGTAGAATTAACTGTGCTACAGTTAACTATGCTCTTATTATAGCATTCAGTTTTTACTTTAACACAAATTTATTTATTTATTTCTTGCATTCAAAATACTAAAATACTTAAAAACATGTCTCAGTTTAGTCATGCAGGAAACAGCCTGGAGGACTGTCAGGAAAGTCATCACTCCCCAACGTTTACTGTCTCCTCATAATTCACAGCAGGTCATTGGTAATTTCCCCTCCGCAGAGTTAATTTAGCCTCAAATCAAGTGCAAGAAGTAAACATTCACTCCTGAAATGTATCCGCACTGAACTTGTAGATTGATATGAGCTCACTTCAAAATGACCATTAACTCAATGTTATTCAGAGTCGATATACAGAAGCTGAAGTGGTGAGATGTGAGACAAATTGATAGGCGACAATTTCAACTCAGAAATGATTTTTATTTTTAATGGTTCTGTTTTTACAGGATGACTCCATATCTGCAGCTGATATGATATTCATTAGTGGTCCACAGCTAAACAAATCATCATGTCACAAATTGTTTAGTTTGTCAAGATGAGCTCTGTTACTGCTGGGATTTGGTCGGTAATGTTGTCCAATAAGACAAACCCCTGTTCATGAATACAGACTCAAATGACAGAGGTGCAACATGCTGCATTCATTGTCAATGTAACCTCCAAAAAGCCTCCTGGCTCCTCATTTTGTGATTTAGACTCCAGTCTATCAGTGGTGCAAACCAGACTGAAAAAGGTTCAATTTATGCAAATTTCCTCTGATGTCATGAGCAACAGCATGGAGACAACCAAGTGCACTTTTTTTTAATCAACCCATTCGACAGTGAGAATATTGGCATCATACATTTCTGCAATTAAGGACACATTACATTTGGACTTTACTATGTAGCAGCTATGTTAAAACTTAACATTTAAATCATACTGGTTGATGTGTGGTTAGGTTTAGGCATAAAAAACACTTAATTATGGTAAGAAAAAGATTGTGTTTTGGCTTAAAATACTCACTCTTGGGTGCACTATCCCCGCTGGAAAAGCAGCAACGTCTCTTTAAAAAACAACCATTTTTGTGTCACTATCCCCACTGGAAAAACGGCGATGGGACACCCACGTTTAGTACCTAAAAAGCTTCTGAAGACACAGTAACTCTCGCTAAATTACAACCAGTTTTGTTGTTTGCTGGTTTTGAACAATGTTCTGCAGTTTAGTAGATGTCTTGTTTTAGTTAGGTTATATTTAGGCACAGCAGTGCTTTGCTGTGATAGTCAGCATGCAAACATGCTAACAATGACAATGCTGAAAAGTTTAACAGGTTTAATGTTTACTGTGTTCACAAGCAGTTCTGCATTTTAACGTGCTAAGATTTGAAGATACACACGGTACAACTTAGGCTGATGGGAATTTTAATTTTGCAGATATCTGGTAATAAATCAAAGTATTGGACAGAATAAAACATTGACTGAGGGGGTCAGTTATTAGGCTACATCCACGGAGAACCAGGAATGTCTGCACAAAAATTTGTACCAATCCACCAAACAGTTATTAAGATATTTCGCTAAAAGTCAAGAACGTCCAGGACCAGGATCACTGAAGTCAGTAGGATCTTCTTCTGAACATCTGACTTAAATTTAACACCAATTTATCCAATGGTTGATGAAATCTTTCCAAGTGTTGGACCAATTAATAGTGTAATCCCTGGAGCTCTGATGCTCGTGTGCCTTAAAATCTATTTACAACAGCCTCACCAACAGAAACATTAGTATTGTTTGTCAATGCATTCTTAATTTGCCATGTAGTTTCATGCAATTAGTCTGCTGGAGAAAAATCCATGTCATGGAGACAGCAAAAGTGACCTGATGTTTTATATCATTACAATAACTGACAATTGTGACTTTAAAAGTAACTACTTGAATATCAGTTTAACGTTGTAACATCTATTACCACTTTATTATATCCTTAGGTTTTAGTGCATTTTTCACTCATTTAAAACAATATTTTAGTATAACTTGACAACTTTGATTACATTATTAGTTTCTCCAGACTTAAGAAGAAATGACTGAGTGTCGTCACTCCTCTGGCTCCCTGCCGCACACTCCTTGACTCTGTCAAAGCCATTTCTACTCACTGATGCCATAATGCCATTCAGGAGAGTTGCTTAGTCACTTATGATGTCATATTAGCGGCACTGATTGATTTCGCCGTAGAGTCATAGATGCTGTAATTGGTCCCTAGAATAAATCTCCAAAGTGGCCTCATTAATTAAGATGCAGCAGCAATGACTCAGCTAGGATTTAACGGCTTGGCGAATCGAGCCCAAAGAACAGCTGAATACATTTTGAATACTTGAGGAGCATTTGATTTATCTCATCTTCATGCAGGTGACACATTTGCTGTTTTAGCAGTCTAAATAAACACACTTCAATCATCTGAACTCTGAAGGAATATTTGACTTTGACTCTGACGTTAAGTGTTAGTAGTTTGCCTCAAAGACGAACCTTATGGAAAAACATTATCTTAAAACGCTCATGCTTTTTTCCCTAGACATTTGCTTGTACAAGATTTCCAAGTCAGAGTCACCAAACTCTCTTAACTCCATAAACGTGTGGTAAATTGTACCTGAGTACCTGAGTAGATACATGGTCATAAATTTGATCATTAGCATAATCAGACTGTTATATTGGGCTACTTGCTCTTCTCTACTCTGTTTGAGTGCATGTGTCTGAAGTGTTGTTCATGTTTGCCAGTTAGAGTGGCAGAATCACCATTCAATGCATAGTTAGAGTTACTGAGTTTAAAAAGTGGTAATGCCAAAATACTGTAAATACTCCCAGTAAAATCGACAAACAACTTTAAATATTGGTCCTGGTCAACCAACAGAGAATCAGTCTTTGACGGTCACTTGTCTGGGTTGTGTGTGATGTTGCTGAGCCACTATTTAAAAGTATGAAAAAAAACGTTAAAGTGTAGAAACTATTTGTTAACAACACAGATCAATACAACCTGACAGAAGGTAAAGTGCTGACCCCATATTGCTGCCTCCAGCCTCATACTTGGGGATAACCAAATATCTTGGGTACAGTTCAAGGGCCTTGACGCAGCAGATCAACAGTCGGCTGTTTGTCAATATCAGACCATTGGTGAGCATCTTTTTCCCTAGTTTTGATGGTATGCCCAACACCATTGGTACTAGTTGGCCTTTCTTTACCAATTCAACATGTTGAGTCGGCATCACAGTAATGGCTAAAATCTAACACTAAGAGATCAAAACAAACTTGTATCAGGTACAGATATTTTTTTTTTAGCCATTGAGCTCTTTTGCTGATATGGTTTGGAATTGTTTGTACCGTTGTTTGCCAGATTAAGCTTTGATCTTGCACCATTCAGTTGTGTTTTTAATGTGAATCTGTTCTGTCGGTCTTCCAGTTTCCCTTTTAAGTATACAGACCACAGCTGCCTGCTAGTGTGGAGTTATTACAGGCACAGAAAGTATGTGCAAGTTGGCCGTGGTCCTTGTGGCGTGTTGAGGTGCAACTTCCTGGCCGAGACCCAGGTGACGTGAGGCGATGCAACGGTCGAGTTTATTGCCACTAGCTCTTTGATGATGGTTTGATGTGTCGGGGCCTTAAGTGTGTGTACCTGTAAACAGTTCGGAATCTATAAATCCCTTCAAGCCCAAGAACTTTTCACCTGTAATGGCATCAACAGATCTAGTCGGGAGTTTAGCTCTGTCCGGTCCCTTGGAGCTGGTGTTTGTGCTGGCTGTTTTCGGGTCGCTGTGGCCACCCCCTGAGGGTACCTCGTCAGATTCTCTCCCATTACGACAAGATGTTCTGTAGCGGCGGGGCAGTGAGGCAGAAGACACACTGTGACTCTATTTTCTAACGTTTAACAAAAGTCTAAACTATTGGCAGCATTTTCTCCCAATCTCTGAAACACTTTAACGGAATTGACCCATGTTTTATTTTGTGTATTGTCAAACTCTCTTTTAGACTCTTTGATAAGTTCATTTTCCTTTCTTGTGTTGCTTTGCAGTGTAGGCAGTTGATGCCAATGCTGAAATAGTAACTTCCCCTGCAGGATTCTCCGCCATTGAATCAGACTTCAGCTGAGGGGATACAGGCCTTTCCAAAGCCTGAAAATCAAGGCAAGAAGAGGTGCAGGAGTCTGGCTTTCTCTCAGAAATTCAGAATTACAATAGATTAGCATATCTGGCTAAAGACATACACAGTCATTTTCCCATTTCTTATATGGACTCAGATATATCATGTATGTGTCTTTCACACCATTAAGTTGTAATAAATAACTAATTTGAAAATGAAAGAGAAACTCTGGAGCCATTAGGTGAAGGCTTAGGTAGGAGAAGATTACTCAAATGGCAGTTTGCAATGAGGAAAGAGATATTTCATTGTCATTTGAAGTCCACAATCTGTCTGTATCGAGGCTTTCAGACACTTGAGTACCTCTAAAGTGAAACTATTATCCTTTGATTCTCACTGTGACTCACTTTCCAGCTAACACTGCACAGAACACAAGACAAAGGAAATGAGATTTATGCCCTGAACTGAGCCTCAAAGGCAGTGTGGGGACTTACATAAAAAGCAGGAGTGCCATGCCATTGTTCAGACGGACCAAATTTCCGAAGCCCTATTATTCTGCAAAAATGTCCTATTTCTGCTACAGCCCACCATCCCAAAACCAAGCACCAATTTCTCGGAGAATACGCACTCACTGCAGTTAGTTTCAGTTTCACAGCAGCATTTAAACCACTGATCTCTGGTGTTTTTACTGACCCTTTTCAGAGTTTCCAAGTGCCGTTTGAGCATCCTTTCCCAAGTGTCGCTCACCGACCTATACCTGCTTTTGCATTAGCTTTTGCACAAAAACACCCACCCAAGTGTTGGTGTTTTAAGCCAGTTATTTTCCTAACCACAACTAAGTGTTTTTGTGCCTAAACCTCACCACATGTCCATCACAGCTTTGTTGAGAAAGTGCCAACATATGTTCTACAAAATAATGTACAAATGTGACGGGTCTATGAACATTTTGTGGGTTGTCTAATGCCAGGAAGTGTGTATTTTTCAGAGATATGGGACTTTGTAGCTATGAATTTTTGTTTCTGGGATAACGGACTGTTGGAGAAATAGGCTTTTGGTCCAATGGGACATTTTTTGGACTAATGGGGCTTCAGAATTTGGGCCATCAAAACAATAGGCAGCTGACTTGGCAGCTCAAATTAAACCATTTTTCTTGGTTTATACCCAGTAAGGAGGTCTAAACTTGGCACTAAGCAAGCTTTCCTGCATTGCTATAATAGATTATTCACACCTTACAGCATGTCCCATTAAATATTGATTACTGAGGGTTCAAACAATGTTCTGGTCATTCCCAATAAGAGGCAGCGCTTCACTTGTGGTGGAAGTCTCAGTCATATGACTAAGGATACCTCTTCAGGTCATTTGTATTGAAAATACAGGCGTAACCCATCCACCACTCAAACCACAAAATCTGTTACTGTGCTAGCTTAATTTTATGTTTTTACTTGTAGATCCTTTGTGTGGGCTTTTGTTGGTGGGAAAATGAGTTTATTTCAATTCTCTCCCACACAGTAATGCAGAGGCAAGTCTGTAAAATCATTTTGAGAAGTGATTAAAAAGTTGTTACAGATTTTGCAGCTACAGCTTCTCATGCAGATCAATCCAAAGTGATGAGAAACTTGTTTCTAAAGAAGCCTTTCAAATGACTCTAGATTGATCTGAGGTCAAATTATCTGTATTTCTATACGTTCAAAGTGATAAAACATGCCACTCTGAGACAAGGACTTAATGAGTCCAAAGCCCTGGTGGTCAAAGAGTACTGATTCAACTGCACACACAATCTTTCCCTCCATATGAAAACCGTCTTCCCCCAGTCAGATGGCTGGCTTAACCGCACGGTTTGTGTTTGATCATCACAGGTGGCAGCAAGCTCCTGGGGGTGGCACTGAGATCAGTTGTGCCTCGAGCTTCCTGTTGGCTCGGTATGCTACGGTAACACGCTGTACTCTCATGAATTCATCAGTTGAAATAGCTATGTGTTGTCATGGGAGTCAACTAAAATGTGCTTTTGAGAACTGCCACTGATGGTTTTGGACTGAAGCTTCAGATAGGGGATATGTGCGCTGGAGATAGACACATTGTTTGGGTGAGAGGCAGCTGAGATGTGGGCAAGTGAGGTTTAGGGATGACTACATTCAGGTTTTTTTCAGTTTCTTTTAGAGTTACATGTGTTAATGCAACAGATAAATCGAACTTTGGATTTTACATCCCCAGTTTTTAAACAACTCAAATCCCATTTTTTTCTGACATTTTCCAATCTGACTCATTGTTACACCTGTTCCCTCATCTGACACAGATGCTGTGGCAATAAATCCTGTGTCAGATCATGATTCTTATTATTTTTGGTGACATCAACATCTGTTTCGACTCTGTGCTGGTGCTTGAGCAAACAGACAGTGAAACATGCTGTGACACATATACAGGACTGGATAACAAACCGGGCGAAAGGGGTAACTTCCCCACAGCCTCAGACCCATTTTTGCCCAGGAGCCCCGTAGTAGATCAAGCCAGCCATGAATGCTCAGAAGTGTTCTCGGATAATGGCAACTTTGAAAAATAAGAATGTGCACCATAAATAAACAAAAATAAAGGATGTAAATGTAATTCAGTAGCTTCCAAACGCTTCCGGTCATCAAAGTCAAAACCACAGGCTGTAAAAAACAAACCACTGCGATGTCACCCATTGCTTTGAAGTTGATATTAAGCCTATATTTTAAAAATTGGGCATTTTTTTCATGTGGGTCTATTGGAATTTACTTTTGGTGCCAGCCCCAAGTAGTCATTTGAGGAACTGTGGTTTTTGGCACTTCCATGTTGGCTTAATTTTTTTTGGTTTGGTCAAAACTAAACATGGTGAAGCAGCATTTAGTTTTTAATCACCACATATCTCAAACAAACACCCAGAAATCTGAATCTGCTCCAGTTCTCCATTCTTTTGAATCAGTTTGCTCTGCGTTTTATTAAAGCGATTACCGGCTATTACCTGTAGTGCTATTTTTCAGTCTGCTGAAGGAGTTTTTTTTCCTTTTCTGCATGACCTGTTGAACTCAGTCACAGAGACCAGAAACCCACACTCTCTTTTTTTTGTCTCATATACAAAAATATTTCCTCATTTTTGTCTCTGTTTACGGATGATCTTAACATGAAACTCCTAAATGACCTATACAATATAGTTTCAACATTCTCACTTCATCATTTTTGCAATTGCATAACAATTTTAACCTTTCTTGGACAGATCCTTAAGGGGTCGTGTCACATGAAACTTGTTCCCTATCCTAGCATTATAATCACACTTTAGCTGAAATCATTGTTCGGTTACAGAGATTTAGGTTACATACTTACATACTCCAACATTATCCCTCTTTTGAACTCAGCTCTTCTGAGTTCAACCTGTGGAAAAAGTTTACACTTCCTCTTTTGAACTCAGTACAACTGAGTCCACATCCTCAATGTCCAGAAACAGTAGTTAAACTTACAATGGAGCAGAAGTGTCCCCCCATCTCTGACGTTCAAACCTTCACCTACTGATCTCATGCTTACACCAGAGAGGCATCCCATGGTTCTTCAGGGCTGTTTTCCTCATCAACACCTAACAAGGAACGACGTTCGGCAGTGAGAACGCACATCTGGCCATACGGCGGGGGAGGTCCATAGCCTTCTTTCTTCGTCAAGGCTGTTATGATAGCCTTTTCTGTTAGAGTATGGGCACAAGGGATGCAACAACAACCACAAAATGCTAAAACAACCACAACAACTATAAATGAAGTAAATAATGATACTATGATGTCCTTATGCTTGCCAAGCGTACGATCCAGCCAGTCGTCCAGGGGATTCCAGACCTGAGTTCCAAAAAAAAAATGAAACAGGTTATAGACCGCATGATTTACCTCTTTTCAGGTCCTTCCTTCTTTTACAGATTACACAGGCACTCGGGTCTCGTCCCCTTGACGAGTGGATCTGGTTCCTAAATCTAATACACACGAAAGAATACTTGATTAATGGATTAATGCACAGGCTTACACGCAAACTATAATGTATTTATTTGTTCTCAATTTCTTCCTCCGGACCAGTGGCACTCGGGGCACACTGGGAGAGGTGATACCAGTTGTTACCCTTTCCCGCCAGTTTAACTGCTGAGTGAGTTCTGGCTGTTACTTTAAAAGGTCCTGTCCAGCGTGGTTCATTCCATTTCTGTTTGATGGCCTTCAGATACAGGAACTCTGGAGGTCCTTCTGGTCCCCTCTCTGGTTCTCGTGCCCCTGTGGAGGTATTCTCTCCTGCTGATAAATCTGTGGGAATAGAAAATTCTGACACCAGAGCATTTATTTTCACGTAATATGGTTTGTACCCCATATTCGAAATTTCTCTACAGGAATGAGTTGGACCAGGTATTTCTCTGCCATGATGTAACTCAAAGGGAGTCAAGCTAGTCTCCCTGTTCACTGCAGCTCTCACTCCTAAGAGGGCCATAGGCAGAGCTTCTGGCCACTTAAGCTTGTAAGTCATTACAACCTTCAACAATTTGTTCTTCAATGTTAGATTCATTCTTTCCACCTTTCCCTGGGACTGAGGGTGATATACTGTCCCATATCTATGCTTTAATCCTAAAGCTTTTCAATTTTCTCCAGGTCTTTGTTTTTGAAATGTGTTCAGTTATCTGATCGAATTAACTTAGGGAAACCGTGAGTGGGGATGTAATGGTTAATCAAACATTTGATTACTGACGTGGCGTCCTCTTTCGCTGTGGGGTAGGCCTCAACCCACCTCGAAAAGGAGTCCACAATGACCAACATGTATCGTTTCCCATTCTCATGTTTCAACATGTCTGTAAAATCAATAATTATCTCTTGACCTGGAGCTGTCGGTTCTGGGTATTTGCCAGCTTCCACTCTAAGAGCTGGTCTTGCGTTGACACACTACGCACTCTTTTACAACATTTCTGAGTGCTTCATTCTTTCTGTCAATCCACCAATGTTGTAAGTCATCTGTCCAATGTTTCTGTGATCAGGTCCATGAGTCTGTGTCAACATGCTGTCAAGGCACTGTGGAGGCATTATTACTGCTCTCAGTTCCGCTTTCTGAGCTGATACACTTCCTGTCATCTTTCCTTGTTTGACTATTTTTGGTGTCTCATCTGGCCCTAACTCTACCACAGCAAATCCTGCTTGCAGCCCCTGGTCTGGATGTCTGAAACAACACCCATCTGTGTACAACTCTACTTCTGGGTTAGTCAGCGGAGTTTCACTTAGATCAGATCTTACTTTAGTTTTATCCTGAGTTGCTGTTATACAACAATGTGGGGGTCCTTCCAGTATTTGATCTGCCATATTTACAACTTGATGTACAAATGTTATGTGTGGCTGTGTCAGCGCTTTCAAAATTCTGTTCTGTCTCAATGGTGTCAGCGTGAATGCAGAGGATGTTACAAACGCTACTGTGGCGTATGAGGTCAAAATTGTCAGTGGGTGATGCATGACAACGTGTGCGACTTTTTCTAGTAGTTTTGCAACTGCCGCTGCATATCTTACACATGGGACAGCTCTTTTCTCCTGTACATCAAACAATACACTGCAGTATATCAATACTTTCCTTATCCCCCTTTGTTTCTGATAGAGAACACCATATGCAGATGCCTGTCTCTCAGAAACATCCAGAAAAAATGGTTGAGTGTAGTCTGGGGGCGCTAGGGACGTGGCTTGCGACAAATCTTGTTTAAGACAGATAAAATCAGAGTCTGCTTCAACTGTCCACTCTAATTTGTTACTGAGGTTACGACAACCTTGGGTTTTAACCATTGCACGCAAAGACTCAGTCCTTCCTGCATAGTCAGGCACAAAATGTCTCGAGTAACCTGTTAAACCTAGGAAGGAGAGCATATCTTTCACTGTTTCTGGTCTGGGATGATTCAGAATAGAGTCCTTATGCAATGCAGAGATGTCGGCTCCTGTACCGGAGACTTCTCTTCCCGAGGAAAGTGACTGAGGCTCTACAACACTGAACTTTAGATTTAGAGACTTTGTAACCACATGCATGTAGACGCAAAAGGATCAATTTGGTGAGCTGCAGGCACACATGGTGGGTTGGACATGCTATTAAGATGTCATCAACGTACTGAACAACCACACATCCCTCTGGAATCACTAAGTCGGCCAGTTGAGATCCCAGAATGTCATTAAAGATCGATGGTGACAGCAAAAACCCCTGTGGAACACGTGTGTATGTGAGTCTGCGTCCCTCATATGTGAAAGAAAACATGTCCTGCAGGTGTGGTGCCAGAGGTAAACAGAAAAACGCATTAGCCAAATCAATGCAAGAAAAAATTGATGAGAGGTGTCTAACATTGCAAGAGCTGCATGAGGGTTAGGAACGGGTGTGACAGGAGAGGTGATGATTTTGTTAATAGTTCGTAGGTCATGTGCCATCCTGTAAGTACCAGAGGGTTTTTTAACAGGTAAAATAGGAGTGATCCACTGTGACTGTGACGGTCTCAACACTCCAGCCTGTAATAGGCCTTCAATGGTGGGTTTTATGCCTTCCGTAGCTTCCTGTTTATGTTTGTATTGTGGCTGCCAAATTGGCGTAGCTGTGGGCATAACTGAAAAAGATACTGGATTTACATCTTTACAGAAACCGACGTGAAAAGGTCCAGATGACCACAGAGATTCTGGTAGGGATGAGAGCATTTCCTGCGTCCCATCTCCATCAGTTCGCTCTCTCCCGTGATAACGGGTTAGAGACCGATGCTCGCACACACCATTGATGTCAGCTTGGAAGAGAATTTTGTACATTTTTGTTGAGGGTGAGATCATTACTCTAGGAATTTGGGTGGGTGACCAGTCAGTGAGTGTAAGTGCCTTTTTTACCATGGGACCTAGTTCTTTGGCTTGATGCCCTGCATGGAGGGCCAGAGAGACGTGTGGCACAGCAGTATTTGACATTTTGTACCAAGCATTTCCATATTCAGGCAATACGACGGCTGCTGCCACACCCTCTGGTCCCACATACAGGCCATCCATTTGTATAGTCTATGTCTGACCCTCAATCTGTTCTTCAAACTTGGTAAAATAGATTAGGTCATCAGTTCTATCATAGTACAACGTGCAATGAGGAGAATCGGGAGGGGGACAATAAGAGGTGAGGGAATGTATCCACGGGGCCCATAAGTTAAACTGATCTATCAAGGGATTGTTCTCTGTGTCTAACAAAACCCAGATGTGTGTATGACGAGCATACACCAGGCCCTCCCCACAATCCCTTTATTATCACACACAAATACACATATAGACTTATAAGGCCCGAAATCTTCTACAACATAAAAATACAATACAACAAAAAAATATGGCATGCTAGGACTCTCCTGCACTGCCGCGCGTGCTGGGACCCGCCCGCACAGCGCACAAACACACAATACACAATAAGTAACACTTACGTGTAGGCTTTTAAGGCCCGAAGCCCCCTACAGGAACTCTCACGTGTAGGCTTTTAAGGTCCGAAACCCCCTACGCCGTGAGGACCCGCGTACATGTACTAATAACACTAGAAAGCAGGTGTACATTAGGTCCGAAACCCCCTCTGAACTTCTAGGTTATTTATTTCCTACTTGTTGCTTGCTTTTGCTCAGATTACACTACAAAATACTAACAGGAGGAGGGATGAATCAGGTATCGGAGGAAAATTTGTCAATGCCCAATGTGCACACTTTTATGAAAAAGGTGGTGCTTACCTTGTTTGTGAGGATCAATCCTTTTTCTCCTCCAACCTGTTCACCTGCCTCCCGTATCAATCGTCCAGGCGCTGCTGGTTACTTTTTAAGAATCACGTCGGGGTCACCAAATTGAAGGAGTTTTTTTTCCTTTTCTGCATGACCTGTTGAACTCAGTCACAGAGACCAGACACCCACACTCTCTTTTTTTTGTCTCATATATGCATACATGCTTTGACACATATACAGGACTGGATAACAAACCGGGCGAAAGGGGTAACTTCCCCACAGCCTCAGACCCATTTTTGCCCAGGAGCCCCGTAGTAGATCAAGCCAGCCATGAATGCTCAGAAGTGTTCTCGGATAATGGCAACTTTGAAAAATAAGAATGTGCACCATAAATAAACAAAAATAAAGGATGTAAATGTAATTCAGTAGCTTCCAAACGCTTCCCGTCATCAAAGTCAAAACCACAGGCTGTAAAAAACAAACCACTGCGATGTCACCCATTGCTTTGAAGTTGATATTAAGCCTATATTTTAAAAATTGGGCATTTTTTTCATGTGGGTCTATTGGAATTTACTTTTGGTGCCAGCCCCAAGTAGTCATTTGAGGAACTGTGGTTTTTGGCACTTCCATGTTGGCTTAATTTTTTTTGGTTTGGTCAAAACTAAACATGGTGAAGCAGCATTTAGTTTTTAATCACCACATATCTCAAACAAACACCCAGAAATCTGAATCTGCTCCAGTTCTCCATTCTTTTGAATCAGTTTGCTCTGCGTTATTAAAGCGATTACCGGCTATTACCTGTAGTGCTATTTTTCAGTCTGCTGAAGGAGTTTTTTTTCCTTTTCTGCATAACCTGTTGAACTCAGTCACAGAGACCAGAAACCCACACTCTCTTTTTTTTGTCTCATATACAAAAATATTTCCTCATTTTTGTCTCTGTTTACGGATGACCTTAACATGAAACTCCTAAATGACCTATACAATAGCATTTAAATTCCTCTATCAGTAGTTTCAACATTCTCACTTCATCATTTTTGCAATTGCATAACAATTTTAACCTTTCTTGGACAGATCCTTAAGGGGTCGTGTCACATGAAACTTGTTCCCTATCCTAGCATTATAATCACACTTTAGCTGAAATCATTGTTCGGTTACAGAGATTTAGGTTACATACTTACATACTCCAACACTGCGTAGTTTTGGTGTTAGTTGCTGAGTGATGGAGATATCAGCTGTAGAGATGTCTGATAAGATAATTCTGGGTTGAACTGCCCTTTAAGTGCAGTTTGGGACAATTGATACAAATCTTACACTGCATTGTAGCTGCACGCTAATTTTTATTCTACTGTGCAACATCTTTTTCAAATTTAGAGCTTTATCTATTTTAATAGGTTTTACTCTTTTTTAAAATCCTATTTTGTGTGTTTTATATGTTTATAGATTTTACGCTTCCTGTTTTATGTTCCTGTTTTATGTTCTTCCTGTTTTACTTTGAATGTTGTTGAATGTTGTCTAATGCTAAAATATAAGATATGAAAGAGGAACATTAAACCAGGCACTTAATAAAACATATCAGAACATACAGAAACAGCTTGACTCACCAGTCACACAAAGATTAGCTTTATCTCTTTTAACTGTAACTCATCTGCAGGCTGGATGATAAAAGTAACAGTTGGCAGAAAAAAAACGGAGAGTGAACTTCTGACTCATGAGTGTGTGTGTGGGCTGAGCTGTAGAGTCCACTGCGGATCTGAACCTGATTGACAGGCAGAATAAGAATATTGATGTGTTTTCAATCAGTCCAGGTATAAGGGACTTACACACAGGACAGAGTGAGGTGTTGATTGATTTGACAACAGCGTATTCATAAGACCTGACTGACAAAACTGACTTTTTGAAAATGCCACCATGGAGCTTGATAAATAAGTAAAAGCAGGCTTAAAGGTCTCAATAATGTGCCTATGAGCCTGGATGAATAAATTTCTCATTTGAGTCCGGAGCTGAAAACGCTGAAGAATCTGCGTGTCAATACAGCCACAGCTAGAATAAATTTGAGGTCATTTGGGAGTGAAAGAGTTGGGTCCGCTCGCTGCTGGCAGCCTGTTGATGACTTTGTTTTGTTCTCTGTGGTTTCCAGGAGACATATGGGGAGCGTTATGGTCTAGACCTGCTTCTCCGGCCCCATCAGCGATGCTGAGATCAAACAGAGAGCCAAGAAGAGATCATTCTGCTGTGAAAGACCACGCTCGCTGCTCAGATTTCTGTGTGTGTGTGTGTGTGTGAGGGAAAGCAGATCAGTATGTAGCTATCTGTGAAAGCCAGCCCATCAGTCAGACTCAACTCTGCTGGGACGCAGTCTGGACTCTGTGTGCATAGGCGTGTGTGTTGCATGTGAGACGACTCACATGTGTTATTGCACTCAAGTGTGGGTGTGAATATGTATGACCAGTGAAATGTGAATATCAGAAAAGAAGGAGTGTATAATGTTGACATCAAGAAGTATAATGTGTCCCGCTGCTGCTCTCCTCCACTGCTGTCTCTTATTAAAACCCATTCGAAAGGAAACCACTCAACATCTGGAGAAGTCGTCACACACGCAGTCCCACACCAGGGATATAGTCCATACGTTAGGTCCATAAAAACCTGAAGGGGTCTTTATTCTTCTCCATTCAAGCATTGGCATCAAAAACTGTGTTTTGTGTGAGAATACATATGTGTGGGTGTATGTTTTTCTGTGGGCAGTAGCAGCAGTAGCCACTGGGTGTCACCGTGATTTAATGCCGGGGTCATTTGGGCGGAGGCAGGGTGGGTGTCGGTGTGTCTGGGGCACAAGAGGCCAAAGCATGATGGAGGCAGAGCAGGTCAGAGTGTTTGTAAATCTACAGCCTGCTTACTTTGAATCATGCGACAAGCAGTCATTTATCAGTGATTGCAGAAATTTGGCAGGAATTGTCCACAGGAGCTTTTAGTGGTACAGCTGGTGTTGTGGATCATGATATTTGCCGTAACTCTTTGACTCAGATCTGTGGTAGGAGATAAAACTGTTGGAAAATGGATCATTGCTGCAACAAAATGATGAAAATCTGGACTGGCGTAGTAGCATAAACCTGACAGTCGGGACCATTTTGCGTATAACTAACAAAAAAAAGTGTATGTTGCATGGATTATAGTAAGTGCAGTTTAAGTAGTTCCAACACATTCCAAGTCAAAATATATTTTTTAAATGTCTTTGCTTACCCATAAATACTATGGATCTCCAAAACCTTAAGTATGCAAGACCTTATAGCCCTATAAGTTATTTGCAAATAACTAGTAGGGCGAAATGTGGCTTTAAGCATCAGGATCTTGCACCAAAAAGTGTATGTAATATAGCAAGCTGGAGTCTAAAAATATATGATAGCACAGAATACAGGAAGACTCCTCTGGGCTGTAAAATGACAAATGAAAATGTTCAATCGGCATCTCTGACAAATGAAAGAAATTAAAACAAACTGAGTATAAGTGCTGCAGGCCTGTTATATATGCTGCATACATACAGAGTGCATGAGAAGAATTACAGTGTGGATCAATTCAAGACTTGAATACGACATATTGTGTAAATGGATTTGCCTCCAGGCAACAGGAGCATAAACACTCATAAACACCAACAGCGATTTATTAATTAACCTAAACAGAACACACTGGTAATACATAGGCGTTTTTCCCACTGGGCTGAATCAGGTTTTACTTTTTACCACAGCTCTGGCTGGTTTGGAAATGTACCAATCTCATTATGATCACTTTTCTTTATGTTGATGTTTTTGGGTTTTTTTTCACATATTCACCTGTTTTGTTTATATCCTGTTAAACTTTGAAAGTCATGCTCTTCATGTGTCATGTCTTGTGTGACTTCCTGCCTTTGTCTGTTTCCCACTTTTTTCTGACACACCTGCCCTCTATCAGCCTCATTAGTCCTTCCCTGATCCCAGAGTCTCTCCTGCACACCTGATCTGTGTTAGTTTTGTCTGCTCTATTTGTTACCTGCCGCACCCTTGATGTCAGTCAGTCTCTATGTTTCCCTCCTTTTGCTTGTGTCCACCTTCTCCAGGTGTGTCTTGTTTTTGTGATTAGTTTTCTGTATATATATGCTTGTGTTTCCTTTTGTTTCTTGTCATTAAATCTGTGTCTACCACTGTGTTTATACACATGTTCATGGTTTTGTTTCTGTGTTTAGTCTCTTGTACTCATTCCATAGTTTATCTTTGTGTTCAGTGTATCATTCTGGTTGGCTTTCATTTTAGTTTTAATTCTTTTTTCTTTTGTACTTTAAGTTTGTTGCCCCCTGTTTTTAGAAAAAAAATACCAGTATTAAAGCTCACTTTTTGTTTAAACCACCTGCCTGCCTACTTTTCTACAGTTGGGACTTCGTTTTGAACTGTCACATAACAAATGCCCTTTCAGCAAGGTTTTTGTGATGGTGGTGATGGTTTGTGATGGTCTGCACCTGAATGCAACTGCAGTTCCTGTTAGGCTTCCCCCAGTGTTTGTTTTTAATGGCCATAGTGAATTTTTTTGATTGATCATGGTTACATGCACAAAATAGTCTGTTTTTCTCCCTTAATCCAAATCAGACAATATTCCCACTAAGCTGTATACATGTCTAATGAAAATTATTATTCCACTAACACTCTTGTGTACATGCAGCCATGCATACTCTGCCCTAAAATGTTGCTTATTACATCAAAATATGAAGTAGAACAGCTGGAGCTTCGTGTCATTTTGCTTCTGTGCATCAAAATCATTTTCATATTTGGACTGCACAAGGGACTCTAAATTGCCCTTAGGTGTGACTGTGTGCGTGTATGGTTGTCTGTCTATATGTGTCGGCCCTGCGATGGTCTGGCGAACTGTCCAGGGTGTACCCCGCCTTCCACACGATGACAGCTGGGATTTGCTCCAGCCCCGCCGCAACCCTTACGAGGACAAGCGGTTACAGAAAATGACTGACTGACTGACTGCACAAGGTCAGCCTCCCTTTTTCCTTCCTTCACCTTCTTGAAAAGGTCGGCACTGCGATATTTGCACATTTACAAAAAGCTTGTTTATCAAAGTCTTTCATAAAGTTTGAAAGCAGGTGTGTTTTTCCTCCCAACCAGTTTGGTGTGAGGTTTTCTTTTGCATGCATCTCTTCCCACAGCTTTGTAAACTGTTTGCAAATTACTTTGTGAACAATGTATCCATGACAACATACAGTGACAACCTTAAAGATATGAGAGGCTACGTGTCACAAACTGCGTTGAAAACACAAGTCGAGATGAATACACCAGATTGGTGTACACATTTCCAAATAATGCTTCTTAAACCAAAATAATCTGTGCAGTTTAATTCAGAGCTTTCACTGTCCCTTAAGGGGAAATTTGATCTGCAGTTGGCATTACAAAACAATTTAAAAACACAATAAACAGGCACATAGAGCAACATAGCAGCACACAACAAAACTTGGTAAAAAGCAGTAACGATCAACAGTAAAATTTAAAGTAAAAGTATCAATGGTCATCTGAAAGAGTCAATAAAAGGAGTAAGCTCGGTCAACCATTAAAAAAGTAATTAAAATATAGAAAGGTCAACAAAAGGAGTGATCACAGCATCAAATGTCTTAAAGCACCACTAAACTGGAATTTTTATACCGAATATGCTGTTTATATGACCATATCAAATTCAGAATATTGCCATATTTGGAATGATTTGGAATATTGGCATGCATGTAAAGGTAGCCAGTGTTATCACAGACAGTACATCTTTTCCTCATACCTAGCACTGAAGCCAGTGAAACCCAATAAATGTTTCTGCCTATCTAGCAGCAATTTGCTGTGCATTTACCTTAATTTTTTATTTTAACCAAATGCTAATTCTATAACTAATAATGATAAAATCCACAACTTTAGAACTCAAGTGACCCTGTTTCTGTTGACCCAGCTGTCATCGTATGAGTGGAACATTATCTGCAAGTCTAGTGAACCTTTTTTCTCCAACTGAACTGAGGGTGACACTGCTCCAGGTCTGTAACTACTCTAAACCAACTAGGTGTGAAAATACCCTTAGTAACAGAGGAACTAAGACCCTGACTGCACCTCAGGGTGTCTGAGACTTTGATCAAAGACAGGAGGCAGGAGGGAGGGAGCAGAATGGATGGGATAAATGAAGAGAGGGAGAGAGAGGCACTGAGGCAAGGAGGGTGAATATATAGTGAGTGACAGAGAAAAGGGGACAGGAAAGTTGGGAGAAGACGGTAGAGCAACATGGAGAGAAAGAGGGATGAGAGAGGGCAGAGAGGACGGAGTGTGTGTGGGAATGCCAGGAGTTATGGGATGAACGAGGGATGGAGATACATAAATGAAATAAATGGGGTCAAAAGCAGAGAAGTGTACTGTACATGAAGGGACGGTGAGAGGGAGGGTGGTGTTAGAGAAACTGAATGCAAGTGAGACCGACTGTGTGTGTATGAGATAAATCGTGGGAAGAGGGAGATAGAGCCGCTGCTGTTTTTTTTTTTTTTTGTGTGTGTGTGTGTGTGTTTGAAGGGGACAGAAAGCATGAGAGAGGTTTATCCAGAACTGTGTTTATCCTTTCTGCTCACTCGGGGAGAGAGGGGGACTGCAGCCCTTCCTCAACCCAACAGATAGGCAGCTATCAGCTCCCAGAGCACTGGCCACTTCCAGCTGCCTGTGTGTGTCTGCGTGTGTGTGTGTGTGTTTGGCAGCATATTTACAGTGTGTGTAAAAAGTGTGCAGCTCTGACTCTGCGCAGCTTGTTGGTGTTTATGTGTTTTCCAATACCAAATACATGTATCAGACCACAGTCAATAGTTGGAGTGGCTCGAGCTGGTCAAGTGTGTGTTTCCGAGCTGACCACAGAGCAAATGTCAGCATACACCAACAGCTTAGTTAGTTAAAGGCATAGTTAGGATTTTTTGAAGTGAAGTTGGATGAGGGACTATGTACTGGGGCGGCTGTGGTTCACAGGTAGAGCAGGTCATCCTCTAATCGAAAGGTTGGTGATTTGATCCCCAGCTTCTCCAGTCAACATGTCGAAGTATCCTTGGGCAAGAAACTGAGCCCCAAATTGCTCCCAGTTGCTACTGCAGGAGCCTTCTTTAACCAACCAAGTCCCATGTCACTGCCCCCTCACCAACCGACAACTTTGTGTGTGTGCAGGGGAGCAGGGAGGTGCTGTGGATCATAAGTTTAAGTGATTGGGTGTTTTAGCCCACTCCTAGCCCTGCACATCTGAGATTATTTTCACATTCCAGGGAGGAGGCACTCAAACCAAAAGTGGGGGGTTTAGTTACTCTTAAGATATATGACAGAACGCTTAGGACACTTTATTGTAAAACAAAATCATGTTTACTGACAGTCAAATGGAATATGGACATCACCCTTTCCTCTTTGGTGAAGCCGATAGTAAGGGCTGGCTCAGGCTTCCCTTGTACCAGCCCCTAGTTAGGCTGCTATATAGACATAGTGGGGGACTTTCTATGATACACTAAACTTATATGCATTACTGTGTTTCAGTAATGCATGTTGCACACTTGGCCTCCTCTTGGATCAATACTGTTTTTACAGCAAGGGTTTTGTGGGACAATCTGCTATTTAAGATGACTGCAGACTGCAGTTGGGAGAAAGACTGGTAGATCCAATACATACAAGATGGTATCACCAGCATATAAAGTAAATAGCAAGGGGCCTAATACTGATCCTTGTGAGACACCTTTGTCAACCCTGTGGGGACTCAATTTGAAATTATTGGCAACAACAGTGAGTCTACCAGAGAGATTTGATGTGAACCAGCTGAGAGCAGGTTCATACCATGGAAAAACCCATGAAATGCAGCTTATTTAACATACTAGTTTGATCGATCGATCTATCAATATCAAAGCCTCGAACAAATCTACAAAGAGTAGACTCAACAGAGTACAAATTAGGAGTGTACTCTGTTAGAAATTAGTATGAAACATCTTCATCCAATGCTACTCAGTACTTCAAAATACGTCAAATGCTACTTTGGCCTAATAGTCTTTGTTTGGAGTTAATTTGTCTTGAAAGCTCACTCAGACATGCAAATCTGCTCTACTTCAGACACCAGACTAAACAGAAGTTGAAAACTCTTCCAAATAATTTACAACAATTGATTTATCACATCTGACACAATAAGACTAATTGTGAAGAAAACATTGCCGAACTGGATCGCTAGGCAAACTTATTACACAGCAGCTTCACAGAGGGAAATCCAGAGCAATTAATAATTCACTTCAGCTGTTTGTAATTAAGTGATGCAATACGTATGGGATCACAATATACATGTTCAATTGTTAGAATTTACTGTTTTCCCAAATCTTAGGAATCCTCATCAGCTCAAACACATTGCTGATATCAAAACCTGAAGTCCTGATCCTTATTTTCAGATGCTCTCAAGTAGTCAGATCAGACATAAGAGATAAAAGATCAGGGCAATATGGTGACAGCTGGTTTCTTGCCAAGGCACCTTATCAAATATAAAGATGCTAACATGCATGGACACATACTAACAGCATATAACACAGCGCACACACACACACACAGAAACGCACACAGTGTCTAGTGCAATAGCTATAGGGAATGGGATTTCCTGACAATTAGCTGTTAGTAGAAAAGATGAAGGGAGATTGTCTCTGTGTGTGTGTGTGTGTGTGTGTGTGCGTGCGTGCGTGCGTGCATGTGTGTGTGTGTGTGTGCCTACCTGCCTGCGTCAGGGTGGTTTTGAAAAGTGGCTTGCTCCATTATCTCCTCAGTGAAGCAGAGGTGGTCCAGTCCACACAGAGATAGAGGGAAAAAAAGGACAAAGGTAAAACAGGGGACAAACCTAGTGTGAGACAGATTCAGCAAAAGAAATAAGAAGTTGGAATTTTAAAAAAAACAGTGTTGTGTAACATCACGTTAAGTAACACAGGTTTTGCTATAATAAAACACAAAATTAATCTGAAGTATTAAGAACTTCTGATTTTAGCATAGTAGCAACAAATGGACACAAAACTGAAAACCTTAGCTCTTCCATGGCCCTGGCCACAGCCAAATAAGTTATAAATTCCAGAGCAATGTGGTTAATCATCACCCTGTGACTATATGTCCTTTGGTGAAGTAAGATCCAATAAATCAGCACATGAAATCAGTGAATACTTGCCAGCTAGTTGTAGGAGAGGAAAAACATGAACTGGTGTCATTAGCATAATGTGGGGTGAAATTAAGACTTATTAGAATTTGCAGTATCCACAATGTTGAAGAATAAAAAACATTTTAGGAGTTCTTTGGAGAGTGGAGGATCATAAAACCATCCATTTGAGCAGATAACTGTGAAGATAACAGATAATGTGCCTTAAATTGAGTGTTGTGCTTACATTTGTCTCTCGAATGCTGTTGTTCTGCCTGACTTCAAACGTGGATAACCAACACGTTCTTATTCCAATTTGTCACATGGTGCCACTCTGTCAGTGACCTTCTGCATCTACTCATGACGTTTTAGGTATCCTTCTGTGTCAGCTGTTTAGGCCCTTGGATGCCGATACCGTGATGTCAACAAATGCACAAACAGAAATTGAAACAGCACGAACCTTATGTTTACACAACAGCACAACTAACACCAACAGTCACAATGCTTAGGTTTAGGCAACAAAGTCACAGATTGTTAGGTATAGGCAAAAGAGGTACATGTTAAGGTATAGAAAAAAAAACACACATCCACAAACAAACTCCCGCACAAAAGTCAGTTGATTGTTGGACCCATCCACCTCCCCACCCACCTGCCCTATAAGCAAACTTGCACTCCTCATATTATGCTGTTAACCGCAGTGTTTCTACCTGAGGCCCTCCTCAAGCATTTCATGCACACGCAACTGGTTCCAGTGATGCCATCCGTACGTGTTGCATGTGGCAGGCCCGGAGCCATCCGGCCATCCACCTGCATATATTAACAGCACCGCTGATTCTGTCCGAACTGATGCTGAGTAACATCAAGCCACATGAGGAAAATGAGCAGTCAAACGGTGCAGTTTAACCTTTTATTGCCAGATGAGGAAGCGTGCAGAAATTAATCAGGGCTGGCTAAAATAACAAACAAAGTGGCCCTAAGTGAAACTGAAATAACAAAGCTGACTAAACTGCCCCAAACTCCCCATCAACCCAGGAAAAACAGGAGAAAATGGATGTAACAATAATTGGCAGCTCTCCCCTGTGGGGCCTCATATGGGGCAAGAATCTTAATGGTTAAGATTAACAGAAAAAAAACAAAACAGGGAACAATAACTTAAGTAAGTAAGCCATTGGCACAAGAGAAGGGAGAAGGAGCCATAGTTGAGGCCCAAAGAGACTGAGAAGCAACACCGTCAGTTACATGTTTACCTCTCGGGAAAGGTAACAATATTTTACTGCCATGCACATCTCTTTCACTTTCATACTCACACCGCGATTAACCCTCCATGTATTGCCAATGCAACTTTGGCAGTTTAACAGTCTGTCTAAATATTGCATTTAACTCAACACTACTGTTAAAGATCAAAAACTAATGTCGGACTCCAATTTTTATCCTTACAGGTTGGTTTTCTTTACAATGAGCAGTACAGCTTCACAGAGCAGCAAGCATGTCTGTGCACTCTTGGGGGTCTATTTTCTTCTTTTTTTTCCCTTCCAGTCGCAATTCTATTTTTTCACTCTATTTTTGAGTTGTTTTTTTGTCTGTTTGGTAATTCTCTGTCACCAAACAAACTGAGGTAGGGGGAGAAGTACATGAAAATTTTGACATTAAACGTTCACTTTGAAAAGATTATTGCAGTGAGTTTTTTGAGTCATACTTGTAAATATTTGCAGTTGTGGTTTTTACACACAGAAGCCGAATCCGTACCACCACAGTATTATTCATTCTATGCTGTATGCCACAAACAAATAAAACACGATTTGTCGTTTGTTGCCTGAGTTTTGGAGCAGGGACCTGCAGGAGCTCAATCTGTTATCTGCAAATATCTCTAAATCAGTCCCAGACTTGATTTCACCCGCTAACATCACACCTGACCTGAACTCTGGCCATGAGAGAAAGGTATCTGTATGACGAGCAGATTATGTTCACCTGTTTTACCTTCTGCTCAGAGCCAGCTCCAGAACAGAAGATCACACTCTCTCAAATACTGCTTTCTTTATGCACAGCTGGTACAGCGTGGATACCTTCAGACATAGATGAGTCTTATGCAGAGGAGGAGTTTAAATGTTTTATTAACTGGCCTGTATTAATTATTGCTCAACTATAAGCAGCTGCACTGTTGCCTCAATATGTCTGTTCATTCTGAGGTACAATTAATATCTGGGGTGTTGCATATTTCATGGAGATTGAGATTTCCCTCTCCGAGACTTCAGCCTCTCTTCCTCCATTTCACCTGTTGCTGCTTTTAACAGGGATGAGAGGAGTTCATGTGATTAATCATGGTTTAAGCTTGCCCCAGCTCCACCTGCTCATTCTGTATTCCTCAGTCCCTCTTTTACACATGCCGCCCAAGCTATGACTGGTTTGCATTGATGCCTTCGGTCAGAAAATTGCAAAAATTTGCTGGTCATGCCCATTTCATGTTAGCAGCTGGAGATGTTGCTTGCATTTGCATTTACACAGATTCAATGCACATCATGTGCACATAGCTCTTGGGTAAGTTTTGTCTCCTCTATATCAACACTTGTCCCAGTAAGATTTGTGATGACATTTTTCCGCATTGACTGAAAGTGGGGAGACAATCCTAAATAAACAGCAAGGATAATTTGTGTCCTTACTGGTCATAAAAAGTAGCAGAAATAAGTGACTCCACTGAAAGTTGGTGGACATATCACTCTATGACCAAAAGAAAGTTGTATTGTAAGGATTTAGCACAAGTACTTCAATATTTTCAAGTGTGGCTGGATGATCTAAATGTTGTAGGCTGTCCTACCCTGCAAAGACATCAGGTTTTGGGTAAACACTTGACCACTTGTAGTCTTTTGAAGATACTGTATACTGGCACAAACTTCTGTCTATCGGTGACTTTGATCCAAAAAAAAAAACACTGGCTCAAGCCTTTAAAGGCATGTATCAATGGAGCCTTGGTGTTTAGTGCACAGTTGACATCCACCGGTGCTGGAGCTGGTGTAGAGAGTCTCTGTTTATCTCAGCTTCCAAATCATGTTGAAAGCTGTGAAAACTTCCAGTTTGAGTTGTTGCTTTGGTGTAAATCTGACACTGCATATTTGAGCATACTGATGCACTCACATACCAGTAGGGAGATGGCTGTACTGTGTATAAAAACACATGCACTAGATTGTATGCTGGGATAATACAGACACAAACATACTACAGGGAAGACGTCTTTTAGGCAAAGCTGTGGGCAAAATCAATGTTTACAGAGGAAAAGATTAAACAGATAATGACGAGATGGGTGAGAGGAAGGAGTAAAGATACATACAGAGTGACTGTATGCTGGGAAAGAAAAAAGAGAGCTCACACACACATGCACACACACGTACAGTAGAAATTCAGAGGGCAGGAGGACAGAGACAGCGCTAAAGGATGACACAGGCAGAGAGTAAATTAGTCATAACAGGATGGTGGAGGAGGGATGAAGAAAGAAGAGATATGGAATTAGTGTGTGTTGGTGTAGGCTATATGGGAAGGTGTAGAAAGTGATATTAAAGAATAACACACACACACACGCACACACACACACACAGATGACACTACACACGATAAACCCGCACTGTGAGAGACAGCAAGAGAAATAAAACATAGACACTTCACAAAAGATGGTGCATTGACACATGCTGCACACACACCATAAACACACACATGCACAGTGAGAGCTAGTTCTGCTCTTCCTCAGGAGTCAGCTCAGTCACTGAGGGGTCAGCCATTTATCCTGTCCCATTACTGCGGACACTGCTGTGAAATTGTCCAATAAATCAGTGTCCCAGAGAAGCAGTGCTCCCCCTGCTGACCGGCCGACTGGCTGGATCTCTCCCCCTGGCTGCCTGCTTGTTCCTTTCTCTGCCAGAGCTGCAATTAGGGCTTAGATACAAGAGTCCTGCACACGGATGACAAGCAGCCAGAGGTTGAATACAGATATATGTCGGTGGACAGCTTCGTGGTCTCATGCAGCACTTTGTGTGTAGGTGATACGCAGTAATTAGCACAATGATCACTTTACTGACTATCAGCGTGCTGTAAGAATGATTCTTCTGTTAAAAGCTTTGAACTGACCACATTTTCCCACCCACAACATGTTGCACGTTTTCCAAATTCCCAAAAGGCACATTTTTCAACTATTAAAATGATTCAAGTGAGGAGAGATGCTGCACTTTTACCTTTCGAAAAAGCAACACCTTCCCCTTGATTGAGAAAAAATGCCCTCCCTCTCCAGCATATCCAGCATGTTCTCATCCCAAGTCGTTGCATATTCCAGTTTTCAAGTGGATTTCCATTTTGCTTTTGGTATCCTTCTGCATCCACTATGTTCCAGTATGTGATGTCAACACAAGAACATGGTGGAATCATGTGGTACATGGTTACTTTTAGGGAACTAAAGTACATGGCAGCCAACGCTGGGATGTCCACAAAAGCACGTGCTGACATTAGCATTAAGGAAAGAAGGCAGGATGTAATATATTGAAATAATATTAAACTGTGATTACACTTTGTTACCAAATAAATAAGGCATTAAGCTATTAAACCTTTAGACAATGTGAGCATTGAACATTGATTTCATGAACAGTAATTTTCCAAATGCCAGCCCAGTCTCCAGAAGAAAACGTTGTTGTTGTACGTTTCTGCCAGCCATGGCTATGTTACACTTGTACATTTCATATTAACATTTTTAAAATGACTTAATGTATGAGCTGTCAATGGGAGGTAGAGGAGACAATGGATAGCGTGGCACCTAGGACGCCCCTGAAGTTGCAGACCACTGCAGACCAATGGTCAAAACCAACAAAGAGCAAAACAAGTTGCATTAAAGCAAGTCATCACAGTGTCTTCTAGCCCGTTTTTAGTAATAAAACATGAGTGCTTTGCAGCAACCTGATGCCACGTTTCCACAAGGGATAGTGCACAAGTAGTTAGATGGCCATCAGACTGACTAGCAAACCCTGGACTTTCATGTATTAGTCCGGTGTTCGCTTCTCGTCTGAATGTGATGTGTTTTTTCTTCACCTTACTATGTGCTTCCCTCCTCTAATCCTAACCATCTGTGCCAGCAAGTGTGTTAATTGACGTTCTGGCATTGGTTGCCATGTGCTTGTGCTTTCATAACCACATAACTATGTTGACAAAATCACATGCCGCATCATCCCAGCATCCCTGCATTTGTTGACATCATGTGGTCGCATCCTGGAATGTAAAGAGTAGATGGAGAGGGATACCTAAAATGTAATGTGTAGACAAGGATGTCCAGTGCAAAGCTGCAAGTGAGGACTTGGAATAGGAATATATTACATTGCCCACCAATATGCACACACACAAAAAAAAATAAATAGATAAAAAAAACACTGAATAAAAGAACTGGCAGAACTTATTAGAAATGTTTCAAACTGAAAACAACCATAGTCAACCTGTTTCACTTAACTGCACTGATTAGTCAAAAGAATACTGGTTAGCAACGTTGAATTTCATCATACTACATGTTGTAGAACAAAACATGAATAAACACATGAAACGTTACTACTATTCTGCTTGTTGTGATGCAGAATAAAAGATAGTATCAGAGAGTTAAAAACTGGAACAAGCAAAAAAGTAGTTCACAGATAAAGTGCTTGCAGCAAGATCTGTGTACATGATCCACAGTACCTAAGATGTTATTTTCAGTGAGATGCACTGCATCATAATCTTTCAGCGCTTTAAACATAACACAAACTCATCTCTATTGTAGTGGGGTGGAGGCAGAAATCTCAGAGATAGATATGTCAAAACCCGGTCAAATAAAACCAAATCTATGTGCATGGATCATTGACCTGATGGTGAGTCTTATTTTTACAACTGGGATGGGGCGACCCCACATCCCAGAACTTGTCACTCACCTTAACAAGCTGTCTGAAGAACTCATTGTTCATCCCACAAAGCCCCGTGTTACCTTTCCTACCCTTCAGAATGTAAAAATGTGGAAAAGCAACTCTGATATCCATTGTAAGGGACAGTTCAGCTTTGCCATTCCTTTACTTAGAGGACAAACAGCTCCCTGCTGGCTGCAGAGAGCTGCATGATACTTCAGGAGAAGTCTCTGTTGTCCTGTTACAGTAATGCTGTTGTAGACTGTCATACCTGAGACATGACAGGGTGGCCTCATCCCTGTCACTAAACACACATTCAGATGGATGCAAAACATTGTGACAGAGTGGCTGTGTTAGCCAGTGTGTGTGTGTGTGTGCGTGTGTGTGTGTGTCTAGACGGAAGATCAGACGGATAGAGAGGCATTGTTCATGATATTTGCTCATTCTGATTGACAGCTGCACGCTGAGCCGCATCCTCTCCTAATTGGTTTTCAGAGTCTTGATTCTCAAATCTCTAAACTCCTGGAGTTTCCTTCTAAACGCGATCAGTGACATCACCCATGTGAACCATTATCAAACTTTTGTTTAATTCAGCAGATGAGATATGAGGAGACATCTTGTTGAGCGTTTGAGGTTTATCAAAGTTGTGGGCAAAATAATAAAGACCAGCACCCATGCTGACTAAGTTTATAACTTGTTGAAAGTATTTTTGCCTTGTCTAGGTGACTTGGGTGTCCTGCTCTGTTGCTATGCCGACACAAGGACTCTGAATGATTTCCCTTAACAAGATGTGGAGTAGAGGTGGCAATGAGCTCTCTAGTTCCCCTGTGTTGTTGACTTGACTTCTTCAAGTGTGTTAATAATGTATAATAAAGCCATTCAGTTTATCAGAGTCATTTTTTAAAAATCAGTATGTTATAAAGAACATCTTTTTGTTAAACAGTCAATCATTTCTTTCCCTATGACCAACATCTAAAGAAAATTGCATGCAAATCCATTCAGAAGTGTTTGAGATATCCCGCCAAACAGACAAACAGAGAACAGATGGAATAAAAACATGACCCCCATCCAATGTTAGCTGGCGGAGGTAATAAACCATTACCACATTAATTTTGAAACAAGGGTATAATTACCATAAACAAACAAAACAGCCACTGAGAAGATTGGCAGCTCCACTGCATATTTTATTTTATGTGTCACCTGGTTTGATCTGATTGGTACTGATTGCTAGATTTAGACAAAACAGGAAAAATTTTACTTTGCAGATAAAACGCAAAACTTTATCTTAGAAAAACAAGACTTTAAATCATTAACCTGCATATTTTTGACCTTTTGTTGGACGACAATATTATTAAAATCTCAACAACTTTTCAATGGTTAAAGTTGGAGCGGCAATTCTTGTTCCTCAGAGGATAGACCCTACGGACTTGATGGTGATACCATACGTTTCCTTCAGTGACAACACGTGGTTCAAATTGAGTTGAAATTTTATTTAAACATCTAAAGTTTGGAGATTATATTACTTAGAATTTTGTGCAGTAATCGAGTTAAATAAAACACTTTCATTTCTGATAAAATATCCACAAAAAAGCTGATCTTCTCATCACACTTAGTGTTTTTTTGTTTGTGTGTTGCTAACATCCTGTAAGATGGTTATAATTAACATTTTACGCGTTAAACATCAGAATGTTTTCATGCCATTGTGAGCATGTTAGCATGCCGGTGTTAGAATTTGGCTCAAAGTAAGACTAAACCAAAGTTGCCACAGTATTTACTTATCCGTAATTCGTCCACAATGCTAATGTTGCTAGCAATAGACATTTCTATGCAATTCAAGCTGTGTTTTTGTGGTTGCATGCTGATATCTCACTAAGTCTCAATTTGGGGCCAGTAGTCAGAGAGAAATATTCATTAGATTGTTGTTCATCTTTCACTGTGTTGGACTGTAATGCACCCACAAGGTCAACCAGGTTCAGAGTTAATCACACACAAAACACAAACATGCACACTGACTGAGGAGTTGAGTGCAAAAGCTGTTTTTACCTGCCAGGCTGACTGGGGACTATTGGTCTTATTAATTTATTTGAAATAATGGCTCAGAGTGATACCAGTCTTGAACCCAGAAGCTTGACTTACAGACAACGAGGTTAAGATTGAGTGTTTGCTTGCCTCAAAAGGCAAGGTAAAAAGGTAAAAGCAGAAACTTATCCAGATATAGGTTAGGCAGGGACTCATCAATCCATGGATCAGGCAAATGGTTGGGCAGGCACAATCAAAGGCCGGAAAGCTAGATCAGATGCAAACTCGCCAATCTGGCAGGAAATGAGTGGAGACGGTTTATATACTGCAAAGCTGATTATGCCCAGTTCACAATACATGACTTTAGCCCTGATTTTCCACCCGCCAACAGTTTTTGGAGCTCCCTGACAAAAGCCCCAGATCAGATGCAAATGGGCGTTGGCTCAGCGCTCACAAATCAGTGCTCAGGCTCGACGGGTAAACTGTTCAGAGGCGAGCGTCAGGCCTCTGTGTCTGTTCATGTTTTTGTTATTTCTTAATTTTGTTCTGTTTGTATATCTGTCCCATGTCATATCAGGTCCCCACTCTGTCATGTGTCCCTCTGGGTGATTACCTGCCCTGCCCTCACCTGTGTCTGATTATCACACCTGTGTCTTGTTGAATTACCTTCCTCTTGTGTATATAAGTTGGTTGTTTCCTTCCTTCTGTGCCAGTTTGTTTTCTCTTTGTTTGTAACACAAAACAATGGAATTGAAAACATGATTAAAAAATCATGATAAACTTTAAAAATTCTGCAATTGATCACAATTTTAAAAAATAATCATATGACAGCCCTGGTCTCTAGATAACAATGACGCTCTATAGCACAGTATCAGGATTTAGATACTTGTTATCAAGATCAATTTATTGTTGGCTTTTCCTTTTTATAGGATTTATTTATTTCACAGTGACAAAAATATATATATGATATTTCTTATTCACAGCATATGATACTTTTACAAATAGTTCTTTAATGATGCAAGAAATGTTCTACAAGCTTTTTTCTGGTGCTTAATAGATCTTTTTATGGTATGGCTCTAAATTTGGCAAGGCAGGATTCAAAAGCTTTTAGTCACTGGATTCTGAGCAAAGTGAGATTTTTGAGATTTTCAATTCACAACTGTTGCATGCTCATTTTCCAGTAACATGAATGCGAGAAGCGAGAAAATTGGAGACAAAAATGAAAAATGTATGAAGCAGAGAAAATGTGACAACCTCTAAATTGGAGCGATTTGGGGACTAGTGTATAAAGACACATCTAAACCTGCTAAAGCCTCCCATTTTTCCAGTCTGCAGCTCTGTCTCTCCCTCACTCTCCCGTCGAGCTGTACCTGAGTGTGCGGCCCGAACCCTCGTGGGGGGAAACAACATCAACCAAATGACTGAATAATTGAATGACCAAATGAAACAGCCTGCGCTGCTGAGCGGATCAATAGACTCCACCACTCTCCATTAGGTATTCACTGCTGCCCCTCTCTCCCTTTTCATCTCCCAATTTCTCTCTCGCTTTCTTTCTTTTCTTTTTTCCCTTATTTTGTTTCTCCCTCTCTCCAACTCTTATTTTGTGCTCTTCCAATGTATCATCTTGTCTTTTGTGTCTCCTCTTTTCTTTCTGTCCCACTGTCTCTCTTTGTTCCCTCCATCACTTTCACCTTTCTCTTTCTCCCCTCCCCCATCTCTTAAAGAAAGTTGTGTTTTCTCTATAAAACCCTTCAAACTCTGCTGTCCACATCTGCAGTGCCAGTGCCACTCTCCTTCCCCCTTTTTCTCTCTTTTCATCATCCATAACAAACATGGAGCAGCACTTTTTTTTTTTTTTTTTTGCTGTTTTCAATATTTATTCTGCTTCCATCGAGGGTACCCCAAACAAATACATCAAGTCAATATTAGACTTTTATTAAAAAACAGACTTTGCCAAGACAGTGCAGTTGAACTAATGATGGATATGATGCAGTTTGATTGATGATTCATTCATTATAGAGCTGATGAATCAGCCCGTTCTCACTCCCAACTTAGGCTGAAATACCAGCCTGTTATCGTTTCATCAAATACCACTGCTTACGGTACAAGATCCAAAAGCCACCATTTGCATACTCATAATACACCGCTGGATGTCATCAGCTGAAAATGGAGCCAGACAGAACCGTTTGTTCTGTTATCATGGGTTCGAAATTAAGCTAGCACAGTAGAAGATGACGGTGTTGTGGTTTGAGTGCATGGAGGGGCTGTACATGTGGAGCGTAAAGTTGTCAATTATCGGCGCTTTCGCAGCAATTTCGGTGCAAGTTCCTTATGCCAAAAGCTACCGTTTACAGCCGTGTGACATGCTGGGTAGATGCCAAAGGCCATGGCAGTGTGATACATGGACATTCGGCGTCAGCTGAGGTGAGCGGATGATACCTGTCACGTCCACGATCTAACAGTGTTTCAGGTGTTTGCTTTTGGTCTGAATGTTTTGGGGTTTTTTTACACCCTACCATGTGCCTTTTTTTGTGTAAACCTAACCATCCATGCCCTTGTTGCCTGATCCTAACCATCCGTGTCAGCATATGCATTTGTTTACTTCCTGGCTTTGGTTGCCATGTGTTCCTGTTTTCTAAATGTAAAAACCTGCAGCAAAATCCCACCATATGCTAGTGTTGATATCACAGTAGTGGGATCTTGTAACATAAAAAACAATACCTGGATCAAATTTGTAAGTGTGGAAATCCACTGCAAAGCGGCAACATGTGATGACTTGGGATGAAAACATGGTGAGTCGACACACCGTCCCTGAACTTCCAAAAAGTCCAGGGACAGAGCAGCAGTATTTGACGAGGGGGGATGAGAATGAGTTGGATGAATACACCGGTGGCCTGTGTAAAGCCCATGACTTGGACTTACTCTGTTGTGACTGAATGTGCTGATCAGAAGCTGACAAGAATAAAGCTCGAGAGAAAAACTAATAAACTGGAATGATTTTGGTTATCAGCACAAATAATCAGCCACTGAAGCAAAGCAGCTTCAGCTTAAAGGTATGGATATCAGCCTTTACAAACTTTTTTTCTTCAAGACTGCTTTCGATATTTATTCACTTCTCTGACTGAGAAAACTGCATTCTGTCACCCTCGTCTTCACCACGCTCCCGTCCCGTCACAATCCAACCCAGTAAATATGAGCCCGGACCGCATCAGAGATTCCATCTCGGGAGACGGTGGTGTAGTCAGCGAGGCAGAAAGACACTGTTGGATTTCACAAAAGAGGTTAACAGGTGAACGCAGAGCAGAGAAGAGAGATGGGAAATGGATGAGCAGTGGTGTTTTTCTGTGCTGCCACTCTGAGTGTGTGACCTCAGTCAAGCCTCATGAACACCTTCATGTATCTCCCTGATCAGATGAAAAGTGGCCACTGAAGCAGAGTATCCGTCTGCCTGCTCAGGTACAGCCTGTAAGAGTGTGTGTGGGATCAAATGTGTTTACAAGAGTGGAAAAGAAGCGTGGACATTTTGCTGATCCTCACCTGTGCAAATGGTGAGTTATGGCCTGTGTTCAGGTTTAAACTACAAGCTGCATTTGGTTTTATGTTTAGGTAAGCATCGGAGGTATGAAAGTGTGTGTAGCTTTTAGTGCCCTTAAGATTTAAAGCCATATTTCTCTCAAATGGAGGTCTCATGTCTCAGAGTTTGTTGCAATCCTTACTTTTCTTTACTGTTTGTGACTGAAAGGCAAAGCAGACAGTAGCAAAATCAAATTCTTTTAAATATCAAATATGGTTTTGTTTCACAGCTCCAGTCAGTCTTGGATTCATTATATTACTTTCATTCATTGCTGTCACTGCACCTGGATGCCTGCCCGTTCCACTGTCTTCTGCATCGCAGACTGAAACAAGAGGACCGTCATACGCTGCCGAATTTCTGCCTCCTTCACACTCCTGGCTAAATTGTCTACCTGTCCAAGTAGAACTTGCTCCCATTCACCCTACTTGCCACGTCCCCAAATTCAAGCCTGTGAGATGCAGCCACACCCTCCTGCACTGCAGTAACCTCTTTCGTGCTTCACATACCCGTAAGTAAAAGTTCAATCTACTACTAAGAAGTGCAAATGCTTACTTTTCTAGGTACAAATGTTACTTTTCAAGAAGTCCAAATTTACAAATTAAAGCAATTCTTAAAAGATAGAGTTGATTAGGAATCAAATGACTGTATGGGACTAGCATAAACTGGGTTTGTCTTTAAAAGGCGAGACTTATGAATACCACAGAACACATTTTCATTCAGATATCTTGAGGTTAGAGGTCTAGAGGCCCCTGTGAAATTACCATTCCATTTTCCCAACGCCAAAATATATCCTAACTTTGCAACGTTATTTAGCTCACTTCCTGACAAGCTAGCATGGTTGGTACCACTGTATTCCTTAAGTCCTCTAGTTTCATATGATACCAGTATCATCACTCTAAAAGTCAGCTCAGTATAGCCTCTTAAATACAGATATGTCAGCCAGCGATTGATGAGATTTTTTTTTAAATTAACACGTTAATTACAGACCTTAATTGTATTGCTATTAACGCTGACAGACCTACTGTAAACACATCAATGAGCCACGCTGTTCTGAGTGACATGCTCCTTAATTATCATCAAGGCACAAACTAGTTTATTTTGACTCCATCCCGTATACCCCATCCTGCTGCCAGAAAAACTTCGAGAGCCTGAAACCTGTTTTAATCCAAAACTGAAAATAGTCCCCAACAAATGCACTATTTCCTCCTGTTTAGTAACATAACTGAAAAGCTATAATGCCCAGCTATGAAATTACTGAGCCTTTTTTTAAATTAAAGTTTATATTTGTGACCTGTTGTTAAAAATGTACATTTTCGGCAGAAAACATTGAGCCACAGACAGGATGGCAGTACTGACAGAAAGACTGATGAACAGTTAGTTTTGATTTTTGAGTGTATTGCCAAATGGGTTTACTGGGCCAAAGGGCTCAGGGGGCCCCACAACCAAAGACTGTGTGAAGTCACTGTTATGAAATTTCTTGTCAAAGGGCTTAGTCATCACGTTAATAACAGAGCCCTAAAAGTCCTGAAGAAAATAAAACCTGGAAGAAAAGCCTTAACATTCAATTTGAAGATGTCACAAGAATGAAACTAACATGAGACATTTTAAGTGAGTATTTATCCCTTCAATTTATCGATAAGACTTTTGCAGGCTGTTTCTGTGATTATTGTGGCCTGAAATCCCACACTAGAATGATAGACTGATTGATTTTTTTTTTTTGCAATGAAATTGAGGAGACAAGTGAAAATTGCAAGAAAAGTTGTGATGCTGTGTCAGAATTGGAGCTTATTACTGTGAGCAATCAGTGTTTTCAACAGAAACAGCTGATTGCTGGCAATCGAGTGTCGCTGCCATTTGAATCAGTGTTAAATGACCATCTCCGTGAGCTTCTCTCCTCCTGCTCTCTGCCTCTATGCCCGGCACAAGTTAAAAGCTGCAGTAATCATCAGACAACGTTCTGTTAAACGGTCCCAACAATCTCACACCAACAGCAAAACAGCTCGACATTTAAACCTTTGTTAAACGTTGGGTAATGTTAGCTGTGTGATGCCTACAAATATTCCTGTCAGTGTGTGTGAGAGACTCTGTCACAGGCACAGAGGCAATCTCATGACAAACAGAGAGAGAGAGGCTGAGTGAAGCAATATGCTGCATGTAGCTCCACAATGAAACAACCTTTTACACATTTTAAATAGTAAAATTTGTAGTTAAATTGAGGTGACTGGACAAAATTGCAAGGTCACAATTAACAAGGATCAGCTGAATTTGTATTAATTGTTGCATCGTAAAATTTCGGACGGGCTGATAAGACTTAACTCTGTGGGAAGAAACAACAGCATGTTGTATCTGGGCTAGGGGCCTGTTGTGTCATGATTTGCTTATGCATGAACCACACTGACAAAAGGAAAAAAAAATCAGTGTTAATTCACCCAAAAAGTTTCTATTAGTGCACATCTGCATCTCTTAAAAATGGCATTTAAAAAACTCAACAGGTTTTTTTCCCAGACAAATTGTCTCCATTACTCATATAATCTACAGTATATTCCATTTTTCTAGGAATCCTTTTGACAGTAACATCTGCAACTAACTCACTAACAAAGACATTGTCCCAAAATGTACATGTTGCTGTTTAGAGATTAAAATGTCACATTACTATGATTTTTTTATGATTTTTTTTTTTCATGTTACTTTAATTTTAGCACCACATTAAAATATCATTTACCACTGTATTGTAAAGGCAAGTGAAATAATTGAGATCGGAATCTGGGCAGATCAAATCGAAACTCTGAAAATATGTCTTTGCAGTTATGTCTTTTTTCATTTTTTTAGGTATCAGTCTTGTAAAAACATCATAGAGGGATTTCCCGAATCTTGGTTTTCATCAGCTGTCATTACCATTCTGTGCAGAACCACCTCCGTTACTGTAGCTCTCACCTTTCTGTATGCAGTCCCCAACTTTCCTTTTCCCAAACTGTGCACTGACTCACTCCTCTGACCTTGAAGATGTAGACTGTCTCAGTGTTTAGCTTGATCTTGTTGTCATTTGCCATTAGCTTCACATTAGTCCTGAGAGATTTGTGGACTGACCCCTCATCAAATCATTTACTGCAATGAATCAATTTAGCCTGACACACGCAGTATATTAATCAGCTGGCTTGGCTGGCTTAATGGCTCAATCAGCGGCAGAGGAAGGAGAGAGCGAATTAGAGCGACTTACGGGGGGTCACGGCGAAAAAATACTATCCTCGAGTAACCTGCGGATCACACAGATCATCCACGGGATTCTCTGAAATTACAACCTGAAATGAGAGCGAGTCACAGACGGCAGGGAACTTACTCTCATTTCTCTCTTTGGTTTGTGAAGTAGATAGGCAGCTATCTCTGCAAAAAATACTGGGTTTTATAATATAATCATATCATATTCAGTGTGAGTGGGTTCAGCAGGGGCATAAACCCTTTACAGTCTGTTACTATACAGGTGCTCTCTTTAATATTTTATTTAAAGAGTCAGTTTCCCCAAATTACATTTAAAAAAGTATTCTCTTACCTATGCACTTGGGATATCTGTCACATTAAGTTCATTCTATCTAGTTTTTTTGAGATATCGGCTCTGAGATGTTTTTTTTTCACCATCTGAATAGAATGGAGGCAGTGCTCAAAAGACTGAAAATGATTTTTTTTCTTTCAATCTCTTGCATAAAAAGTGTCCCTATTACTGCCCCATTATCCACAAACTTTTCTGTGGATCTACTCTCTTCTGACGAAATATTCCTTATAAATCCTGCTGGTCCAGGATTATCTAGGCTGTGAGCAGCTCATTAAATTCTATTTACCTATATGGTGTTAGGAGAAGGCAAAAAGTTCAGAGATGTATATAACCAACAGGTTCTCATCCCACGTCATTAAATACTGTCACCTATCAGTGGACTTCCGCTTTCACATATTATCCTCTAGATAGCCTTCTTCGTCTGCTGCTGATGTAACAGGATGCCGCTACTGTGATACAACAAAAGCACATGGTGGGATTATGCTGCACATGGTTATGTTTATGCAACAATAGCACATGCCAGCCAATGCTAGGTCTTCAACAGATGCACGTGCTGGCACGGACACTTATTGCAAGGAGGCACATGGTGAGGTGTAGAAAAAAACATCACATTCAGACAGGAAGCGAAAACTCACTGCCCCTCCCACCTGCCCTATAGGCACCCTTACACTTATATTATGTCAGTACCAGAGGCATGTCAACCTGACGCTGTTTTTCCACGTATCATGTGCACGTGACAGGCTCCGATGGGCTGCGTTTTCACGTGACACCGCCTTTGGGTGTGTCTGGCTGCCATGGCAGATTCTGTCTGGCCATCTAGTGGAGTATAATAACACCACAAATGGTTCTGTTTGGCCATATTATAAACTGACCCCATCCAGCAGCATATCATGCAGACAGGAAAGGAGTCTTTAGGTGTTAGGATCTTGTGCTGTTTACACTGTAAAAATGGTGATATCTGAAGACGTCAGAATGAGAACGGGCTGCCTGGCTGCACTTACTCCTCTGTCCCCGCAGAACAACCACCAATAACTTCTAACAGAACAAATGCGCTGTCCCAAAATCAAACGTTGCATGGCTACTTTTTATGCACTATGACGTCATCGGACCTTTCCTCTGTTCGATGATTCGGAAAGAAGTTAGCATCAATATGTTAATCATTTTCCCCCAGAATACCTGTTTAGCAATTGTGTCATTTTTTTGTTGTTGTTTGTTTGTTGTTGACATGTGTCTGATTGCATGTGAGGTGTTTCAGCAGCGATCTGTTCACACTGATGTCAGCTAAAGGTCACTTCAAACATGAATGTGAACAGTCGTGGCACAAGGATCCGGCGAGATAATCAGAACGTAGCATTAAACCCTGTCGTGTGAGCATCGCCCCAGATCTTCAAGTCATGTTGATCATCCTTCAGTTTATCTCTCCGCTCTGTTGTTTCAGTCTGTCCTCCCTCTCGCTGTCCTCTCATCAGTGTCCACTTCTTGACACAAACAAACATGGCTGAGTTGATTGTTGGCAGCGGCAGCAAACAAAGTCCTGTGGTAACTCACTGCCACGCACGCTGGCTCATCGCAGGCCGTTAATTCGTTGACTGATGGCATCGTTTAGTGCCGTCCATCCATCCACCAGCCATCCGTCACTGCTCTCTCCATCTGTCCCTGCACTTCCTCCATCCTTCTTTTCCTCCCTCTGTTCTCTTTCGCCTAGCGGAGGAAATGCTCGTGCAGCTGCAACGGTGCCAATGCACCAATATCTAATATTTCTCCCACCTGCCACCCCCAGCCTCCTCCACTCACCCTGCCTCTATTATCCCCATCTTCATTCTCATGTATTTCTTTATCCTCCTCAGCTTCCACATTGGATCATTCGTCCTCTTTCTCTCTTGTTACTCTTCCCTGATGTTGGCCGGGCTTCCAGTAGACGTGTAGAAAGCCACTCTGTCTGGCGTCTGGCTGCGCTGCTGTCTTTGTGTACAACAAGCCTTCACCACGCTAATCTCTGGCTCGCACTCCATAGGGGCCCGTTAACAACACATGCCTGCTTGCATGCAACACCCCTGTGAATAGAGGAGATTACACTCGCATTAACACTGCGAGCTAAGACACTGGCTGGCTGGCTGGCTTTCAGCACTTAGCCAACACAGCCAGTTTCTATCCCACAGCTACAATATTCATAAATGCTTTGTCCCAAAAAGTGCTTTGTCTCAAAAAGTGCTGTAGGTGAGAAGGTATGAAATGACAAGTGTAAAAAATGCTGAACATCGCCTTGTTGGCAATAATGTGTGAAGAGAGTTGAATATTTGACTTTATTTTTTTTTTTTTATGCTGAACGTCGAGGAACTGAAAAAAGATGTTCAATCATTACCCCGCTGCCAAGGTTATGATTTCAGTCTCGCTTGTTTTCTTTTTTTATCAAGGAGATGGTGCAGTAACAGAATCTAATACATGAACTTTGTGAGTTAGGCCAAAAAAAGAATCATTATTCTAAAAAAAAACAAACAAGAAAGACAGAAAAATGAATATGTTTATATTCACGACGAAGAAAAATAATTGGTGGTGATATGTAGCACCACTCTGCAGTTTATGACTTATTTATGATTCATGAAATGTAGGACCCTGACCATAAGCAGCATTTTCTTCTTTGTTCATTTCACCTTGATCACTAAAAAAATTGTAGAAAAAAGAAAACAGAAAAGAAAAGAAAACAGTATTTTTTTATGTTAAGTTTTGAATTTAATTTCTTTTTTGTTTTGTTTTGTTTTAGGGAAAATCCATGAAAACCGTAATCCAGACATTTTTAAATTCCCTTTTATTCTTATTTATGATGGGTTATTTTATTTTATTTTATCTTTTTACATTTTTGCTGTTTCCTAATAGAACTCTGGTTTCACTTAATGGATAAAATATCTGTTGAGCTTTAGATGCTTGACCTTGCTGAGTACATTCATGTTTTTAACTCGGACAGAGTCAATAGTTCAACACATTTATGTAAAGCATTAGTAAAGTTCTAAAAATGTAAGATAGCCAGCAGCAATTTACCTGCAGGGTTTTATGCATTGAGGCCAAGGTCACATAAAGCTGCTTGAATATCTGTTTTCCTAGTTTTCCATCAGCAGAGACCTTTGGCTTTCTTCCCCTCATTTTCTGTTAGCTCTCTGATGTCTGTTGTCTAATGAAGGCATACGACTCCCAAAAAATATTATACGGTAAATATTACATAGGACACAAGATTTAAAGAAGGAAGTATATAAGCTACTTGTGCCTAAAAGAATCACACAGATTACTCATTACTATTGACTTTTGCCCATGTTTTTGAAAGAAAATGCACCGGTTTGCTCTGGGTTCAAAGGTTTGAACACTTGTGAAGGGCGCCTGAAAGCAGCACAAGGATATTTGAGGTCGCATCAGGTTTCACAGGGTTAAACAAACCTATAATCAACTTTTTGTTCGGTACTTAACGTAATTTCTGCTAATTCGTAAAAAATCCAATCAATTCATAAAACTTGTGCTTTCAGTGACACGAATCAGTGAGTGAACTGTTGTACTTGATCTCATTTAAGGGTCAAAAATAGATCTGTGCCTTTGGACTGTGGATAGAAACGCACACAAACACAGGCAGAACATGTAAAATCCACGTAAAAATGCCCCGTCTCTCTTGTAGCAGTATTAATCCCTGTGAAACGTGATGATACACACACTGTGTACTGGTAGTCCAAATTAGATGCTTTAATGACATTCAATGCAGGGATTTTTCTAGATCCAAGTAATTGAACTAATGCACCCACTCCAAGATTAATTATTAAAATAACTAAAAACTTCTGAAAGATTTCAATCTCTAGAGGGACACACAAATCACATGGTCCATCCATAGGCACTGAAGCGAAGGCATGTCAGGAGCCCCATGATGCAGTCCTAATCCACCCTGGCACTTCTCATAATGGTTTTAATGTTTATGTTGCTCCGCAGCAGACAGCCCCTCTAACTTTGTTACGGCAGGACCATCCATTACGGGACGGAGCTGGCCGTGATTATTTATGCACACTTAAGCCCGAGTGTGTCGGTGTGTAATTCACTGTAAGCAGGCTTCATTGGAATTGCAAATCAATGCCCCAGCGTGCTTTACCTCAACTCCCTTTGGAACTATCCCTCCATCTCTGAACCACCGTCTCCCTCCTTTTATTTTGCCCCCTCTCGCCATGCACTCCATCTCTATCTGCTCCCAGCCTGTATTGGGTAGTTTGTCTTCCAGCTCTCGTCTGGGCCTGCAGAGCCAGCCAGCACTTGTTCTTAGGCACTCGGCCAAGGCCAGTCTGGGCAGAAATAGGGGGAAGGAAGGAGGAAATGGGGGGAGGAAATGTGGGGAGCAAAGGGGCTCTACCCTAGAAGTTGATCGGATCTTTGTGTTGTCTTTTCTGCAACAGGTAGCCCGTCGCTGTCTCTTTAATTGTCGCAGATGATGCCCGTTAGAGTCACCACGAGTGACAGGAGGGGGTGGCGTGATATGATAAGTGGTGGTGGGGGAGCGGGGGTTCCTTTAAGTGCTCTCCTGGCATGCGGTCCCTTGTGGTTACGAATTGATGCAACATGGTTTACAGTTAAAACGTCTGGACCAGAGTCCCCCTTTCTCCTCTCTTTGATCATCCCGTTTTATTGAAAAGACATTTTGCTTTCAAGGTCTCTTTTGCCATTTCGATGAGTGTGCAGACTGCAGCAGAAAAAAAGAGGAGAGGAGGAAAAGGAGGATTTAAGGGCAGAAAGGGGGAAGAAGCAAAAAAAGAAAAGAGGAGTAGAAAGGGACGATTTGGTTTCAAACAAGAGAGGAGTAGGAGGAGATGCAAAGAAGAACCCGCGGAAAACTGTCTCTCCTCCCCTCCATTACTTTTTCAACTCTGGATTTCTGTCGCCCTCCTCCCCCCCTCTCATCCTCCCTTCCTCTCTCCTAACAGAGTGTATCCTTCAGGCTTCTTCGCGCCGATCTCCTCACCACCCGCTGTATTAGAGGAACCTTTTACTGCTGCCTCGGCCGAATCAGTCACACTCGCTTCCCTCGCTCTCTGCTTCTCACACACATTTTCTCTCACATACACACACATCTGGAGATTCTCCTCAGTCTTCCTCTCTTTTCTCAAACACTTTCTCCCCTCCCATTCTCCAGTTCCCATCTCTTTCTTCACACCGCATTCTCTCCGATCTTCACCACATCATTCCCCTCCTCTCCCTCAGCGACGTGCCACTCTTTCGTTTACCTTACAATGTTCCACATCTCTCTCTGTCCCCAGAACAAGCCGCTATCTCTCCGTTTATCCCTCCTTAACCTCTATTTACTCTTTCAATCCATCCTGGCCGGAAGATATATCCCCGGCGATCCCTTTCTTGTTATCACCTCCTCGTTTCCTCACTCTGTCTCTTCTCCCTTCATACCTTCCTCCCCCTCCGCCCTTTCCGATTTTTTCCCCGCAATTTCCTGCCATTTCCACCCATTCGTTCTCTCTCACCTCGTCGCGCTGAGCTGCACCATATCCCTGACACTTTTTTACCCTCGATTTCGGTTCCGTTTTTACCTCCACCGTCTCGTCTCTCCCTCCTCCTCTCTGCTGTTATTCGCTTTTTTTTTCCTATCAGCGAGTCAGGCCTCAGGTCCCAGAGCCAAATGAGATTTGGAGGCCGAGGCCCGCGTGCTCTTCCCCTCTTCAGATTGGAGTCAGTTACTGTAGGCTGCATGCAGGTATAAACCATTTACGCTTCCCAGCACCTCTTACCCAGCCGCACTCTGAAAGGAGGGGAGGGAAGATTCTCTTTCTCTCATACTTTTTACCCCTCTCAATTGTTTCCCCTCACACATTCTTTCTTGCATTTTCCTCGTCTGCTTTGTGTTATTGTCTGCATTTCCTTCGTGGCGACTAGATGCACAGGATGTCTGAAGAATCTCAAACCTACATATGCCAATGCAAAATTTCCATTTGTAGTCTGCGTCTCACGACACGATGTATTCCTTTACTTTGTCTTAGGAGGTTAAAAATGATCTCTTACTTATTTATTTCCTCTTTTACTCGCAGTGCTGACTACGTTAGAACAATATTTGATTGCTGAATGGGTGAAAACAGACGGTTTTTTTTGTTTCATTGCATCTCACTGGTAAAAGGGCTAAAATTGGAGCGCTCACCTGGTTGTTGTGTTTTCATCACTGCCTATTGGAGCCGGAGCTGATAAATACTCGTGACTACCAGGGATTTGTTTGATCTAGGTGTAAATGCTAATTTAACATAAATGTTGGTGGTTGCTAGTGGGATTTTTTTTTTGTGCAGTGGGAAAGGGGTTTAAGAGCCAGTTAGAGTCAACCAAAACAGTACTGTTATGGGCCGCAACACCAAAACAATGAGCTGAAAGATTACTGTTATGGTGCTAAGTGATAATTCTTTACAACAAGCATATCCTTTTATATTACACATAGTAAGGCAATCCATTGCTGATAAATAAATGAAGTGCAGCTTTAGATATCAACTTTTTCCAGTCTCCATTGCAAGAAAAAAGATAAAATAAAAAATGAATGCCCCACATTTTGAGTAAAAGGATGACAGAGGAGGACTGCACCTCAATTTAAAGTGCATTGTGTTGCTTGCTGTTGTATTTTAGACAAACTATTACAGTGACACTGATGTTTCCAGTGCAGCTACAATTAAGTCTGAAAGCAGAAAATGTTTTAATTTATTAAAACATCAGCTGTAAACATGATGATTTTGAGTCCCGCAGAATCAAAGAGAAAAGGTTTCTAACTGCGGCTGCCATTTAGTCATAAAAGATCCATCAGAGCTGAAGTTGAGAAACAAATTTCACCGAAAAGTCTCTTTGGAACAGAATTCAAAGCAGTCACAGCTTGAATCTCTTTGTCCTTATAATAATGTCATAATGTTATTGTGTTTGAACATCAAAGCACATGACACCCTTGTCTTTAATGGAAATTACAAATTAAATACACCAATAGTAGTTTCAGTGGAGTACAATGCAATATATCCACACAACATGTTGGATTTAATCCGTGGTCATTTGTCATTGCCACATCACCAGGTCTGCAGCTGGAGTTGCAAGCACAACAATGCTAACCCTGGTCATTATATATCAGTGCAAAACAATGTTATTTGTACACTGTAGAGTTGCAGACATATGTGGTGTTTGGTCATGCAATATTTTGGTTCTGTTTAATGAAAAGTGAGTTAAATGCTCCAAAATCTTCAGAACAACATGCATATCTGAGAAAAATGCTCCTCTTGCTCACTATTTTCTTGCCTGCAGTTTTAGAGCTCTGTAAAACCCAGGGAGAGTGCAGGGCGACAGTGCCAGGTCAGGTGGCAAACACAGGTTTTTCCATGCCCATGCCTCTGTGCAAAAGAGGTATTAAGGCAACTTGAGGGAACGTCAGAACAACAAGTTCAGTCAGAGGTACAGACACGATTGTACCATTTTGACCTCCTGGCTTATCATCCATCCATTTGTTTGTGTGTGTGTGTGTTTGTGTGTGTGTGTGTGTGTGTGTGTGTGTGTGTGTGTATTTGTGTGCTGCTCTCCGTATAGCTCCGTAACTGCTCCTTTAGATCAGCATTGGTGGCGCCAGTTGAATGGTAGCTCTGAGGTTGAGTGGACTCTAAATTGTTGGAGGGGAAATAGCAGTTAGCTCCCGCCTAGCTCCATCCGGCACAATCCAGCCTTGAGTCAATCGAGGGCTAACCGTGCGTGACAGGCCATGGCAGAAGGGTGTGCTATGGGGAAAAATGGAGTGGGTATCCATATTGGCCTATTTAGGTCAGAAGGAATTCTGGGACAAGAAAGGCTTTTTTGCTCGGCTGGATATTTACTCCTGTGTTGAAAACAGCAATGCCTGCTGTGTGCACCTGTGTAGTTAACAGATCTAAGAGCATTAACGGCTATTTTTGTTGCCAATTTACAAGTCTGACATCCGGCATGAATGTGCACAGATGGGCAGTGACTTTTGTTTTCTTTAGGTATCCATCTCTCACCATTGTACTCTCTCATCCTTATCCTGCTGACCAGAAGTGTTGTGGACTAAACAGTAGGATACACTGCAGTCTCGTACTTTTAAGGGGTGCCGACCAAATTACATCAGTTAAAAAATTGCTCTATGTGTGATTAAAAAAGAGTATGAGCAGAATATATAGAATATATGAAAATGTTCTGATGCATATCGGGTGCCACTCCATTCAAGTTTACCTAAAAAGGCCAAAAAAAAAAAAAAAAAGCGCACCCGAAGAGCAACTGAGCACACACCATCCTTTTCTCTTTTTATTTGCTGTCTGCTGTAAGCCACCAACATTGCCATTCCAGTTAAATTGCTCTTCTATCAGACCCCATAACTCCATGGAGCATGTCTCAGCTTCCGTTGTATGGCCTTACCACAACCTCAGAAACGTTACTTCCCATGTAGTCACATGTGGTTCTACATCCTGCGTTGGTTGTAAATTTTAAGGTTCATAATTATCCAATATGGACGTCATAGAGATGCTGAGTTGCTGTATATTGAGTAGGCATGAGCTGGCCATTGAGAAGTTTGGGAGTTTTCCCTTCGGACAGTCTTGTAGAGTCTTTTTTCCCAACCTTGGCATTATATACCCTTTGTTTACACCTTGATTTAAAAAAAAATAGATATACTCACACCTATATCCTTCTGCTAGTTTTTCCAAGTCTGCCATTAGCTCTCCTCATCAGCTCGATATTTGATGTTTGAGTCCATTTACCAAAGAAGTGTTGTTGGGTTTTGTTTTGTTTTTCAAATTTGACAATAAATCCCTACATCAGGGGAAAAAGTGATCCTAAAGTCTAATGCTAGAGTACTGGTGGGTATGGTAGAGTGAGGTGTATGTGGAGAGCAACAGAGTAAGAGAAAATGGAAAATGAAAGGCAAAAGCCATCTATGGAAGCTTGCCTAGGGCGCCAATGTTTTTGGTTTGGCACTGCTAAGATCCAACTATTCCTCTGTGAGCACATAGGCCACCCATGGCTATAGATTAAGCCTATGAGCACAGTCCAGTGCAGATTTTTCGTTATCTGAAACTTTGTTTTGACTTCTCCCTGCACGAAGAGGTAAATTGTTGAAAGCCACCAGGTCCCCATAGTCCAGTTTAACGAATGAATTATCTTTCAGTCCAGGAAATGTTTTTGTTTCAAGTAAATCAATCAGGACCTTAAATGAACTAGATGGGAAAATAATGTTTTTCCTGGAAACAAATCAAGCAGTATTTTTACTCATGTACATCACTCTGCCAAACACTTTGGCTGATTCACAGCTCAACTATCACTATGGTGAACGAAAGATTTGACAGCAACCTGTAATTTTCCGGGCGCTCTCAGGCCAATCAGTTGAAGAACATGAGTGGACACTGAGGCAGCAATATAGACCTACTTTACCACCAGCTATGAAAATTGTAATGTGACCTTTACCTTGAGAGTCACTTGAGCTTTGAATGTATCATCAACCTGTGAGTTGCACAGCAGTAATGTGTCACATGATGCAGAAGGATGTATTTTTTTGTGCCATCATTTAGCTATTTTTCTTTCCTTATCTGTAACTACTAAGGGAGAAGGTTCTCAATCATTTTTCATTCTTCACATATGATATAGCATTTTCAGACATTTTTATATTAGCAAAACAGTATACAGTTCTCTCAACAGATATTTCTCTATCTGTATCAAATTGTTTGTCTCTTGGGGTCTTTCTGTCTCTACATCCCCTGACGTGGCCTCACGCCGTCTCCATTTCCCACCTCTCTGTTGCTCAACAGGAGGCTGATGCACTGAGCCAGACACAGCAGGATGCCAACTTCGCCTATTGCCAGCATAACTCATGGCACAGCGGGCCGGCCCTGTGCCACCTCATGCCAGGAGGGCAGATTAGAGCCACTTCACCTCACCCTGCTGATACGCCAGCTTTACTTCACCTCAGTCCTCTGCCCGCGGGTGAAGAGGTGCCAATCCAGCTGTGCACAGCCCCCTTAAACACTCGGCTGTTGTGTGTGTGTGTGTGTGTGTGTGTGTGTGCATACTTGTACAGCTATCTTTGTGAGAACCAATTTCAATTTTAGGACTGGACTTTTAAAATACACATTAACATGTTAGCTGACTAAAATCGTACTAAGGGGCGGCTGTGGCTCAGAGGTAGAGCAGGTCGTCCTCTAACTGGAAGGTCAGCAGTTTGATCCCAGGCTCCTCTTAGCAACATGTCGACGTATCCTTGGCCATGATACTGAACCCCAAATTGCTCCAGATGCTGCGTCATCCGAGTGTGAGTATGTGTGAATGGTTACTGAGTAGCAGGTGGCTCCATGTACGATATCCTCGGCCACCAATGTGTGAATGTCAGTCAGTGGTTGTATATTTTGGCTGATTGGTGTGTAAGTACAGGGTTTGGAGTGTCCTCCATGAGAAAACACTTAAATACACTAAAACACTAAAATAAAAACACTTAATTTTCTGTATTCTGGTATGCACCATTTTTTTGCCTTGTTTGCTTTTGCCTGTATCAATTTATGGTGTATATGTCTGTAATTCTGTCTAAATAGAAGTCCTCTGCCATGTCTCATCCTGTATAGTTAAGTTTTCATTTTTGTTCTCCACGTTTCATTGTCTTGTACTGTTTTATTTTGTTACTCACCTCTTGTCTTTTTTCAGGTCCTCCACTTCCTGCCTCTGTGTGTTTCCCGCCTGTGTGATTACCTAACCCCGCCCTAATGTTTTGCACCTGTGTCTTGTTGTCTCCCCTCCTTTAGAGTATTTAGTCTTCTTGCTCTCTTTCCTCTGTGCCAGTTTGTCGTGTTCTCCTGTGACAGCATAATGTTCCTTTGTTGAAGTAATTTTGTGACCCTTAGTTCTTTTTCTGACCACTTTCTGCCTTTTTGATCCTGCTTTTGCCTGCTAATTTTTGCACCTTTGCCTCGCTGATTGATCTTCTGTGAACCAGCGGAGCTTTCATTAAAGGACTTTTTGTTTGAGCTTTTACCACCTTGCATACCTGAGTCTGCTTTTGGTTCCAAGTCTTTGGTTCAGTGTTAGACCCCTGCTACTTTCATGTTTTTATCGGTGAAAACAAATGCAAGTTGTAATTTTGAGCAGGATGTGTCCCCTACAGCAAGACTTTTCAGCAATTTCAAGAAATTTTCATCTTTTATGGGTTTTATGGGGTTAAATTGCTCAATAGCACATAGCCTGTCTGTTGGCAGCCATGTGCCTTACAAGTACACATGTTTTGTAACAATTGCCCCAGGTTTCAGTGCAGGTTTAAGTGTCTCTTAATTGGGAAGATGCTATTTCAGAGGCTTTTCGAACATCGGCACAAAAATACTGGCTAAAACATCACTATTAGTCCTCTAAAATCTACAAGGCACTGACTGAACCCTCTTTATGTTTTCCAGAGAAAATGTTGGAGTGGATAATCACAACATGGAATTAGAGGCACTTGACTTTCTTGTTGTCCTATTGTTGTAACTATGATACTTTACACAAAACCATGTGGAGGAGAAATGTCTCAACAGGTTCACATATGGCTTTTGGCATATATATTAGTGGCTTTCAAAAGATTGACATTGAAGAACAATATTGGGCAAGTGACATTAAAATGAAAGATGTAATTACTAATTTCATTCAGATTAATCACAATACTTTATCAGTTACTCTTAAATCTTAACAAAGTATGTGTAATCCCAAACAGGGCCCACTTTAAGCCTATTTACTAACCACCCACAAACAAATGTGGGCTGAGTAAAACATAACCAGTAGGCGGGTGTCCAGTATAGATTTGCAAGAAACGTAAGCCATATTTTCAAAATGTTGATAAAACACAATTGCGAGATGACTGTATGTCCATTGAGTGACATTATGCAACTTCTAGTTGCAGTCACGTATGAGGGATTTCTGGGAGGTGACAGTCCAAAGTTCCAAACTTTCGGATGATCTGCTCAATTTATGAATAGTTATGCAATGCAATAACAGCTCTTGTGGAGCCTGCTGCATCATGCCCGAGGGATCCTACCGACAAGCGCGTAGCCATAGCATCATGTGACCTATAAAAGAAAAAAAAAAGTGTTTCCACTGCAGTTTTATGAAATATGGCTTTTTCACATTGTCTGAAGTACCACCTCATGCAAGCGTATAAACTTTTTTGCCATAAATGGAAGTTCTGGATATTGTTGTGTTTCTATCAGACATATTTTATATTTACAATTTCAGTTTGCACAATCTTAGAGTAATGGAAACCTGGCTAGTGTCACCTAATTGAATAAAACAAGGCGGTAAAGAAATTGTCAGCTATGGAAAAAAATATAGCTTCCCTATTTGGGCATAAAATATGTTAGAAGTTTAATCTTAAAGTGTCAGTTTTTTGGAAATATACACACCTCCGAGTCCTCATCTCTGTGATGGCTTGGCATATAATCACTAATATGTTAAATGAAGCATTCCCCCTGGTAAACATTTGGCCGTCTGCCTCTCTCATTAGTAGTGGCCCAATTTCACAGCTCGACACTGAGATAAGGCTAAGTCTACTTCCTGGAGAAAGTGGTGAAAGGTTTGATTACTGGAAGAAAGCTAGGAAACAAACAGGAAATTGAGTGCTCACCGTTTTCCCATCCACTGGCAGTTTGCTTAATCACACCTGGGACATCAGCTGGCCAGCAGAGCAACATTATTAACAGTCACCAAACCCCTCTGGTTTATTAAGTTATTCCCGTCTGAATACATTTCTGTCCCTTTATTTAGTTTCCCTCTCTCTCCCTTTGTATTTTATGAGCTGTAGAGAGCAATAAAAGCGATGGACAGAGGGAGAGCGAGGTGGCGTGAGGAGGGAGACGGAGATAGAATGGGTGAAGAAAGGTGAGGAGATAAACAAATGGGAGGATACATCGAGAAAGACAGATAGAGGGAGGTGGAAGCAAAGACGACAGCAAAGCGGGGGTGTTGAGGAGCCAGACTTTCACCTTCTGTTCAATGTACCGCTGCCACTCGGCTGGAAAGAGAGGGGATGTAAAAACTCGAAGAGAAAATGAGAAAAACAAAAGGAGGGGAAATGAAAGCACAGATGCAGAAAAGAAAGACAGTGACTGACTGAATAAAGAGAAGAGAGGCGATACCAGGTGATGGGTGAATTAGCGGTCCGATGGAGAGGTGGAAGATGGGGAAGGAGAGAGTGATAAAGGAGAGGTTTATCAGAGCGGAGGGGGGAAATTATTCCACAGTAACAAGTAATGAGAGCTCAGAAGAGATGGAGGGAGCGGGAAAGAAAGAGAACAAAAGAGAGGCAGAGTTATGATATCTACAAGATTAGGATTTGTATCATGTGGGAGATAAGACCATGGTGTTTTTCCATCACACTCGCTTGACATGTTAATCAGTATGTGCAGTACTGTGACGCTGTTTTCCTTTTCTCTGTTGTTAAGTTTGCTGCTCTTTACTTTTCATGCCTCCGCGCCTGCAATATCCGTGGCCGGGACATTACGTTTTTGGGCTGCCCTTCCATCCAGTTCTCCTGACTGTGATATCTCAGAAACGCCTTGATGGAATTGGCACAAACGTCCACGTGGATATAACAACTTATGAGATTTTGGTAATAAAAGGTCAAGGTCACTGTGACCTCATCTGTCTTATTCTTGTGAATGTGATATCAATGCCTAGAGAGAATTCACGTTCACTTGGACTCATTGATTAACGGATTAGATTTTGGTCATCAAAGACTGTGGTGTAATATACTTCGTACAGTACTTAAGTATGCTTTCACTTTTACTTCACTACCTTTCCCAAATAAAATGTTTACGTTTACTCCAATACATTTCCTCTAAGCATTTTTGTTACTACAAAAGGGAGGAAGTGATAGAGAAAGGGATGGATGGAGGAACGGAAGAAGCTGTGAAAAGTTTAGTTTTTAAGGTGGTTTATGTAACAAAGAAAAAAATAATTCGTCATTTTCAAAATTCTGACTGCTTGTTGTTTTTTTTTATTTTAAGCACTTATTGTTTCTTCAGTTTCAATTCTTAATTACATTTAACATCATCAAATTACTATTGATACTTAAGTACAATAAATATCAGATACTTTTCAGACTTTTCCTCAAGGTGGTCTAATAGGTGACTTTAAATCCTACTAAAGACTTTTTCTAGTCATATACTTTTTACTTTTACTCAAGCATTGCTTTCAGGTACCTTTTCAGCCCCTGCATCCATCTCATGAAAATGAACATGATATCTCAAGAAAGCCTTCAGAGAATGTCTTTAAATTTGACACAAACCTCCACTTGGACTTAAAAATGAAATGCTTAAAATTTGGCAGTTGAAAGCCAAAGGTCAAGGTCATTTTGACTTCCCAAAAACACTTCATAACCATAACTCAAGAATTCATATGTAATTATATCAAACTTTCACACAAGTGTCGAACGGGACGAAATTATTATTCAACTTCATTTCTCGGGAGCAGAAGGTGGTTCATTACACTGGTCTTGGATGTCCAATTTGAAACTGTGCTTATTCTATAAATCTTCTCTTCTGTGTGAGGTATCCATATTTTCACAGACATGGATTTAATTTAAAGTGCAAGTTGATTGGTCACAATGGCTTACGACTGCAAGGCGGTAATTGTTGTTCTATTCGTGACTTTGAGACTGGCAACATTGAGATATATAAATGTGTATGATGATATCAAAAAAATTCTGGACATAAAGTATTATATACATAGCGTCTATGTTGATTATCACCGCGCCCACTCCAGCTTGACTCCCCTGTTTGATTAGAAATGTCTTAGGTTGTACTCCCTCTGCTGCATTGGTCCATCACAACACAACAACCTCACTTCTCTGTGGTTTCCTCTCTCCCTCTCTCTCTCTCTTTCTCTCTCTCTCTCTCTCTCTCTCTCCCCTCCTTTACCTCTGCTCCATTTCATCATTTTCTTTTTTCACGCTGTTTCCATCTTCCCCATCATCCCTTCCCCTGCTCGGCCAGGCTCTGCTCTGCATTGTAAAAAGATTAGTAGACATGCACAGCCAGGAGTGAACACACACCATGCACACACACACACACACACACACACACACACACACACACACACACACACACATTCATGCACACATACATTGTTCTTCTGTCTTTCAATTACATTAGCAAATTCACAGTGAATCAGTGAGCATGCACACACACACAGACACACACACACACGCAGACACACACACATACACACTCTCTCTTTTTAAAAAGTGTTTAATCAGACCAGACCTTCAGGCAGAAGTCGACACTGAGCCAGTCTGACTAATGTTTTTTCATTAAGTGGCCAAAGTTCAGCAACTTAGTTTTTACTCAGAGTGGCCAACACTTAGTTTACTGATTGGCTGCAGACTAACTTACAGTCTAAACCAGGGTCTTTACCATTTTGGGCCAAGGACCCCTTATCTGAAAGAGAGATGGAGTAGGGCCCCCCTACTAAATATACTTAATAAAATTAAATTTCAATTGAGATAATTCGTTTCATATTTTTGGGTCTCCTCTCATTTTAGCTTGCCTGTTTCTGCTAAGTAAGCAGCAGCTGTAGCATGACGAGGTGTGTTAGCCTCACCCTCTGCAGGTTCACTGTTGATTTCTGAGGTGAACAAGATGTCAAAGTCTCTTGCCAGGAAACTTATAGAACTATTCATTGTGGCGCACATAAATAGCTGTACATCTGGAATAATAAAACAGACAGTATTAGGGATGCACAATTTCTGATCTTTTTTGCCCATATTCGATATGCCGATATAAAAGTTATTATATATATATATATATATATATATATATATATATATATATATATATATATATATATATATATATATATATATATATATATATATATACATACGTGTATGTATATTGGTTTGTAATATCCTAAGAAATCAGCTTGTTTGCTGATTTCTGACATTTCATGTCAAAGCCAATATCTACTGATACCGTTGACATGCCAATATTATCGTGCATCCAGACACAATATGTTTCAGTAGGTGCACATAGATTTAGGGTTAGATAGCTCACATGATTGCAGCAAAGATTTGTAGGTAACAGTTAGCCTATTATTAATGTTGTGTACTGTATTTTTTCATGAAAAGGCAGATTTATCTTTGCTAGTAATATGTTTGTCGTTATCGTTGTACGCCGTCCAGCTGTGTTCTGGTTGTGTGAAAGATGGCTTTTGGCATCACACTCATACACCTAAAGCACTGACAAGGCTATGGTGGCCTATTTCACAAGTACGCGGCGAGAACAAGCTGAAATGACAGATGGGGGAGACATCTTCCTTTAACATATTTATGATTTGCTTAGTGTTTTGTTTTGTTTTTTTCTGGTCTATTAATAATTAGCAAATACATTTACATGTAATTCACGCATTCTCTTGCACGATTTTCGTTGACACTTCTTTCTCTCTCCTGTTCAGTTCCTGGAAAAGTTTCTATGTAAAAATCTGTCATTACACAGCCTCACAGTTCCCTGAATCCCTGACTGGCGGACTGACATATGCATACCACAAATGTACATCTGAGAGCAGTTTTTCTGTATGAAAGCATTGTGTCTGCGTGTGGGTGTGTTTCATCTGAGGCTTTGAGTGCTGGTCTGGAGGCGTTGCTTCTGTGTGTGTGTGTGTGTGCGTGCGTGCGTGCGTGCGTGTGTTAGAGAGAGAATCAAACCGCTGCTTCGAAGTGCAAATTTACTGCGCTTATTGATCTGCGATCTAAGTGGGAAAGTGTTTGCATGTGTGTCTGAGTCGTACTTTGTTTACCAGGTAATGAAAGGTGTAACTCTTTGTTGTGCTACTCAAAAGAACCATATTCAGTTGCTTCCACATTCTTACTTCATATTCAGTCCAACACACGGAAATGAACCTTGATTATCCAAATTCTCTTCATATTGATTCTTGCAGGTCTATTCTGACAGTGTTTGATATTGCTGATACTGTGTGCTGATCTTGACACGCTGTATCAGTCAGGAGAATGAAGTCTCTCTCAGTCTCTCAGTTTAATCTGTTTGCAGTCGTGCGTGCACCTCCTCATTGTCTTTAAGCGTACGGGAGCAGAATGACACTCCTCAAACTTCATGGCCAGTAGGCATCAAGTCGATTCCCACTCCAGCAGCGCTCACAGCTGAACGCTTTCTGTGTGTTCTCCCTCTCTCTCTCTCCCCCTTTCCCCACCGACCCTCCCTACTCCCATTCCAATTCATCTCATTTCCACGCCTCCCTCTCTTTTTGACTCCTCCGTGAACCGTGAGGAAAACACTCGCTTCCTCGTTTCACGCCGACGCCACTCTGCCAGCCCTGCCGCTTTTACCAAGCATTAGCAGGAGCTCGCTGCTTCCACTGAACGCGACGTGTTGCACACCACACGCACACACACACACGCTCGTGCATATAGATTGACACACCCACGCAAACATACAAATATGCATACACATGGATGTGGTTCACTGCAATCATTCAAACTCATTTGAATCGAAATCATTCAATCTCATTTGAATAAGTGCACAATTTGTTCTGTGAAGTGAATTCACTCGCTCATTTTAAGGAGAGAAAGCATATTATATGTATACAAAAAACATGTGTGCACCAACTCCAACCAACCACCACACACTCACACACACCAGCATTGTTTTCTGCCCCCAGTCGGTCCTGTTTACAGAGAAACCGGTGTAATTATCGAGTTTTACGGCTGTGATTACAACCGGCTAGGACTTGAAGCTGCAATATTAGCACATCTATTCCCTTCCTCTCCTCTTTTCTCACTCTATGGGTCCCCTCCATTCTCCTCTATTGATCTTGTTTGGGCCACAGTGTGGGCCAAACGGCTGTGGAGCTATATCATCTAAATGACCAGCCATTCTTACTTCTTACATTAGCCACAGTATCAAAGGCAACCCCCCACTGCGTGAATGATCCAACGCATCTGGACACACATGTGCATCAACAGAGTGGTCCAAACACGACTAAACACAGTGGCAGTTAATTCGCCATCCCACTGGGTGAGTGATATTGGAATTGACTGGGTGAGACAAGGCACTCGCCGTTCCCTCAACAACTCCGTGCTGAGTCTTTTCTTATAGCCGCCCATTTTGCAGAAGTGTATTTCTTGAAGGGTTGTCAATTTATGTCAATTTATATGTGTGATACGGTTTGCTCACGATCAGGATTGTGTAGTACATGCATCTTCACATATGCTCATGACTGTGTTTGTGTGCAGTTTCTGGTCAGTATGCGCCACTGTGTGTGTGACAGGTGGGGTGCAGCGATTGCCATTTTAATTTTAATGATGAAGTCAGTGAAGTAGAGATAGTTCTAATTTGCTATGGCCTCCCCAGTGGCCCGGCATAATGGACTGAAAATGGGTTCCGAATTAAAGTTAGGGTCTTCGAAACAGCTAGGTAGACTGGTCTGTAAAAGCCTCACAAAACACAACACACACAGTCACACACACGACACACAGCACTGCATGAGCTGAATAAACAAGCACAGATGAGTACAAATGTTGATACTGTGTATCATCAGCTATGTGCAGGTAGAAGTTTAAAGGTACACTATGCAGGAATTGTCAGTCAGTGCTTGTAAACACAACATTCAAACTTGTCCCTTCCTCCCTACACTGTTTGGATGTACACTGCAAGCTTTGAATTGTGGGAATGTAACATTTGCTGTAGTGGAAAAACTGATACTTTATCAGGCTAACTAAGCCAACCCCAGGCATCTAAATGTCAAACAGAAAACGGGACAACTTTGTGCTGTCCCTAAATGTTCTCCGCCCAGGTAGTCAAACGCCAGCTTGCTCTCATTCTAAAGTTGTAAAATACCTGCATTTTTGCAGTGCTTTTGACTTAAGATTCTAGTACTCACTTGACACTCGCTGTACCCTGTCACCTGAGAATGTAGGAAATCTGATGTGTCTGCATGATACGCCCCTGGACGGCGTCAGGTTGTAACGCTGCCAGTAACAAAACTTAATAAGGAACACTAAGGTCTCTACAAGGCTGGCAGGAGGGGTGGCGGACAGATCCAACAAACCCTGGACTTTTATGCAGGAGTCAGGTGTTCGCTTGCAGCTGTCTCCTGCTTGTGGTACTACATAATAAAAAATTGTCAGTGTTTATAGGTCTGGGTAATAAAACTACTATAAAACTTCATTTTGAGGGCTTAAAATAAGTAATACATTACTGTGACGTCAGTGGTTTCACACCAGACACAAACAGCGGTCTTGGGGCTGAAAGTCTGTGTTGGTTTGACACCTACACCTCCACCCCTGCCCGCCCTATATGGACTTCCTACATCACTTGGCCTGAGCATCAAATATCGGTACTAATGGAATTACATTGGAATTAGCTGAAAGCCTGGTGCAACTTACAGAGAGGCCAAAGAGTGTCATCTTTGGCGGCATCCCAGCAAAAGTGAAAGTCCCAGACTCACTGTTGCTTTGGAATAAGCTTTGTCCACTGGCCTTTTTTCAGTGCTGTGGAGACACCCAGAATGTCCCAAACATAAGAAAATAAGAAGTAAACTAAAAAAAAAGGCAGAGGACAGTCTCTGTAGATAAATACACCAACAAACACCCCTAGGTCATAAGTGATGATTGAGAAGGATTACCTCTGTATGTACAGCATCTAAACATTATTATGAAAATCCTGCATAGTAAACCCTTAGATTTTGAAGACTGGATTATAAGAATAACACTGATAACAAGTCATTTGCACAGCATGATTACCAATTTGCGATAATTTCAGCAACTAATGGGTCAGTTCACTTTTTCGTCTTTTTCATGGTCGTGTCAAGTCACATTGTTTCAGTTTTACGTGCTCTGGTTTTGAAATGTTCTTCTCTTCTGAAACCACCCCAATACAATGGAGGTCTATGGAATTCAATTTCTTCTTCTGCTGGTTTATTGACAAATGCAAAATTGTGTGTGGTTCTGCCTTTTAGAGCTCTGCCAAACTGTCATGAATAATTAATAATGGATGTATGTAACAACTTCTCTTGCAGCTGCTGGCACCAGAGGACAATGGCTAAGACTCTAAATCCAGATGAAAAAAAATGAGTCTTTCATTAGATTTAATTAGTCTATACACAAGAGGCTCAATAGTTTCCAGCATATCGCCTATTTTCATCCCCTGCAAAATTGACTCTGACTCACCAATTACTTATTTATGCTAGTCCCTGCTTTTTTTTTATCAAGAGATCCTTTTCATTTTTGTTAAAATATTTAAGATTATTATCAATGTGAATCCATTTGTCTATTCTACTAATTATTAGAAATAACGATTTTTTTATGCCACAGGGCCTGTCTTAAACAATAAATTGGAGGGGTGACTGCATACGTGAGGAATGGTTGATTAAAAATATCATAATAAAATGGTTTTTGCAAATGCTCCCACAGCCTGATGATTCAAAGACTGTAAAATGTAAGAAAAAACAGAGACATACATGTTGCCCTAAATAACAGTTCATAACAATTGTTAACACAGACAGGTCACTGTGTTTTCTAATAAAAATGTTTGGCCAAATGAACTACAAAAAAAACACTTGAATTAAATTCAGTCAATATCTGTTGCATGCAACATCTCACAGACTGGAGACTTGATTTGATTCAAGACTCGAAAAGACAAGACAAGGCATGAGTAAGTAAATTATCTGTATTCAGCATGGGTGGGGTTTAAATCATAAGTGGATTGGACCTGATATGTAAATGGTTGGGACCTAACCAGAAGTTGTTATTTTAACCCTTTAATAATCAGAAATTGCTACACGTTCTCGTCCCAATTCATCACATTTTGCTGCATTTGCTATGGACTTCAGCATCTACATATTATGCTCCAGGTATCCTTCTGCATCTGCTATTCACATTCAGGGATGCTGCGATAGTGATGTCAACACAAGCACATGGTGGGATTATGCGGCACATGTTAAATTTAGGCACATGCTGGTACAGATGGTTGGGATTAGGGAAAAGAGGCACATTGTAAAGTGTAGAAAAAAAACATTAACCAGATTCCTGCATGGAAGTCAAGGGTTTGTTGAATCTATCCACCTCCCTACCCGCCCGGCCTGAAGGCACTTACTTCTTCTTTATAGTATGTCGTTACAGGCGTCATTTCAACCTGCTGCTGTCCTGCCACATTTCATGCAGGTTCCGTCCAGCCGTCCACCAGAGTAAAATACCTCTGTGAACGTTTTTTTCCGGCCACGTTCTCACCTGACGCCATCCAGCAGCATTTCATGCGCATGTGAAAGGTAGCTTTTTGCATTACGATCTTATGCCAAAAGCACTCTCAAAGCAGCGCTATTTTACAAGTTTGGAATAAGAACAGGCTGATATTGACACATTTTTCTGGCATGATACTTGAAAAAGTACATTATCTGTCCCTGAGTACAAAATTAAATTTAGTGAAGTAGATGCTAGTTGCAGAAAATATAACTTCTCAAATGCCTCAGAATTCAACTTATTTAAAGTACTTTAAAAATGTACTTGGTTACTTTGCAACACTGGGAACTTCTGTCCGTCTATCACTCGCAGAGCAACCTTTTCTAAAAATGAGGCAATGCTAGACTGACTGACTTTGGCTATCATGCAGACTAAAACGCCAAAATTATAAATGTCAGTAATATCAAGTGAAATGAAAGACGTCTTTTCACTGCCAAAGCAAAGGCATCAAGGCATGCAGCTTACCCCAAGAGGTGGAGATATCCATCTGCTGAGTGTGTCATGATGAGTTTGCAGGAACACTACGCCTACATGACACTACAGAAAATAAACTGAAACTTTGATATTTTATTTTCCTTTTTCTCTTTTCAAGTAGCAATTTGAATTGATTTCATCATCATAAACAACACAATGACCTTTCCCAGTGAGAAGTGGGGAAGTGCCGATTCCCCCAACAACGCAGTACCACTGGAGTTTGGGTGGCAAACAGCAGGATGTGTTCTTTGTCCCTCTCATTATGGTGTGTTTGTTTGCATAATTTCACCATATTTGCGGGTTCAACCCACAATCACTTCAGACACGATAGATATGGAGTGCACCTGTGTGTTTGTATGTGTGTAACAGCTCTCCCTGATTCTTTCTGGCATGCTCTCTCACAAGACACATTTTGGTCATTTAGCTGGTGATTTCTCCCAGAGCACCTTATTTGCTCAAGGACACAAGATGTCATACTTTGCTGATCAGATTTGGACCTAACCTGTGGGGATCTCACTGCTGGGCTTGCAAAATCAAACCGAGTGGTTTAAATGAGGGAATGAAATATCAGGTTATAACAACATATTTGCTGCTGATTGGCCCAGGGAGGCATCATTAGGGGGCTGGAATAAGCTTTAAGCATTGCATGAAATTTATTGCAGTTGGAGGATAAATCTGAGTGCAGTTTCTCTAGTGCAGTGAATTGTGTCTAACAGTTTGAATCCATAGGCCAAATTCAGTCTGCCACATGTTGTGCCAACAAATCTGGTTTGAAAATCTTTAAATACCACATCTTAAAGTTTAAAGAATAAACTCCCCAGACTTCCACTGCTTGTAGCACCTTGTTTGCTTCACCGCACGCTGAAAAAAACAAAAGGCAAATTAGATTTCTTTCACTCCAAGTCAGAGCAGTGGGAAGAAAAAAAGAGAGCAAAGAGACTGACAATGAGAGAGAAACAGCGTTGGTGGAGGCGACAGGGATGAGACATTGTCTACATGTTCTTATTTCCTGTCTTGTAGTCAGTGGTCCACAGTGTCTTGCAGGGGGTGCATCAGTGCACACTTAATCACTTTCTCTGTAATTGCAGGAGCTGGGCGGGTAGGTGGAAAGAAAAGTGACTCATTACTGCCCTGGTTAGATGAACATTGAGATACAATGCTACTTTGGAAGAAGAATAGATACAAAGATAAATGACTGAGGGAGAAAAACAACAGCAAATACACACAGTAGCAAACATGTTCTCATCCCAAGTCGTCACATATCTCCACTTTGTCAGAAGACTTTTGCATGTACATATCACTAGTTAGGTATCCTGCTGCATCTTCATTGACGTTACAGGACACTGCAACCAATGCCGGATTGTCAGCAAAAGCAGATGGTTAAGTTTAGAAAAAAACATCATGGTTGACTGACTATACTTCACTTTTTTGTATAACCCCAATTCCGCTGGGTTAAAACATAAATACAAACTGAATGCAATGATTTGGAAATCCTTATTGGCTTATATTCACTTAAATACAGTACAAAGACAAGGTATGTAATGTTAAAACTGAACAACTTAATTGTTTTTTTGTAAATATACACTCATTTGTTGCCTGCAATGTGTTCCAAAAATGTTTAGACAGGGGCATGTTGAACACTGTACATCACTTTTTCTTTTACCAACCCTCAGAAAGCATTTGGAAACTGAGGACACTTGCTGTTGAAGTTTTGAAGGGGAAATTCTTTCCCATCCTTGCTTGATATACGACCTCATTTGCTGAATAGTCCTGAGTACCTGTTTTCATAGTTTGTGCTTCATCATGCACCACACATTTTCAGTGAGATACAGGTCTGGACTGCAGTCTAGTACCTGCACCCTTTATGACAAAGCCACATAATTGTATCATGTGCAGAATGTGGTTTGACACTGTCCTGCTGGAATAAGGAGGGATATTCCTGAGACAAAATGTTGTCTGTATGGCAGCATATGTTGCTCCAAAGCCTGTATGTACTGTACTTTCAGTATTCATAGTATCTTTGCAGATGTGAGGTAACCCATGATGCCATGGGCACTAACACATCCTCTCACCATCACAGATGTTGGCTTTAAATTTTGCTCTGGTAACAGTCTGTACTACATCCATGATTTCCAAAAACAATTTGAATGTGGACTTGTCAGACCACAGCACACTTTCCCATCAGTCCATCTCAGATGAGCTCGGGCCCAGAGAAGTCAGCAGTGTTTTTGAATGTTGTTGTTATCTTTCACTTACATGGTACTGCATGGTAGAGTCTTAACTTGCATTTGTAGATGCATCAGTGTTTCTACTGACAATCGTTTCCAAAGTGTTACTGAACTCATGTGAAAATATCCTTTAGATAATCATGTTGCGTTTCACGCAGTAAACCAAAACAGTAAAAGAGACAGGCACATCCTAATGCTGGACAAACAAAATATGTGGCAAAGTGCAAATAAATAGATCTGCACACCAAGTAGCTCCCATTGCAATAGTGTTTAATGCAGTGCCCTCTGAAGGATGGAAGGTCACGGGCATTCATTGATGGTTTTTAGCTTGGACCATTATGTGCAGAAATATCTCTGGATTCTCTGAATCTTCTGATGATATTATGGATTACAGATTTTGAAAGCAGACTTGTGCTTTTAGACAGCACTGAAAGGTGCTTTCATGCCCATAAAACTGATTAATTTTTAAATACTTAATACTTAGGATTTAGCCCAAATTTAGAATGCTTTGTTTCCAAACTTTTAACCCACACTTTCCACATTTAGCTAAAACAAACATTTCCACCATCAACACAATGTATCACTAAACTAAACAGCAGAAGAAGAAGAATATGGCATGAGAACAAGGATTTTTTAGCCTCAGTAGATGAAATGTTGGGTAATTTGCCCACAGCACTGTCCTCCGCCACCGAACAGTTGTGTTTGTGTGTGTGAGTGAGGAGGAGCAGTTGTTGTGAGACTCTACTGTGTGGTCTAAGCTCCAAACAGACCACTGGCCAAGAATTCTGTAAGCCAGAAATCTTCGCCTGTGGCCAAGTAATCATTGAGCCATTTGTACTGATCATCAGTCCTATCAGACCCTGCTGGTATGTTGATTTCCTGCTATGAGATAAGAAAAACCTGCTGGATTAAAGGAAAAAGAATGATAACACTGCAGCTCTGCCATACTTATTGGATCTTGATTGTTGTGCAGTAACTCTAATTCAGTTTGTCAGTTTGACATTTGGGACAGGAAATACACAGATACTGGAAGACACGTGGTTAAGACAAACACACCACGACAGACAGCTTCATGGGGCGAATACAGCAACATGAAGACCTGTCAACACTGATGCAATCTAACAGCCCTCTGACATTCTGTGTAGTCCTTTAAGGGGTACTCCAGTGCACTCTTATAAAATCTGGGGAGTGACACAGTACAAAAGTATAGCAAAAAAAACGATTCAACACAGGATATCCTGATTTTTAGTTAGAACATGGCTTGAAGCTTAAAACACAGTAGATCCTATTTCTGTAATGCAACTCAAAGAAACTTTCATTACACCCTCCCTGCCAGCTATAATCAATATTTTTATGTCTGCAGGCGATAGATAGCCCTCTGTCTGTATGTGCGTACTATTCTCGTGATTTCTCAAGAACGCCCCAAATTACCCCAAATTTGGCATAAACATCCACCTGGGTTTAATAGTGAAATGATGAGATTTTGGTGGTAAAAGGTCCCTGTGACTTCACAACACATTTCTGACCGTAAGTAAAAAACTCATATGCTCATTATGTAATCTCATCTCTAAAATGGTAGCTTCAGTGGACATTTAAGTCACATACTTCATGTCTGTTTGTTTCCATCCTCAACCAGGTGTAACTTCTTGTTAAAGAATATCCCAGAATGACACATACCTAAAAACATGAAAACAAAGAAGATGCTTTTCACACCTGAAATTTTGGCTGTAGGAAAAGGAAAGGTGATACTAATACTATTAACAATATCCCTGTTGCATTTAAGTGTCCCAGTAAGCTGTAAGTTGAAGTCAGTTGATTTGATCTCATTTGATTTAGCACATATTGAAAAAACGGCAATGTTTGTTAAAGAAAAGGAGACATGCAGGGGAAACCTAGGAAACTATCAATCAGTACATACAATCTCTTAATATTGATCCAAAAAAAATCTGAAATTGTTTTTTTTTAAATAGGCTATAAAAAAAAAACATATATAAAAAAGAAGGGACAGGCAGATGAGGAAAGAAAATATTATGTAAAGAAAAAGATGAAGAGAAGAAAAAGTAAACCTGAAAAAAAAACACATCATGTTATTGCTATTGTTGCAGCAGGATATTTTTAACAGATTTTTTAAATGATAAGAAATCAGCCGTCATTATTATTTACACCTTTGCATTTCCTACTGTGACATACAGTCTTCAGTATTAAAAGGCTGCAGCTCCAGCCTCAGTAGGGAACACTTGTAGAGGTCATGTACAGTACAGAGTAGGACGATTTTCAGTATGGAAACAGACATAATCAAAGGTTTGAGAGTCTGCAATAAAGTCTTCAACTTCTTTACACTCTGTTTCACTGTTTTGTGCTGAATCATCTCTTTCCATTCTTCAGTGTGCCACAGTGTCCCAATAAAGTAAAGTGGCTGCCTCGCCTGCACTGATCTGACAACACATGGACAGAATCAATCAACACTTCCAATCAAGTCTAATGGAAAACAGTGCTCAGTTTTAACACAACACAGGGGTGTAGGGGTGTGTGTGTGTGTGTGTGTGTGTGTGTGTGTGTGTGGTGCATCTTTGCAGGAACCATGTGCAGTGAATGACCTCCCACATCTTGCAAATGCTAATTAACACACCCTCTAATTATCATACTTGTAAGGAGTTTTAACTTAGCACCTTTTTATTTTCAAAGTAACACCACATCCTTTAATTCTTTACCAAACCTTGAAGCATTTTCATTTGGACCAACAATCTTCCCAGCCATGCCTGGAAGGCCAATGATGGAGAATCATAAAGAGGTAAAAACGCAGTGTCTCTCTAGGCAGGTTTCCAGTAACTCTAACTAAAATTGTAAATACAAAATATGCCTAATGAAACACATCTATTTAGAAACAACTCCCATTTATGAGAATGGGAGGAGGAAGAAGGATTTTACGCTCGCAGGAGGTAGTATTTCAGCCGATTTGGAAAAGCCGTATTTCACAAAACTGCTATGAAAACAACATTTTTTTTTACAAAACCCCTTCTTCAAGGGGTGTTATTGCATCACATAACTCTTTAAAAGTTAAGTGGATCATCTACAAGTTCATACGTGGCTGCTTCTTCATATAAGCGGCTTGCCTTGCCATTATTGCTCACATAACACGGCTACATCACCTTCATTTTGAAATAATAACGGCTCTTATCTCTCTCTCTTATCTCTCTCTCTTATCACTACAAGAGAAGTTGCATAACATCTCTCAGTGGAAACATAAACATCTTGCAGTTGTGTTTTATTGACATTTTTAAAATATTGCTGAAGTTTGCAAATTTGTAAAGGAAACCTGCCTTCTATTGAACCTACTTTATTAGCTTACACACTGTTGCTGCATTACTACTGATTAATGTCTCATGCTACATATTTATGTAGAACAGGTAAATGCACATTGTATGGTTCAGCCATTCGGCCAGGAAACGCTCAGGAGCGGCAGCAGAAATAACTGAAATAACTGTAGTAAACAACCAGATACCTTTTTATGAAAAGTTTTAACTTGTTGAATCAGCTACTAGTATCACTAAAGTATGTTTGCTGGCAACAAAAGTGTAGCGTTCCTGATGTGGACATTGTTTGTTGTAAAGATCGCACCGAAAATGTCAACCTTGGCTTGCTTTCTCATTATTATGAAGGACACACTGAGTTTGTAAAATAAGCAGCAATAGAAGCCAGGAGAATGGGCTGCATGTGGGAAACATAATGAGTCATAGGGTCACGGACTGAGTAAACATAATATACAATGTATTATAAAACATTACAGTGGGTTGCACATCTGAGTTTGTGCTTGATTTTGGTGACAAGGACATTAGATGCAGCTGAAAGTGCTGGAAGAAAAAGAAATTCAGTGTACAAATTGTCAGACTTTCACAAAGCAGGCTGATGTTCATTTACCATTTCGTACTTACAGTCACTGTTGACCTGAGCCTTGATCACGGTCGTTCCCCAACCCAAACCATGTGTTCATTATTGTGACCATGGCAACGAAGGTCACCTAACCTTAGCAGAGTACACATGTTTACCCAAACCACAATGTTTCCCTAAACCAAACCAAAGCTTACTAAAGCTTAACCACAGAGTTATTGCGAAATAAAACAAATATATTTTTCAGTAGTGATGTGTAAACACTTTGGATGGCACATACCAATGATTCTGCCAGTACGGATTTTGCAATCTTGAAACGAAACCCGGCTGCTATATATCTAACAGCAATTTAGCCTCAGGGGGCAAAGGCTAACTGTTTAGGGTTTGAGGTGTAGAAAGTGGATATTGCTGCTTTGACAGTGCCATTGTTTGTGTCCGTATGAAACGCCACTGCTGGAAAGAATTGGTTGCTGTGTTATTATACACCGTCAGCACCTGGCGCATTTCTATGATGTGTGCAGGTGGGGCATCACTTTAAACACTGCGGACGTTACCTGTTGTGTCTACATGAAACGTGGCAGGACAGCATGATCCCACCATGTGCTCGTGTTCACATCATGGTAGCACCAACCGAAGCGTAAAGAGCAGACGCAGAAGGATACCTATAGCGTAATATGTGGACATGGAAATCCTCTGCAAAGTGGCAACATGTGACGGTCTGGGATGAGAACATGTTGAGATATCTGAGTCAAAACTCCTTCTTCTTTGCGCCGGTTACTGTTTACACTTCAATAAGCAACATGAGACAAGTCTAGATAACATTTCGTGTTAATCTCTAAACACATATCTGTATATGAATTCAGATATATTAGAAAAAAGTTGTTCTACCATTTTGCTCTCCATATGGACTGTTAAGGTGATCAAAGCCCATTCAAACATGATTTGGCAGTACTATTCACACTAAGAACGGACTAAATACGGAAACCAAAATGCCCGGACTAGCAAAATCTTGTCCCATTGCCCCCCATCATTTTCACAAAAATAAGTTAGTTGGGAACCTGAGAAGTTGGTCTCAGCAGGAACTAAAAAATAGCAAGTTTTCCATGGCCTGAAGTGCAAACCATGAAGACATCAGTGAGTGTGTCATTGGAAAGAGATATTGGAGAAGGCACTTATGGAGAACTCAACTGAGAAATATTCAGATAAAAAAGAGCGTGCAGTGGTCTCATTAATAGTTGGCCCATGCTTGAATGTTTGAGTAAAACCAAAGATCTGTAAAAACAGAAACCAGCAACAACTATGCAGCATAAAATTGGTGAAAACGATGTATGGTTAACTACATAACACAAAACTTATTACGCTATAGGTATCCTTCTGCGTCTGCTCTTTACGTTTCGGTTGGTGCTACCATGATGTGAACACGAGCACATGGTGGGATCATGCTGTCCTGCCACGTTTCATGTAGACACAACAGGTAACGTCCGCAGTGTTTAAAGTGATGCCCCACCTGCACACATCATAGAGTTTTTTTTTTTTTTAGTGTGTTTTTTTTATTTTTCACTCATTATCTTCTTTTCCACCAGGGGTTTTGTTAACTTGTTTCTGAAAAAAAGGGTTCCAAGCAGAACACATTTTAATAATAGTGCTCTCAGCTAATATTGAACCCAGTGTTTCCCCTGATTACAGTCCAGAAGCTGCATGTGCCAGGGTCTCAGTGTTGAACTGCAACTTTATTTATCTGACGTAATGTTATGTAGATTACATGCCTGGTACACAGAAAACACAAACAGGTCATTATTTTTTAATTAGCACCACAGTTACCGCCAGAGTCTGCTGACACAGCTGTGTGTCAACAAGCCTTTGCCCTGCCGATAATGCTACTGCTGTCAAACTGGAGGCGAAAGGCACAAGAAAGCTGACATTTAACTGTCTCCTGTGTTTGGTGGCCTTGGGTTTAATTTATGAATTAACCGCTCATTGAACCTCCACCACTACAACACCAAATTGATCTCGGGCCAGAAGTCTAATTTTGTCCACTGATGTGAAGACGGGCTAAGCTTTCAGGTTCTCTGGATCTTCTTATCTTTGGAGGTCATTCAGTCTTTGATGGGATATAAATGTTGAAGCACACAGAAATTATGTCTCTCTCCGACCCAAGCACATGCATACACACACACACATTTTGGCAGGTCTGCAGCTCTCGTCCAGGGTAGGTGTTCAGCCCCACAATCAATACGCGTCAGAGAGAAACCTCGGGCCTGGCCAGAATGTCCTCATTCATTTTCACTCACTCACTTTCACACATCCTCACTGAAAGAAGTTTGCTTTAAGATTTTTTTTTCCTCATATTCACTTGCATAGTAATCTTATATTAAGTATTATGACCTAACATTATCATTTAGCATAAAAGTAACCAATATATGTGGAAAACAAAGATGCGATATGAAGGAGCAGTGTGGAATGAATTCTGTGTGGATCAGCTGATTTGTCAATAATCTCTCACTCAGTGGCAGAGTATGTTGTCTGCTGGCGCTTGGTTGATTGTCTTCACTTGGTTTTCTGCCGCCCCACATACATTTACACCTGATGGCATCTACTTATGTCTTTCTATTGACTTGCTCAGCCTCAAAGATCAACTTGTATTATGTGTGAATACACCTTCACAGCCTGCAGCCATATTGGACTTAGAAAGGCTGCAACATGTTCGCAATGAAGACTATATTTTTGCATGCTAAGATCTCATATTTATTTCTTATACCATCTGCCTTATAGCGACCATGTTCACTCACAATTCCTTGCTGTTGTCAGGGGTCAGGTTACAGAAGTGAAAGAGGGTAGTCTCCTATTTATTGCAATGGCTTATACAGCCACTTGAAGGGGTGTGTATACCCCGTATACCTGCATATCCTCCAAAACACCACTGGCAATAGTTGTTTTAAAAATAAGAGTTATTAAGTGAAGGCACTCTTTGTATTCCTCTTTAAACTTCTGGTTGCAATTTAGTGGCAATGGGTTCAATAGCTGATTGGGATATTTTGAGTCACACTCTAATTGGTATGTCAATATGTATTGACTTTTTTAAGACACTCAAGGCCCTTTGTGCTTTCTCTCTCTCGGTTCATTAAGGGCTAAGTTAAAGTTTAAACTGGAGCAGATTGTCTGCTCTATGTATGTCTGGCAGGTCTGGCGGGTGCTCCTTTGAATCTGAGCTGTTCCTCAGGTAAAGCCTGACTTCTTCCATGGCATCCACACCTTTGGAATATTAATATTTCAGTTTTCTTGGAGGTTAATGTCTGGGGCACGAGTGTGGCAGAACATGTTGAACAGAGGCAGGTTCTGCCGAAGACCTTCTGCAGGAGGGAGCACACTGAGGTCATTGTTCCTCTGGAGGGAGACTGGGGATTGGTTGAAGACAATCCAATGGTAGGAAGAAGAAACACGCCTACTTTTAAATCTTATGAAAGAATTAGATATCAACAAGTTTTTGGATTTCTGAAAATACTGCAAGACCAACCTTCTCAGAAAGAAAGGGAAGAGCTATTCTGCTTCTTCATATTTTGATGTCATAAACATAATAACAATAATAACAATAATAATAATAACAAATGTTAGGGCAGGTTAATGGGAGAATGCGTGGCTGCATGTAAATGATAGTGGAATATTAATTTTCATCGAACATATAAACAGCTGTTATCTTTATTGGAATAATGGCAAAAAACTGACTTTTTTGTGCAGGTAAACATATTTGGTGTTTCTTTGTTGTGTCATGTCTCCAATTTAATTATTCTCCTTATGTGTCATATCCTGGATTCTTCTTGTTTCATAATATTCTTTATTTTTTATCTGTTTCCTGTTTTTTTTTTTGTTTGTTTTGTTTTTTGTAAATGTGTTGCGTCTGGTTTTACTTCCTGTCTTTGTGTGTTTTCTCACCTAAGTGTTTCACCTTGATTAGTTTCACCTGTCCCTCACTAATCCTACAGACCTCTCACCTGTTCATTCTTTCCCTCAGTTTCTTGCAGCCAATCAGCTTCCTGCTCTTCTGCCTCATTACCTTTTCCCCCTCTTTCCTCCACCTGCTCTTCATCCCCTCGTCAGTCCAGTTTGTTTTTAAGTCCTGGTTTTCAGTTCAGTCTTTGTTGGATCCTTGTTGTGGTTGCGTGATGTTCAGTTTGTTTTTTTCCCTGTTCCAGATCACCTGCTCTGCATTACATGAGAGAAAACCCCCAAAAACCAAGTCCACAAGATAACAGACAGAACCCAATGACATCTTCATAGCTTTTCAGATTAACCATTTGCTAAACCACTTCACTGAAAAGTGATTGATAACAGTCAAAGCTTCACAACCCCAACACAATGCATTGAAGTTGTGGGAATGAAACTATACTCAACATACTGAGACACCATGTTCCAAGAGTTCTTAGCCCTTACCAAACTGAAGACACAATTTCAAAATCGTGAGTGAGTTTGTTCTCATTCCCACATTGGCACCACACCTCAGCATGTGAGCCATTCAGTGGCGGTTCACTCTGAGAGAAACTGACATAGTATAAAGACTGAAAAAGAGGTTGATGGGTCAAACAAATCTGGGCTTTAACCCAAGATACTGCAGTTTGTGTCCCATGTGAAAGCAAAAGTCAGTGTTGCTTTCTCATAATGTTAGGAAATGTATGTACAGTCATCTGGTTACATAACCGTTGTACTTATTTCAACCCAAAACATTCTAACATGATCTTTTTTCTCAACATAACCAAGAGTTTTGTTGCCTAAAACTGTTGGTAACACTTTCACGGTATCAACAGTGTTTTACAATCTGTTTCAGCTGCATGTCACATAAAAACGGCAAAGGGCCTTTTTTTAATGCATTGCTATAAGACACAGAGGTGGAAATGAGAATTAAGTGATGTGTCTGTTCTAATATAAGCTGCATGTCCACTACAAAAAAGTAAAACATAGACTTAATCTCTGTCTGGATAATATGTAAATTTACGGCTTAAAAATCATCAGGTGCTACCACCAACGGGGGTTATAGTCTGTGGCTACTAAGGCATAGTACTGATAGAGACAAATTCATTCTTTCATTCAGCCACTACAGAAATGTAGCAAAAGCCACGTATACAAAGCCAATTGCATGTCCGAGTTGTAACTGATGACTTGTCTGTATTCCTAACTCTTGGAGCAAAATACTTATTTTATCTAAAAGTGACCATGTACACTTTAAAACATAAATGTTACCATTTGATGCTCTGTACCAGGTTATAGCTTAGAGCTAATTCACATCTGCAGTCCCTCAGCAGGTCAGAACAAAGACACAGCACAATGACATGATAATATAAATATAATATCAAGTTGTACAAAAGAAGAGAAAAAAGGACACACACAAGACAAAAAATACACACAAAGAAGAAGACACAAGACATACAAAGAGCATAAAAGCACGTCCCGTACAAAACACAAAATAAAAAGCTATACACAATAGCGCATTACAAGTGAATGCTTATCAAATTAAAAACAAGCTATTAGGTCCAGAGTTCAAGGTCAGTGAGTGCAGAGCTGAGCAGCTTTTAACTGTTTTTTTCAAGGTGTTTTTGAAAGTCCTGATAGAGCTGCAGCTCCTCATATCGTCAGGCCGAGCGTTCCACTGATTTGTAGCTTTTACAGAAAAAGCTGATTGCCCAAATGCAGTGAGACAAAATGATATGTTACGGTCTAGTACAGAGGATAATCTAGAGGATCTAATAGAAGTTACCTTATTTTTACTGGTGTTATCAGGTGTGTTTTCTCCATGTGAAGATGCACTCTGTGTATTCTATTCTTCTTATTTCACATGCAGGTTTTATAATGTCTTTATGTCTTTTTGTGTGAAGCATTGGTGCATGTAATTTCTTTGTTGTGAGCATGTTGGGCTGCATTTCTTGTATGAAAGGTGCAATACAAATAAAGATTATTATTATTAGTAGTATTATTGTTATTATTATTATTATTATTATTATTATTATTATTATTATTATTATTATTATTATTATATAAGAAGCACAAAGGTACCTATAGGGCAGAGGGGCAGTGGATTTATCAAATCCCAGACTTTCATGCAAGAGTCAGGAGTTTGCTTCCCATTTAATGTGATGTCTGCACCTCAACATGTGCCTCTTGTGTCTGATCCATGTGAGCATGCTTTTTTGTTTACAGCCCAGCATCGGTCGCCATGTGCTTCTGTCGCTGAAACATAACCACATACAGTGTAATCCCATCGTGTGCTTGTGCTCATCACAGTAGTGGCATCCCACAACATAAACACTAGACGCAGAAGGATACCTGGAGCATAATATGTAGACACCGAAGTCCACTGCAAGGTGGCAATATGTGATGACTTCATTAACAGGGCTTGTCAAACAATACGTCTCACTTTTTATTGCTCTGTATCACACACACATTGTCTATCTTTTCAACTTTTACCCTTTTCAATCCCTCTGATCATTTCTGTCATATTCCTTCCTCCTGTATCAGTATAGTGTTGGGTCACTCTGTCTTTCAGTCATCTATTTCTCCCTTCCCCTATCTTTCTTTTTCTCTGTGTTGTTCTTTATGGCCCTCTAACTCACGGTGATGTTGCTGATACAGACTACTGATGAGCTCTCAGTGCCGCTGTATTAAGAGACTTAAAATAAAGCAAGCCCATCCTCGCTCCATTAACGCCATTACACCTGAAGTACAGATATAAACTGGCCGTTTCCTCAGTTTTTGACGATGATGTCATATTTTGGCCGTGTCCACAGCAAGGCAACTCTGCCAGAATTGTAAAGAAGTCTGGGAAGGACACATCTGTGGATCCTCTGCCAGAGGAGACTTCACAAAGTTTCTTTTCCCTCTTTCATTATTTGGAGAGCTTACAACACAGTGACACCAACATTAATTTCCTGATCGCTGGAAAGGAGGAAAGGATTCTGGCAGTTTGGGATCTACCCAAACTCCAACGATCCAAATAAATATCATTATAAACTGGAGGCCAAGTTTGACTGTGTAGAACCAAGCGAAAGAGAACATTCTTTTCAATTTAAGGGATTCACTAAAAGGATATTAAACTTTTTTACTGTATAGGCTATTCATTACCTATGTCTGCCCATAATGCACATATACTGTATAATATTGTGCAGGGTATATCCTTGTAATCCCGCCCACTGTTTTTACTGTAGGCTATCATGTGTTTTATGCTTTTTATCTATCAATTTTATCATTGCATTGTATTATATTGCATATTTTTGTGTTCTCTGCAGCAGGTCAGCTTCCCCTGAGGGACAATAAAGCCTTGAACCTTGAAAACCTGTTTTGTTGCCGTGTTATTAAGGCGCCTAGGCAACAACTCACAACACACATCAGCAAAAAGACACTGTGTTTCCATGTCCTCTTAAAAAATTGCTCTAATTTTGTCCAGATCTATAATGGTGATTTCATAAGTGCTAAACCATTTACAGACATCCCCTGCAAAAGCAGCATCCCAGCTAGCAAAATAAGATGCTGCAGGCGCCCATTAAATGCAATGCAAAATTATGAAAAAATTCAATTAAATTTAAAAAAAACCATCATTAGTGTTTTCTCCAAGGTGTCAAATGCAAAAGTGAACTGCTGATTCAAAAGGATGAGTTCAGTTTAACCTCAGCAGCACATTTATAGAGGTGCAAAGTAACATTTTCTCAAGTACTGTATTTGAACACGATTTTAGGTCCTTTACATGGAATTTCTGTTTTATGTTACTTCATATTTCAGCTCCACTACATTTCAGAGGAAAATATTGTAAGCTTTTCTACAGTGTTTCTGTTTTTCAGCTATAGTAACTGCTTGTCAGCTTAAGATTTTATATAGAAAAACATATGATTCGCTTATAAAATTCAGTGCATTCATAAACCAGCGGTCCACATTTGTTTTGGCTTTTAACCCCCCTGTGGGGAAAAAAACACATCCCCTCTATTTTTCTTAAATGGTTTCATTTAAATAATTGTGAGGTAAAGGGTAAAATACCCCATATAAGATAACATAAATGAAAAGTCCAAACATATAAGCCGGTCACATGTACATGTAACCATGTAATGTAAGTAGTACAAGTGTGCTTTTTGGGCAGGTGGGTGGGTCCCACGAACAACTAACTTTAGTGTGAGAGTTTGCTCTCCATGTTGATGTGTGTTTTTTTTACATCTTACCGTGTGCCTCTTTTGCCAAAACCTAACTTTCTGTGACTCTGACAGTACCGGGCTGCAGCATAATGTCATTCCACCATGTGCGTTTGTTTACGTAACCGTAACGGCATACGGGAGTGTAAACAGCTGACACAAAAGGATACCTAAAACATCATAAGTAGACACGTAGGGTCACTGACAGAGCGGCAACATGTGTAATAGTTGTAAGTGGCGGAGTCCGCCTTTCCAGCAAAGAACCCAAATTGCCTTCACCTGCACATGGGATTCACAGGAAATTGAGCATTGTTTTGTATTTTGAATGAAGCAACTATTAAAGTTTTCTTTTCTGCCCACAGAAGCCTGGGAAATGTAGTATTAGACCTCACTGCACCTGCTGTTGACACTATTGTTGCCTAATCAGCCAGGACAGAAGCTGCAATGATCACTGCTTTAAATCTGATTGAGAATGAAGGACTTTAACTTCACACAGAGTATTTTTTTCCATTATTGTATTTATACTTTTACTAAAATGAAGGATTTGAATACGTCTTTCCCCAATGTATGTTTATGTTTCAAGCTGAGCTAAACCCGATGTACCACATTAACTCTGAATTACAGATCTCACATCACGCTGCATCTGCTGATCCACAGTCACAGCGGGGAAGAAATAGCGGAAAAATCTTCAAGACAAACAAAAAAAAGTCATATTTTCCTTTAACTCTTTTATTTCAAGGAGGGTTACTCTGACGAATGAGTCTGAGCACTTCAGTTCTGGCTCATCCAAAAGGCGAATTGGAAAAGTGCAATACAGTTCCTGGATTAGTTGTGCTGTGTTTGAGAAACAGAAATCCAGAGACTTTAAAGAATATTTGAAACATCTAGAGGTGGCAACCAGCAGGATACAAACGTAAGCACACACCAAGCCAAACACCTATCCACCAGTCCTCACCTCATCTTTTCACTTCAGCTCACACACACACACACACACACATGCATCATTCATTTTAGCTTCAAATGAAAATACACTAGGCTTGGCAGCGATTGACTCACATATATGCACACACTTGCGTCATTTCACTCCCAAATGTAAGCACTCTCACACCACCAGCAGTGCCTCACTGTAAAAAAACACATGCATACTCAACACACACATACACATACATCTCTATACCCTGGGCAGCTGTTGAGTCAGTCAGTGGGTTCGCTGGTCCGTGGTAATAACAGTGGGGCTGATGGGAAGGCAGCTGAATGTTTAGAGGCTGCAGCAGAGGGCAGTCCCAGCATGGCTCCTGCTGCCAGCAGCCCTGAACACACACACACACACACACACACACACACACACATTGTATCCACTCTCTCCAGTTCTCCCACCCCTCCCAGTCTGCAGTGACTGGAACATGAATGACCATTCTCATCAGAGATGGGGGAAGAGGGGGGTGGACGAAGGGGGTGAGGAGAGACAACAGCTTGATATTACCCAGAGGGAACATTCAATAGCGAGATGAAGGGACATGAGGAAATTGAAGATGTGACTGAAAGAAAACAGGAAATATGATACAGTATGAGACTTCATTCATGCATATTGGATTAATAGTCTATTATGGTGAAACATTCTTTGTGAGGTCAGTAAACGCAATGAGTACAAGCTACCCAAAACACAATGAGTCCAAATACTGTAGCACTACACACATAGTGCATACAAATTAAACTACTCACAATATAAACATATAAAAAAAACTGCTGTGATCCAGCAGTATCTTTAATATCATCTCTGTGAAGTATTTCCTTGGTTTTAAGTATTTTTGAAGTAGTTTTTGTTGCCTAAATTTAGCTGGACCAAATTGCAAAGGAAAACGCTCATAAGTTGTATAACTGGTCCATGTGTTGTTTTGAAAGGCACTAAAAAAAAGGTCTTAATTTGTCATTCAGATAGTTAGACTACCATTAAAAGACACAATGGCCTATAGAAATGGACTGTACAAGAACAACAGACAGAGCCATCGTGACATTAGTGTGTGGACTCGTGTTTTGAAGCTTTGAGCTTGACATTTCAGCCGTTATGTTGGACTTATGGAGCTAACAGTGAGCATATTTGGAGGAGAGGTTGTATCTGTGGAGGAGCGAGGGGTTGATCTGACTCATAGATTGGGGACGCCTCGGAGACATCCTGTCACCCAAAGCGTCCATATCATAACCAAGTGAGACTTAAAGTCTAAATGATATGTAAATAACTGAGTTATATACAGTAAAAATTCACCCCCGGTTTTGTACCAGGCTGTAAACATGTTTTTTTATGCTGTAAAGTTGAGCATTTTAAGATGGCGGTCTATGGAGATCGACTTCAGTGGCCGTTCAAGGAATTGCAGTTTTTGGCACTTATTTTGCTCCAGAAGTTGGCATTTGGTGATATCCAGAGGCACAACTAAAATAACAAGAAAATCCTGGTCCATGTATTCAAATGTGTTAAAAAAAAATCACAATATCTATTTGTATTAGTCCGACTATTATCTCGCGATTTTAAGAATTTGGTGCTAGTCAGGAAGCGGGTGCAGGTGAAATACCAATAGGCTTTAGTGTCATTAGTCATAAAACAGCAATTAACGGACTGCTAACTCTCTTATAACACAGTTAAATTGGCCTGTTCTTCTTTACAGTATTACTTTCATTTCCCAGACTTTGGTAAGCTCAGATAGATTTTTGAGTACTTAACAATTTATATAAGCAACCTTTTCCAGCCTGAGACTAAAGATAGAACTGATGAAGATGTTTCACAGTCACATATCTCTGCATCAAAAGTTCAACCTGGTCATTACAGACAGAAGAAACGCCTTCAGTCTCATAAAGCAGTGAAATAAAATCCAAAAATAAGGTGAGTTAATCCAACCAGCATCAGAGACTGATGAAGGCTGAGTGAAACTGAAGTCAGCTGAATATGGAAATAAGCATCACCCTCGAGATGCAGGGCAGTGTGGGTGAGAAATAGAGACAAAAAGAAAGTACAGAGGGAACAGAGATACCTGGAAAGATGAAAATGAAAGAGAATTTAAAATATGTTTTATTTTAAAAAAATACAATAGAGTGCTGTGTATGTGCATGTGTGTGTGTGTGTGTGTGTGTGTGTGTGTGTGTAGTGAATCACCATGCAATATCAACTGCATCCTTCAGGCAAAAGCTGTATTGACAGGTGTCGGCAACAGGGGGCCTAATCTTGTTTGGATTTTCGCCAGTGGCATTTGTACCTGTGTGTGTGTGTGTGTGTGTGTGTGTGTGTGTGTGTGTGTGTTGTGAAGGCAGAACTTCTGAGTTTATGGATGAATTTGTGTACGTGTTCTACATGAGTGTCTGTGCAGATGTTTGCATGTGAAGTTGTCTGACTGTGCATGCGCGTGTGTGTGTGTGTGTGTGTGTGTGTGTGTGTGTGTGTTTGTTTGTGAGTGTGTGATGCCTGTGGCGGTTCTCCCCGGCTGTGCTGGCCCACAGAGCACCGTATCTGGATGTGTTTGCATGCAGCAGCAGAGCACTGGACTTCGATTAATTCCCTGTCTTCCCTCCAAAATAACAGCCACGCTTCAATGGCAAATAACTTTTTCTGTTGATTTTACACCCAATTAGTCATCAAGCGCATTCAAACAATACCTGATTTGAATTATTGACGAGGGGATCGTCAGACAATCAACAGGGGAGCAGAGGCATTAATTATTAGTATTTTGGGATTAATTAAAGTCTGCAAGGGAGATTTTGATCATCAGCTCTGACAGTTTGGGTGCTTCACAATCCTACCTACTGATGCTCAGTGTGACGCCAAAGAGACGGACAAAGCACAACAGGAGGGGAGGACTGCAGCTCCCTTCAGCTTTGATTGCCTCCTTTCGTTTGATCGGACTGAACCAGACTGATAGCAATGACACACACAGGAGTTCAGAACTGAGGCAAACACTGTCTGAATATTACTAAATGTGTTTTTTTTAATGAATTTAGTACCAACTCTAAAATACAGACTACGTGTTGTGCATGTTTGGCCACCTAACAGCATCTGGCATGAGGACAGATTCATCTGCGTGCCTGCAATAAATAGCTCCGTCTGATGTGCATGCTCAGTAGTCTTCAAACAAACTGCTCGTCAGTTTGTCGAACAGTGACTGGAACTCCATCCACACACATCTTTCTGACATCTAAATTGGGAGGGGGGCTGCATCAGACAATTTTTCAAACTTTCTCAAACCAACAGTATGACAGGCATGTCCACTTGATGCACTGATTGGCCAAATATGCGGAGGTGAGAGAGAGGACAGGATTTGGACTTCTCCCTCAAGCTCTCTTTTTTCTTCAAACTACTACCATCACTTTTGTGCACAACCAAGGAAAATATGTTTCATACATTTCATATCAGTGTGTCTAAAGTGAGCTGACTATGTCATTGGGAGGGGGAGCTGGTGGTGGATAGTAAGAAAATTAGGCGAGACGCCTGCCGAGCTGCAAGATCACTACAGACCACTAATCAGGAGCAACAAAGCCGGTTCTTTTTCAAGTGAATCCTCAGTGTGTTCAAGCAGCTTTTAAGCCACAAAACCTGCTAGTTTTTTTAGCAACCTTTTTCTGTCTTTCCACCAGGTGTATTGTGCAAACATTAAGTGAAAACTCAGAGTGGCTGAGTCCTTATAAGGACCTAACCTTTTCAAATACTGAGTTGCCTAACCCTAACCATACCTTAACCCTCTGAAACCTGGATCAACATCACTTTTCTTGTGCTCCTTTCAGACACAAGTATTTAAAATTTGAACCCAGAGCAATTGATGCAATTTCTTTCAACAACATGGGAAAAAAGACAATGAGCAAATTCACAATCAGTTTTCTTCAAATTGCAAAAAATGTGTAGATTTAGAAAGCAATTTTCAAAAGCCAGAAAAAATGTACAGGGGGAAAAAAGGAAGGAAAAAAATACATTTATACTAATAATTATTACATATTTTAAACCATGTTATGAAATGATTTATTTTTTGATTTTTTAAGTAATTTTGTCAGGAATATTTCCTGTGTTATTTGTTTGGTTTTGTTTTTGTTTTGTTATTTTTTTTAGGTAATTTTCTTGTATTTTTAATGAATTTCTTGATTATTTTTGGGTCATTATTTTCTTTCATTTTCCATTGTCTTCTTCCAATGTTTTTTTAAGAGAAATCCACCAATTTGCTCAGTTTTCAAAGGGTTTTACATGGTTTATTTTTATGATCATGATCTTTCCTTAACCCTAACAATGATTATATATATACTGAATATTGCTTTGACATTGTAGGCAGAAGAATTGCACAGAATTTGAATTGGAAATTAAAAAAGACAAAAGGTAAACTTGCTAATGACTGTAATCAAGGGGTTTGCAAAATTGCTATGTGGCACTATGGTTGTTATATCTGCCAATCCATTCATTCGCCGTCTGGCATTTTTTAACATTTCTATTTCAAGCGTATGCTTTTTTTCACCTTTTCTTGGTGCATTTTTAATATTTCCATGAAAGGACCAAAGAAAAGGGGCAGGCAATCATTTAAAACATGTATGTGCATTAAGGATGGTCATACAAGTGCTTTATAGTAGATCACTGTTGGAGTTCCTTCCCACAATCCTTCATGCTGGCAGGGGGAGGTGTCATGGCAGGTGACTGGGAATTAGAGAAGTGAGAAAATTGAATACGAGTCTTGAAGGTGGCTCCTCATAATCGAAAAGGCAATTCCAATCCAAAATAATTAAGGCACAACAATGCAATAACTGTCAGCTCATTACAGAGAATAATAAAATTCACATCACAGTGTCACTCTCACAAATGCCAACTTCAGACGCCAACTGTGATCATGCAGCCAATCCCTCCCTTTTTAACAAAGAAATTACAATGGAGCTTTGGGTGGAGGCCCATCTGCTTCGACTTCTTTTCTCCCAGTCGCCTCCATATGAGGATTGGGTTAGATGAGAGGATGAGGGGGTGTTATGTGTCGATATCCTGACTGTAATTAAAAGCATCCGAAAAACTCAAATAAAGCAAAGAAACTTTATGTGTAATTTTGTGTCTTTACTGTTCTTTACTTTTATTTTCTTCTCATTTCCTGCCTCCTTTTTAGACTCAATGGATGTGACAGTGTGACTTTTATTAACTCATGGTGCTGTTTGTGTATCTGTCTTAAGCCTGGGTAACTGTGTGTGCTCAAGCCTACTATACACAAATACTCTTAAAACTGATGATTTTATTCTTATTCTTCTGCTTATTTTGGTTGGCTGAAAGAATAAGTCTGGTGACATTATGATTCTTTCTTTTTGTCAACATATCCCATTAAAAGACCAAAACCAACAAAGAATTAATCCAACTAACAAGTATTGTGTGTTTATCCAAAGCCTGAAGTATGTTATTCCTCTGTACCGTTGAGCTCCAATGTTTTCCATTCAAAAAAATGAACCGAAGTGTTGCACTGTGGGAAATGTTCTGTCATTATGATGACCATGGCTACTTTAGTTTATTTTCCTGGTTCTGTAAATAGAAAGGCAAATGCTGCCTCATACCAAATATCATAATTCCCAATTGCACAGTTGTAATTAGGACATACACTCATTTAAGTTCTCTGGTCAGAAAAAAAGCAACAAAAATGGACACCAGAAATTAAAAGGTTGTTTTTTTGTGGATCAGGTATATAGATGACATTTTAATTCACTTATAAGCTTGTCTGGAATTATTAATAGTTAAAAGTTTGCTCACTTGCTACAGGTAATAGATGCATATTCTAAAATGTGCAACTGTTAAAAGTGATGATAGCTAGTAACAAAATAAAATATTTTTTACCATCAGTTGTTAAAACTGTCTCCAGGCTTTCCACCATTTCTGCTGCCCTGAAACATCAAACATCACAACTCAGAAACTCTGGTATCATCAAAATTTCCCAATTTCCCACTCATAATTATGATTTTGGGGGGCCATTTATGCGCTCGTAACTTGTAATGTATGATAAGATATTTCCGAGGAGCATGGGAAGGCAGAAAAAGTCCCTCCCCTTCTGATGTCCCCCATGGGACCTTATTTCAGAAAAAAATTGGTATGGTCATCAGCAGTGAGAGATTTTTTTCTTTTTATCCTGTTTGAACTGTGCCATGAATTACACATATGATGTTTGTCACATTAGAGATGATTTGCATGTCAATAAAGTCGTTTGTTGTAGTACCACTTAGTTTTGGGTGAACTACATCCCATGTATACTTCATCAACACCAGCTGGCTGATGAGGTTTTTTGGCTATGTTTCATGCACAAATATGATATTATCTTACCTGATGTTTTTTATCCAAGCTGCAAACTCTGAAGCTGAAAACTGAAGCCAATGTTGAAGTGCCAAAAAAATGCAGTTCATCTAATTGCCACTTGGGGCTGCCTCGAAAACAGAATAATTCCCCACAGACCCCCATGTTAAAATGTTCAAATTTACCGCAGATATAAACATGTTTACAGCCTGGTACAAAAAATTGCTTTGGTCTCTATAGCTAATTTCCACATTCATGGCATCTATAGCGGGGATGAATTTAGACATAATTCAACTGTTCACATTTTATGAAGGCTTAAATTTATGCATTTTTTTAAGGGTGGGGCCGCTTGAGTGGCAGGGTATCTGCGAGGCGTTGCTACAGGCAATAAGTCAGATCCATTCCTCTGCTCCTCCACAGCTCCATCTTCTTGTTGAAATATGGGCACTTTAGAAAAAGCTATGTCTTTTTCATTTTCAAGTCTTATACTTCAGCAGTTTTACAACAAACTGAAACTTTTTGATTTGCAAAATTAACAAAAAAAATGATTTGTCGAAATTGACAGCATATGTGTAATCCATGTAATTCAAACAGGAAATCATTTTTTGTCTCTTACCTATACATACCTATATATATATAACTATATATAACTTTAATCTATTTTTTTTCCAAAATAAGGTCCCATGGTGGTCCAAAAAGGGGAATGAACTTGACCTCTACACTTACTAGAGGACCAAATGTGTTTTTAAATCCCCATCTGAAAATGGTAAAAATAAATTTAAAAAAAAAAAAGCAGTAGCTATATACTTTATTGACTCTGTTTACTGGTTTTGCATTATCTAACAAAGAGTCCCAAGCAGTGATTACAAAAAGTCTATTAATAATGGTTAATAAATGGTAAAAGTATGAAAGCTTGTTCGCTCTGCAAATGGGATTTTTTTTTAATCTAGTGTTGCAATTAGATTTTTGTATTACTAATTTTTTTCACCTTTTCTCAAATTAAAACAGCAAATAAAGACCCCTACATACACTGGTGGAGTGTAATACAACAACATGTAGCATAACTTAGATGACGCAGTATCGTTCAAACAATTCTGTGGGAGCAAATGGGCGAAATATGCGCCCCTGAGAGTGATTCACCAGCAACATGACCCTCTGCTGCTTACCGTAAGAGAGAGAGAGAAGGAGGGATGGAGGGGGGGAGAGGGAGACATGATCTCTGGGAGCACATACAATTTAATTATAGCTGCAATCAATCTGATTTACAGGCACACACACACACACACACACACAAGTGCAACCAAGTCTGTCTTTTTTTTTTTTCTTTTTTTGCAAGATGAGACTTTCTCACGTTGCCTTTTGTCTCTTTGGAGTCGAAACTCACTAAAGACATTCGAATATTTTCCTCTACTTGCATATCATGACAGCACAAACTGAAGATGCACACACACACACGCGCACGCATACACACATCACTCCCAAGGGAGCAAAAGCAAATAAAATTTGGTGGACTGATTGATTGACACACACACACACACACACACACAAAAGTATTGTTCTCAGCAGTAATGTAATCTTGCCTCAGCTGCTGGCTTCATCAGACTGATGTAATAGGAAGCCGGTATTTATGTTTTTCCGAAAAGATGGATTGAGTGGAGGGAAAGAGGAGGGTGTGAGGAGGTTACAGCCCTCAGCTGACTCCTCTCAGGCCTTACAGGAGGAGGAGGAGAGGGCTGAAGGAAGGAGAGAGGCAGAGGGGGGTGTTGATTCAGAATTGGAGAAAGGGTAAAAACTTGTTAAATGGAGGGAAGGAGGGAGGACAGATAAGTTGTAAAGGGTAAAAAATGGAGAGATTGAATGAGGAAATGAGGAAAGGTGGAGGACAGAGATGAAAACAGAGATTGGAGGAGGTGTAGATTAAACAGACTGGAGCGAAGGATTGTTTGGTTTTACTTGCCGGGACCGTGTGTGTGTGTGTGTGTGTGTGTGTGTGTGTGTGTGTGTGTGTGTGTGTGTGTGTGTGTGTGTGTGTGTGTGTGTGCAGTCATGTCGTGTGATATGGAGCAAGGCTATTACATGGAGGAAATCCCCCCCGGAGGGAATTGTAATGTGTAAAGGAATGTAATACTATGTCAATAGGAGCAGAGTGAATGGGACTATATCATATAATAATGATAATGAATACAGCGAGCGCTCACCGCCATGATCAGCCAGCTGTGTGTTTCCATTTATGTGTGTAAGTTCATGCTTGTGTGAGTGTGAAAGTATGCATCAGGGGGTTCGTCAACGGTTCTTTGGTTTAGGTATCTGGCCGGGACACAGATGGGATGATTCCAAGAGCTCTTTAATTTAATCCAATAAAATAAATTGGCAAAGCATGATAATAAAATTAGTGTGGTTCTTATTTTATTAGTGCTGATTTGGACTACATACTGCACTAAATGGTAATAATTACACCGGAAAAAAATCTAAGGGCTCCTAATTGGAAGGGCAGGTTTGGATGTTTTTAAGTCTGTCTTTATACAATACTAACATGCCAAATTTTTAAAGAGTTTGTGTTAACCTTTTAACACCTGGATCGACATCAGTTTTCTTGTGCTGCATTCAGAAGTCTTTGACAAGCAGTTCAATCGCTGATACCTGGAGGACTGGTTTGATTTGTCTGAAAAACATGATGAGAAACATGCCAAGAAATGTCTCTCAAAGTGTATAATATTCATAAAAGGTGACAAGGAAATTATCTGAAAATTAGCTGGGCGGATAATATTATCAAATATCGGGGGTGGGGGGTGGGGGGTTGTCCATTATATTTGTTATTCTCTTAATAATATGTTTAAAGTTATGTTACAGAAAATGTTGTTTTAGCTCTTTCCTGGTCATTTTCCTTTTTTTTTCTTATTTTCAGGTAATTTTCTTGCAACATTTTAATCACTAATTTTTAGTAAGAAAGTGCTCCAAAGTGAGGTAAAAAAAAAAAAAAAAAAAACTTTCTTTCATCCTCTGCATGAATTGTTGTTGTTTTGTTTTTTTATTTCTATTGTCTGTTACCTGCCAAGAAACTACAGATGTAAACTAGCAGTCCTGCTAACTCTGGCATATTTACATTTTATTTTTACCTTTTAAATACCATTAGAGCCATTGTATGTTATTTAGGAGCAATCCCAGATGGAGCTATGGATAAGAGAAAGATTTGTTTGCTGCATATCCTATCAAAGAAAATGATGACAATTTTTGGCTCAAGCCTCTGTCCCCTACCCTCCCCTCAATGGCAAGACAGGTTAATAAAAGTGGACTCAATAGAAAAAATAATAGCAAAACTCCATGTAGAGATGGATTCTCTGGGCTCCTCCAGTTACCTATTGCAGATTCCCAAAGTAATAAGGTGCTGAACTAATTTCATAACGAATTCAAAACTAATAATAACAGTAACAGTTTCATTTAATGTATTATTTATTTTTATTTCACTGTGTTATTTTCTTGAGACTCCTCCTTGTGGAAGCACATGTTTCCATGACTTATAATTTGTATGTTTATTTGTTTGTTTGTTTTTCTATTTTCTGAGAAAGCAGAAATGTATTTATAAACATTTTGTTAAAAAAATAAATAAAAAGGAGACGTTTCCATGTGAGCATAAACTTGTAAAAGTCAGACACTATCCTTTTAAAACACGTTCTGCTGTGCTGTCATTCCAGTAATAGAAGATCTTCCTCCCAATGGCCTCCACATTCTTTCATTTCTTTTTCAGTATATTTCCCCTTAAATAAATCGAAGTAATGCTGAATGGAGCCAGTTGGGATAATTTGCTTCTCTTTCTCGCCGCTGACTTCTCAACAGCTGTGCTCCAGGGCTATTCCTGTTTAAATAGTTGTATCTTTGTTCAACACAGTCAGCATTTTCTCCTTTCATGCTCTTATCTTTGGAGTGGCGTCGCCCCTGGCCTTGTTTCATATTGTCTGCTCATTACACCATGTACTGCTATCGACTGGCTGCCTCACACGCCACTGGCAGGAGGAAACCCATTCAGCGAAACATGGCAGCAAAAGCCAGGTAGGGTTGCCATGGACACTGCAATGTTCACAGATAGTTGTGCTAAACCAATGAAAGTACATTTCCCAGCCACTTTTTTTGGAAGCGGTGGTTGTAAATCTGTTTTTTGAGATAAAGAGTCTTTAGGGTTTTTACAAACGCATTATCTCATGTTTAATGTTTGCTGTTTGACCAGCTTCACTCCCTCCCGCCCAGTCCTCCTCCCTGCTACTATCATGGGAAAACAAAAATTACACAAAGAAGCCGTGATTTATTACACGGAGGGTTTGAGATGTTTTTATGTACCTACATGATAGATTTTAGACTGATATTTGAAGAGTAAAAAAATGGCACATTACTGAAACGTTTTGTTTTCTTGACACAATTTTCAAATAAATTAGTTATTAAATGAGTTTTATCTGCTGAAAAATCTTGTTTGATGAGTTATCTGTGGCACAAGTCATGCACGTTACCATGGAGAAAATGTCTCCATCCTGTACTTTATACATAAATGTTATTAGGACATAAAGAAGACATAAAGCTAGATTTGTATTGTTTTAATTTTTGCCATGGTAGATACAAAGAAGATGTCGTAAATAATTCTTTAGAGCACATTTTGGAGGAAAAGCAGCAGTACCCAGGACCATAAATGATGGCTCCATTCCATTAAATCATTTCAGTGAGCTGGCATGCACAAAGAAAGGGCCTCGACACTTGGAACGCCAAAGGAAAGCACTCGTTTTTTATGTTATTAGTTATACCTGTGTTTAACAAGTCAAAGTGTCTGCACTGAGGAAGGTCAATAAAGGCCGCTGGAAATATTTTATAAAAAAAATACCAAAGAGTTATTGTTTCCATTTACCACAGCATTCTCGCACTCCACCAAAAAACAAACAAATAATAACAAATCAAAAGCCTGAGTGTAAGAAGTGTCACACTCTGTGTGTTGACAAAATAAATTAGTATAAATGTCATATTAGATGGGAAGCAGCAATAAAAGGCCGCTCTCTCACCCTGTCACACAATATTTTCACAAGAGTAGCTGATAAAGACACACTATGTTTTAGCTGTTTCAGCTTTTTGGAAATTAGTGTACAAATTATGCAACATTTAGAGAAACAGAACAGGTGTCCTGATACAAAGTTATTAAGCTTGAACAAAAGTTAAATATTTTTAAGAGATTTAATGAGTTTGTGTAATGTGAAGGGTCTTGCCTAAACTTAAAAACCTGCAGATAGAGATTTTTTTAAAAGACCCAGCCACCATTTTGGATGTAGTTAAACCGAATATCAAGCCCCGCCTACCAAACGGACCTTTCTCATTTTGCAGCTAAACAGTCCACTAAAATATGTTTCTGAAACATTTGAGGCAATTCAGTAACAGAGTCTTGATTCATATTTGATTAGCGCTGCCTGCTTCGACAGTTTGACCACAGTTTATCAGATGTGACTGACATGATTGCCAGCTGCAGTTACAGTCTCTTTGGCTCTGATTCTAGAAAATGCTGCAAGAGACAGTAAGAGCAACACATTCTTACTGCAAACTCGTCACATGATGACGCTCGGTCAGTGACCTTCTGCGTCAACCTATGATGATATAGGTTTCCTTGTGTGACAGCTTTTTACGCTCTTGGATGCCGCTACCGTGATGTCAATGAATGCATGTGTAGTAACAATATAATAAAAAATTATATGAAATGAAAATAGGGGGGTGTTCAGTGTCCATTAATATGCATAACATAACTGTGGGTCCCACATATAGCAACAATTTTAGCAATTATGAAAAGAAAGTTATTTGGTAAACATTACCAACTGTAGCTGTTAAGTTTTTTACACAGGTGTATCAACTGTGTGAACTTATTATACACACAACTTTATGTCACTTTTGGCCACTTTCATCCAGTCTAGCTACAGATGTGCGACTGTGCTGCAGAGTGGAGGTGGTGTCGGGGGGAGCGGGGGCACGTTAAGCTCTCGCTCTGGTTCCTCTACTTGTCCCACTGGGCTCTTTAAGAAGCTCAAGGCTTACACAGCCACGAGCCGCAGAGGAAAACTGACACACACACAAACACAAACACACACACATACACAAGGTGGTGATAAGGAGCTACTTAAGGGTACTTGAGCTTTCCCACTTGAACACTTGTTTATAGGCTGTGAGCACACCTCGTCCTGCAGCTGGGCTCACTGCGTATTCTTCGGAGCAAACAAAAGCCACACGGGGGAAAACGGTGAGGTGTAAATAAACACACACATGACTAATTCTCACACACACATATGCTTACTTATGTTTTCTTAGAGAGAGAAATTCTCTTCCTGGCAGCACTTTTACCTCCTTCTTGTCTTCGTCCCTTAATGAGGCGGTGAGCAGCGATCTGGTTGGGCTTTTGTCGGCGGGTGGCTGGAGCTCCACAGACAAATTAAAACTCAATTATGTTTTCATTTCACGCTCTTTTATTGGGCCTGATAATAAAAAATTTGGAGTAGCGACTCAGGAGGGATGAGGGAAAAAAGAGGAGGGAGGGCTGGTGGAGGAGGTCGAGGGGAGGAGAATACAGAAGGGGCTGTAACTATTAACTCCTCCCTTAAGATTTTCTTATTATACACTCTTTTTTATCTGTGTGTGTGTGCGTGTGTCTCATTTCCTCTGAAAAATAGCCATAAAGCCTGCAAGGACATTAAATTGAGATATTAAGGCCATACAGTCCTGCACGCCTGTAATGAAAGTAATGTATAGTTGTACTTTTATGTGGTTTCCATTCAGTGTCATCATTCATATATACACTGTGCATCTGTGGTTCCCAAATGTCTTGTGTGTGAGGTACCCCACGGGCCTGTCAGGTTGGCTCAAGAGCCCCTTCAGAGATACCACTCATCACATTCCCAATGTGTTCATTTGACTTGTTGAGTTGATATAAAAGCAAATTTTGTAAAATTTTTCATATACAACACTGATTCCAAAAAAGTTGGAACCATGTGCAAAACATAAACATAAACAGAAGGCAATGATTTGCAAATCATTATTTGATCTATAGTCAATTGTAACAGTCCAAAGATATTATTATGTTATTATTTAATGTTTAAACATAGACTGTTTTTTGTGAAATATACATTTATTCTGAATTTGATGTCCACAACACACTCCAAAATCTTTGGGACAGGAGCATGTTTATCACTGTACTAAATCATCTTATCTTTTAACAACACTCAGTAAGTGTCTGGGAACTGAGGATGCTAATTGTTAAAATTTTAAAAGTGAACTCTTGTGAAGGGAAGTCTTGGTTGACCTGCGACTTCAGTTCCTCAACAGTCCGGTTCTCCGTTATTGTATTTTGGGTTTCATAATCTGTCACAGTTTTAATGAGACAGATCTGAACTGCAGGCGGGCTGGTCTAGTTCTTGCAGTCTTTAACATGCAGAATGTGGTTCAGCATTGTTTTGCTGGGATGTCCTTAATAAAGACATCATCTGGATGGCAGCATATGTTGCTCCAAAACCTGTATATGCCTTTCAGCATTCATTGTCCCTACACAGATGTGCAAGTTAGCAGTGATGTCATGCGCACTGATAAATGGTTTTCTAAAGTGTTTCTGAGCCTATGTAGTAATTTCTTTCATACAGTCATGTTGGTTTTGAATGTGGTGCAACCTGAGGACTCCAAGGTTATGGGCTATCTGACCTTTTGGACTATCCACCTCTCTTTTGACCACGATGTGATAATGATGGTGCACTCAGTTATTAACCAGGTACTTTATATGTTTGATTGATTTGGTTTCTCCTAGAGTGATTTTAACTTTTACTTTATTCATTTTTGTAGGGAGTTAATCGTACTACTTTTAGCAATTTCAATCATTTAGTGTTTAAACTTTCCTCATTTGCTTTCTAGTTTTCACATACTCCCAGTCACAACATAAGCATGTGGACTTTTCTTTATCCTATTTTTCATTTTTTCGTTATACACATATTTTACTACACAATCTCTCCACATACTCCCAGACAGAAGAGCCTCTTGTGGGCAAGTACCACTGGTTTGGATTCACGGCTGTAAATTCCATTGATGATGGTGATAAATAGGCACATACACACACTGTATAACACATACTGTACGACCATCGTGCTTTGGCGTGAACTGATGTCTTATGAGGAAAAGCCACCGCACACACACACAGACACACAGACACACTCACACAAGCTCCTCTTGCCCTGCAGAACACTGTCTGTGGTAATTGATTGATTGAACAAGAGAACACAACAGACACAATTAGTTCACCCCGGTCATCTCGTTAGTAATTCCCTGGGGACCCTGTTGACATGTTAGACACCCACTCCTTCACACACACACACACACACACACACACACACACACACACACACACACACACACACACACAATTCCTCTCCTTTACCCTCCCATTGCCCCATTTTCGTTCCTCCCCCACATTCCTTTTTCCAATCAAATTCAAGGCTCTGACTTCTGCCCTTCTCATGCTTTTCGCCACACGCCCCTTCCACCCCACCCCACCTTCGCCCCGTCCGTCAATCAATCATCCCGCGGCTCATCACCCAACACCTACCCATCCTTACCTCCCCTCCCGCTGCTGTCGCTGCAACACTTTTAATTATGGCGAGTTAAAAATTACGAGCCCGGAACACAGAGTCACTGGCAGGTTGGCTTTAATTGCCTTGTGTTGTAATTCTGGACAGAGGAAAAGGGGAGGGCGGGGAGGGTAGGGGTCGGTCACACTTGGGTGGCAGAGAGAGAGAGAGAGAGAGAGAGAGACAGAGATATTGACTTTCAGATGACCTCCTTGATCAATCGACAGCCAATAGTGTAGTAGAGCGCTGCGGCTGTTTCCTCCCTCTCGCTCAGTCTTCCCCACGCTTTATCCACTAATATCCCCGAACACACACTCCCTCTGATGCTCCCAGATTCCCACTTTTGAATATTGCCAATGCAATTTGAGACCTGCATTGCATCTAATGGAAATTTTCTCCAGCTGATGTGAATAACCGTCATAGATTTCCCCAACCCCTGTCTTGTTGCTGGTTGACTGTTGACAGCTTGAAGCTAGTGTTGTTATTAAAAAATCTTTTCAGCGTTTGCTAACTGGCACCTCTCTTGGTGGTCCGCTTGGTAATTAAAATGAAATCTCGATGGCAGGCGCCTTTGGCCACCTTCCCCATTTGATTCAAAACAAAGCATCACACACACACACACACACATACCAGCCTCTACTCCCAACCATGAATTCATAATGATTTGAAATGATTTATAGCTCCACCCTCCCTCACGTAGAACCACTCTGATATATTAAAATGGAGCGCAGCCCTCCACCGTGATCTTAAGTGGCGTGGTTAGCCAACCTAAACAAGCCATAAAGCTTTTCTAGCTCCAGCAGATCTGAGAGTATCTGCAGCTGGATGACCACTCCAGTCTGGCCTGTTCTCTGCTGACTCCACCCATCTAATGATACAGATATATTTGTGTCCTTTGCAGCAAATGTGCATTAAGATGTAGGTCGCTGCGGGGCTAAGTGAATGTGTGTGTGTGCAGATGGTGACAGTGACAGAGATGTAAGTGGCGATGGCATCTGACCAAAGGATCCATATAGGGATGACATCATCCTCTGAAGAAAAAAGGGGAGGAGAAGGGGAGGAGGAGGGGTTTTTAGCAAACTATGAGCACAGAATATCAATAGAGGAGGACAGCTCTAAGCACTCCTGGCATTGAAGCTCCAACCCCTCTCCTCCCTCCGCCCTCCCACCCCTCAGTGTCTATAACTCGTCTATTGCCAGCCTTTTATCATGGGGCCCTGACACCTGTCCTTTTCCCACCCCTACCGCATGTTCATTCACCGTTCTCACAGAATTCAGGTTACCGGCTGCTACTCTGCCTTTTTCACAGCAGTGCCACTTTGCCTTTTCTTCTTGTTTGTTGCCTTCATTATGTACATTACTGCCAGAGAGGACACTTGGGACACAGATAAACCTAGTTGAAGTTGTTTCATTAGTTATTTCAAACATAATAATGCTTTGACATATTGCTCCCTTGGGGTACTTGGACTTGTCTTATCTTCAGCACCCAGTAACCTCACCTATGAATGATTATAAAATCCAAATTGAATGTATGTCCAATGTTATCTTTTCGCCAATAAAACCTGTGAAAGTGCACAGGACATCAACCTGCCAGAGCCGTTCCATAAGCTGATAAGTGTCCTCTGTTCTTTGCCTTGGTGATGATGTTAAGTAGTGTAACATGCTCGAGTCTGTGTAGCAGGTTTGTGGGATGCTGCAGAGCCAACATGTTTTCATCCCAAACTGTAACATATTGCCGTTTTGCAGTGGATTTTACATATTATGCTCTAGGTTAGGTGACACACGCACAGATGGATAAGATTAGGGAAACGTGGCACAAGGTTTGCCGCAGAAAAATAACATCACATTGAGACCAGAAGAGAACACCAGACTCCCACATGAAAGTTCAGGTTGTGTTGGACACATCCACCAGCCCTCCCACTCTTTATAATACGTCATTTCAGCCTCACACTGGTCTGCTGTGTTTCATGCCGATGCAACATCTTCCAGTGGCTGCAATCTCAAGTGAGGCAGCAGGTGCCATCCGCTGACGTCTTATAATGTCACGACCACTTCTATCCATCCATGTTCTCATCTGATGCCTTCTAGCGGCATTTCATGCAGACACGAAAGGTGGCTTTTGGTGTCGCAATCTTACACCAAAAGCACTGTAAAAGCGGCAGTATTTTACAAAATTGTAATGAGAACAGGTTGGTAGAACCCACAAGCTGGATTCATTAGCACTGGCTGATTGGATGCAAATCTGCAAATCTTGGATGGCAACAAAGTGGCCCATTTTATTCTGCCTCTCATTGGCTTACCCTGACATCCTGACATTCTCAGCTTAACCCTAACCAATCCCAGTCCTCTTGCCTAAACGTTATTGGGAGAGTAAGTTGGAATGAATTGGTGATCAATAGTACAACATAGCGAAATTAGTACCTTGATTGCTGCTGTATGAAACTTTTGACTCTGTCGTTTAGTGCCATCCATTGGCTCTCTCTGCCAACATAAAGGATGCAGTGACATTTACAACATTTGAAACTGATGTATCTGTTTTTGTACATGAAATGTAAATGAGCTTTGAGGCAGCAAAAGGGTCTACACCAAAGGCCATGGTTTGGGTTCAAATTAGTACGGCTGTTATATGTTACTTTAAAATAAGTCAACAATCACATTTTTTTTAACACAGGACACAATCAATGGTCCTGAGGTGCAAGTCCTGTGTTTGTTTGACCTATCCATCCACCCTGACCTCCCTCCTCCTTAGACTTTTGAGCTCTTATGCTGAATTAATCACTCTGAGTAGGAAATATTGTCGCAGATGGGTTAACAGGGGAGTTAATTGGAAGCCCGGTGCATTTCATACAGATGCCACAGAGAGTCTTGGGTGTGCGGTCTAAGTGAGCATCTCCAAGCACACCTGCTGTTTGAGTTTATATATGTGCAGCAGCTCCAAGTGTAAATGGGCTGGGCAAAGTGGAATACAGATCAGAGGGTGTGGTGATTAAGAAATACACTCTCAGGAAGCCACATCACTGGTCTTATCACCCTGGAACAGCTGAGCCTATCGCAGTGAAGCATGAAGAAAACAGCTCAAAAAATGAAAAATCTCTTTCTCCAGGAAACCATGTTGTGCATAAATTGCAGATTTGTCTACACACAAAAAATGCTGTTTTCCCATCACTTAATAACAATAAAAATCAATGATAAAAATAAATTGTTTGGCAAAGCCATTTGTATGACATTTGCTCCCCGTATTTTGTCTGGTCTTGATGATAAATCACCAGACTGGCCAAGAAGTGACATAGATGTAGTTCTGTGACGTCTATCCTCAGTGCAAAGACCCAGTTTCTACAGAAACACTAGTCTGAATTTTGACTGTATAAATCTGCCATTGGCCGACTATTTAGACTGGCAAAGAAAAACAACCTCCAAGCTCATAACTTACATGCTGCAAATGGTCAGTTTTGGCAGAGTTTTTTTTATCATGCAATCAGGCATGTCTGCTTATCCCTTTCAGTGACTTGTCGCAGAGATCTACAATGAATTGAACAACTTTTGAAGAACAACACACATCAGAAAAGCCCAGACTCTGTCTCACAGGACTCTCATGACTGATATTGATCTGTTTTTATGACACAGCAAGCTGGAGTTGATTTGGCACATCTTTCTAAACATCTATAGTAAAACAATGCCTGAATATGATCCTTTTTGCACCTGGGTTCTGATCCTGGACTGTCCTGACTCCTGTGGGATCAGTTAGCCCTTCACTGTGTCACCCCCAACACTATTTTGCAAGAGCATCGTCTCTGCATCCTTGGCTTCATGCCACCCAAGACTATTGTGGTGTTTTAAAGAAACACAAACAAGCCAGAGCTTTTTCCCCTACAGCAGAATGATAATATGGTGATTCCAGACTTTTCTCAGGCACTGACAACGCTGTGAAGAAAGGTCTGGCTACACAGCCGGTTCTCATTCAAAATTCATGAAATACGTGTGGGGCAGGCGTGAGAGGTGGTGGATGGGTCGAACAAACCCGAACATTGATGTGGGAGTCCAATGTTCGCTTCCCATTTCAATGTGATGTCTTTTTTTCTACACCATACCATGTGCCTCCTTTTCTTAATCCTGCAAAGCTGTGCCAGCGTGTTCATTGTTGACGTCCAGGTGTTGGTTGCAATGTGCTTTTGTTGCCTAAACACAAGCATGTGCAGCATCATCCCACCATGTGCATTTGTTGACATTACCGTAGAGGCATCCTGGAATATAAATAGCAGATGCAGAGAGATACTTAACTTGTAATATGCAGATGTCGAAGTCCACTGATATACCTAGGGTTCGTAAAGAGTTTGTAAAAAGGCAAAAGCTTTATGTAGGCAGCTTTATATATGTGAAATCTTCTGCAGAAAGACTTAAAGCTGCACTCATTGTTTCCAAGAGGCCATTTCAAAGCACTGTTGCAGGACTTTTGTATGTCATCTTCTACCTGCCAATGTCAGTATGTATCTTGGCTGATCTTTTAATTGTCTTGTTTTATGGTTTACATATAGCATACATTAACCTACGTTTTAGTCCATCCTTGAGGTAACTTTATTTTGTATTTTTGGTTCTTTTGTTCCATGTTGTCTGTCTGTAACTTTAGTAGCTGACTGTCGGTCAGGGCACTCTCGAAAATAGATTTTTAATCTTAAGAGGTTTCTGGTTAAATGAAAAATAAATAATAAATACATAAAGCCGCAATATGTGACGAGGTAGAATGAGAACATGTTGGGCCACATGAGACTGCACGATTCCCAACAACTTGCTACACACTGCCTCATTTGAATAAACCTCCTAACTGTGTACCATGTTCTCTGCTCTCAGCACCAAAATACCACACAGCTAGGCAAAGCGAGTTTCAGGGTCATGAAAATACCAAACTGTTGAATCTCTGCTTGCACTGGTTGTTGAGCCACCATGAAAATGGGGCTCTTAGTGTTCAATTTATACAGCATGAAGTGAAAATAACTTCCTTCTGTTGAGAACTGATATTGTATTTACTAAAAACTGTCATTTGCCAGTTTTCCTTATTGCTTGGAAACAGAATAATATATCTGTTGGACAGTAGCTGCGTTCAGGGAGAAGAGTAAAAACAAATCATGACTGAAATGTCAGTCTTGACCATGGATCTAGTGATTTGATTTTTTTTTTGGTCTGGCACATAGTGTACTGCTGTCTCTTAAGTCACTAGATGAAACGTGATTCCTGTCGTATTGTTTCTTCATGCTTCTTCACATCCTGTTTGTTGCTCTTTTAGTTTCTCTTGCCCTCCATGAAGCTCCATCCTTCTCCTGGTCTTTTATTTTCTTCTCCCAGTTTTCACTTAACAATGTGATGCTTTTTAAAACATTAAAATATGCATTTTCCTCGTAAACAAATTTGACCCCAACATGTTAGTTTCTGTTACTTGAAAAATTAGGAGCGACACCAAAGAAGAATGAAGAACGACGCCTTCTTATTTTGTCCTGCAAAGCCATCGAGCACTCTGCGGTGCTCGTTGTTAAAGTGTAGAGGCTGGTCGAGGCTGCCAATCATCTGCAAAATGCTCTCATTTGTTCATAGCAATTACAGCAACATCTCAAAGTTAATATGCTGCTGATTTACTGAAGTAAAAAAAAAAGGCTACACGGACATCTTAAAGTTGCCTCCTGTGTTTTGTCTTCACAGTGTTTTCCTGTGCTGTGAAGCGTATTTGTTCTGCCTCTTCCTCCACACTCTCATCCGTCGCTTCATCTTTCCTTCTCTCCATCATCTCTCTCTGAAGCCTCTTTCCATCCATCTCTTTCCTTCCAGCCGTATCTCTCCCCCTCCATGCCTCCCTCCCTCCCCAGTTGTTTGAAGGAGAGTTCTTTGAGGGTCCGCTGACTTAATTACTGTAATGGGGTTTCTGACACTTGAGACTAAAGAACTAAAAAAGACGGAGAAGAGGGACCAGGGAGGGGGGAAAACGAAAGGACATTATTATTAGTTTTATATAAAGGCCTTGGTCCATGAGCACAACGGAAAGTACACTAAGGCTCTGCAGGGAGACATTCTTTTTCATCAGTCTGCTGTGCTTTTCATCAGCCCTTCGTTATTGTGAAAGTTTAATTGCATGTTCCAGTGTGTGTGTGTGTGAGCATGTGTGCAGGAAAAGAATGCACAGCTGTGTGTTTTTTTTCCTTTTTTTGCACATTTGCATAGCAGTCCACGGCGTTCAAAAGTGCTCAGAAGACTCTCTCAGAAAAATTGTTAATTAAGCAATTATTGAACATTGCAGCTGTGACTCATGGGAGACATGGCGACGTGTTATTTGAGGTTGTTGTTGTTTTGCAGGTTGTTTATGGCAGCAGTTCTTAAACTGTGGTTCAAGGATTTCTGGAAATCCTTGAGAGGGATCAACTGGGATTTTTGCAAACAAGTTTTCTAATTTGAGTCATTTAAGTAAAAGTTAGCTCAGTGTTTTTAGTGTTCTCTGTAGGGAAAAAAAACACAGACATTGATCCCTTGGTTAATGATATAATTTATGTCCTTTGCATGAGGAAGTGTGAGACACCTCTGCTTGATTAAATGCATCAAAGACACTAACATCCCCCAGAAATCTGGTAACTTTGACGGGAAAATAGAATTGACCTACGCTGTCACCAGCTCCACAAGCTGAGGCCTGGACTCAAATGAGAGGAGGAGAAAAAAGGAGAGGAGAAGGTAGAAACATATTTTCACAAGACAGGAAGAAGAAAGCTGAGGAGGAGGAGGAGGAGGAGGCGAGAGTGGCGGGGGAGGGAACGAGAGCCAAGTTCTTGTCCATCTTCATTATGGTTCATTTCAATTTTTATCAGTCACAGAGACATCTCAGACGTCTGACTCAATATATTGGCACGCACACAAACATGGATGTGCACATGGATATTTAAATGAGGCACAATCCGGTTTCCATTTAATTAAATCAGAAAGTGTATTTTACTCAAGATTTTAAAAACATGCAAAACTTTCACCACACAAAAAAATTATTTTAATCCACAGTTATACAACTAAGAATTAATTCTCTGCCAGTACTCGAAAATGACAGTTCCTTCAAAAAATACGCATTTTAATGTCTTTGAACTGAAGGAGACCTGACAGGTGCTCACACCAACGCATTCAGGTATTTACACATCACACTTCATTTACATTGCATATGAGTACGCCAATACATGGAAACTTTAGAACTTCTTTACTGCTCATTAAAATTCCCCTATGAGTATGAATGTACTTGACAGAGCTCATTTCAATATGTCTATCAGATAATGTGATATGTTTTGCGCAAAGTTAGTCATCTGTTATGCCTGAAATTGGAACTTGCCATATGTGTGACCGCACACTCCTCACTTATACGCTTTTACATGACTAGGCTATTATGAAAATATCAATAATATCAATATAAATAAAAATAATAATAATATACAGGCTAATCAATATATGGAGGCTATAGGTTAGTACTTATCATGGATGTGTAAATTAAGTATTCCGATCTTCACTTTAGTTGTCTGCTGCAACACTGTGTACTGGATCAGTGATTTCTTTCCATACTTTGTTTTCCCAACTTCCTTTAATGACACTTTTCAGGCTGTCTAACAAAACCAGTTGGTGAATCTTTTGAAACCTGAGCAAATTTGTTTTTCTTCAGAAACAAGAGAAGAAAGCAAGAAGCAAGTTAAGAAGAAATTACCCAAAATAAGCATAAATAAATATAAATAAATAAATGAATATACCTCTCTCTCCACTCGGCCACTCCACTTCATCGGCCTCATCACCTCCACCTGCTGCTCCCAGCTGCTTTTCATCTCTACAAGCCAGTATTTTAAAGCAGTAGCCTCACTCCACTCACTGTTTTTTTAGATTGTCTTCGCTAACATGCTTGAGCTTCCAGCACTCACTCTCAGACTGTTTTCCTGGTTTCAACCCAGGTTTTGCCTCTGCACTTCCTGGTTCTCGTCTGCTTGTGTTTGTGCAGCGTTTCACTGCTTCGGCTCCGTCGAGAGAGATCGCCATTCTTCCTGCTGTCTTCAGAGCCTCTCGCTGAGTGAAACATCTCCTCCGTGTGAGTGCCCCTGGTGTTTCTTGTTGTGATGGTACATCGATTCCCCCACCTGTCCTCATTGATCCCGCTTCCTGCTCCTACTGGATTCATCTGCTCCGCTGCCTGCCTGACGCCAACTCTGCTTCCTCCTCGACCACGAGCCCTGCCTGCCTCTCCTCGGAGTCCCTGCTTTCCCCAGAAGCTCCCTGTTTTAAGTGCCTCTGCAACTTACCTGATGCATTCACCTGCCAGTTCGCTCCATGTTCACAATTTCCCCACTTGAACTCTGAACTATCACCTGTGAACGTGAGCTCATCCCAGTCTCTCTACAAACTCTGCTGCACCCCAGAACTGATAACTATCCCTGCTTACCTGCAACCTGATTATGCTCACCTTTTCAAACCAATTTGCTCAGAGTTCAAAGGTTTAAATACTTGTGAAAAAAAGTGTACTTAAATTTGCAACTACAAAACGTAAATGACAGAAACTGGAAACAAAATAATGGAATATATGATTTTTTTAATGTCAGTTGTTGACACTGTTTCCATGATTTCCGCTTTTTCTGCTGCCCTGAAACGTCACGCAAACGTCATAACTTGGCAACTCTGGTGTCATCAAAATTTCCCAATTTGCCATTCATAATTACAAGTCTGAAGGGCCATTTATGTGCTCCTAATTTGTAAATGCCATATTTCCGAGGATCACGTGAAGGCAGCAATACACACTCACACTGTAGTAAAAAACGATGAAAGATCAACAGGAAATTTGAGGGTTTATGGGGAAATAAGGCTGTAAATTTTCAACCTCAGAGCCAATTTCTCTGGCATGAGGCAGAAGCTAACCGTGCAGTGTATTTATGGTAATTATGCTAATTACATCATATCAATGTAATGATGTATTTACATTAAAAGATATGTACATACTAAAGCTTTTACCCCAAACCAAGAGCTTACCCAAAAGTTGTCTCATAAGAAGTGAAGGAGAAGAACACACACACACACACACATACATCTATGTAACCCCTCTGGGGGGCAGAATGAGACAGCTGAGGAAGGGTCCCGGTGGGGGGTCGAGGAGTATAAATGGTGCTCCCAGTTCCCCATTAGTCTGTCTGAGTGGAAGATGGAGGGGGGTGGATGCATGGGGTGGGGTCAGGCTCAGGTGCTGAGCAGACAGGAGAAAAAACATCCCCTTGTCCTCCTCCCTCCTCGTCTTATCTAAGTTGTTGCACCTTTCAGGCAAGCCACCTCTATCCATCTTGAGTTTGGCTAAACCCGAGAGCTACCTTGAGGCTACCGCTCTAATTCTATTACATCCATCCCCGAGGACAGCGCCGCATACATCACCGGTCATACTGGCTCATATGTTCTTGTGAAATAATCTCACTTTCCACTGTATATACAGACTAAGTATTATCTTGGTGTCTGACTTAGCTTCCTCTGTGAGATGACGGCTTCATCAGGGACCTTGATGAATCAAGTGAACCAGGACAAAAAGATTATTTTTAGACGCTCCAAAATAGACTTGTAGTCTGCTGCTCATATAGACTCTTCGATTATTGTCAAGAGAAAGTGTTTGGGGGAAGTTAACGCAGGTGTGTGTGCGTGTTTGCTTGCACTTTTTTTGTTTGTGCATGAGAGGCAAAGAGAGATGAGAGTTTCCTTGTGTCCCCGTGGCAGCAGGTGTGTAAATAACACCCCAATAAAAATGAGGATGAATCAAAGCGCCAAGGGACCGGAACGCCACTCATCCATACACTCCCTCCACCTCCTTTTCGTCAAACTCTGACATTGATCCCGGCTCATCTGCTCATCATCAGCGTCCCTCCGGCTGCGTGCGACTCTCTCGCTGCTCTCCGGTCTGCTGGGGCGCTCGTTATAATTCTGGGTCTGTAGGCCGCGAGTGCTGTGGCATAATTTTGCCAAGTGTCCTGCTTCTGTGCGGGCTGACAGCTGAACCCAAATGCACTGCTTCACTGAGCCGGATTATAGGCCAGTGAGCCTGGTTTGCCTCGTTTCCCTCACTGTTGTTACCTGTTAGCAAAATGAGCCCGGGAGCGGCTGGGGAAAGTGGGATAAAATGGCCCTGAGCTGGAGGTAAATTAGCTGAGGAAATCACATCCATAAAAGGAAGGAATGAAACATTCAGTGCAAAGTCATTTGCTGTGGAGGCGGTTGAAAAAGGTGAGCGAGCAGCCAGCAATCATCATGAAGTAATCAGTGATTTCAGTCACCTTCACTTTGATTAAATGTGTATGATCACATATAGTAAGGTTCTTTAAAAAAGTGACTGCATTAAAAGGAGGAGAACTGTAACTGGTAATTACCCTTTGAAACCTGGGCAAATTGATTGGATTTCTTTAAAAAAAAACAAAAAAAAAAACATGGGAGAGTAGGCAATGAGCATCTTAACAAGACATTGTTTGAGAATTACCAAGAAATTAGTAAAAAGTTTACCTGAAAATAAAAAAGACAAGCAAAAAACAAAAACAAGCAAGAGAATGACCCCCCAAAAAATGCTGAAAATTATTCAAAAATACCAGATTATTTCTTTTTTTCTATAAAATAATTTTAAATATGAAATTATAGCAATTACAAAAAACTTAAATGTAACATTTTGATTTTTAATTTTGCAATTTTTAAAATTCTAAATATAAAATCTTAGCAATAATAAATATAGTTTTCTGGAAGGACATTATTTTAGAAATATTCCCCATTGAATAATTTTTAAAATATAGTTTTCTAAGCACCCCCTTCCTTATTTTCCAACTAATTTTGAGGTCATTCTCTTGTCAACTTTTACTAATTTCTTTAAATTTGTGGAACATGTCTTGCCCGGTTGGTCATTGCCTTTTTTCCCCATGTTTTTTTTAAATTTTTTTTTACCCTAATCACATGAGCCAGCATTTGCTCAGTGCTTTTTGATTTTATGTATATGACCCGCAAGTTATTTTTAAACTCTGTTGTTTAAATCCCCTTCTCCTTTAAATCTCCTCCACCTGGCTGTCTGCTTCCTGGAAGGGCGGAGCCTCAAAGTCTTCACAGGCAGGAAGCTCACCAGTGTCAGATCCACCTGAGAACAAAGAGCTGCCAGGCAGCATGTGAATGCCTGATCCCTCCTAATGTTTGATCTGCATATGCACGATGTAAGTTTCCTCTTGTTTAAATGCATTTGTGGCAGTTGCAGTAGTTTCTGAGTTATGTTCTGCACTGATAAGTTTCATTAATGGAAAGTTTCCTCTTTATGTTTAAGTTTACATTGTGATGCTGGTTAAAGTAGTGAAGCTAAATTGCCTTTGTTAGACTGTGAAGTTATCCAGCCAGGATTTATGATGTTTAGATGAACCTCCTTTGTCATTGCTTTTCTTCTGTTGTCAGATAAACTGGCCAACTATCCCTACATGATTAGACTGGAAGCCTTTGCTCCCTTTAACTACATAGTCCTGAATCAGACTACCCTTAGGTGTAAAATCAGTATCTATTCATGAAATATTCTTTACTGTGCATTGGTAGTTGAGTATATATAGCACATGTGTTGGCAAACAGTGGCTAGGAGATGCAGAGGAACATTAACATGAATTTGAAGTTGTGTTTCTGGTGTACAGCTAAATGTGAGTCCAGCATTCATTCTTGTTTTGCTCTGTTTTTGGTCTCCACGAGGTCCTGAGGGAGAAATATCTTACTGCTTAGCTTATATTGCTTTCCTGTGTTCACCAGTTAGCTGCTAACTGTGTCTGTCTGCTCCTTGGGGCTCAGCAGGTAGGTAAAGTGAATTTATCAGAGCCTTCCTAATGAAAATAGCTTCCTGGGATTGATGTGGGCTGTTAGACTAAACCAAAATTAAAGCATAACAGTAAAGTTGCAGGATGTAAAACCAAAACCAGGAGCCGAAGATGCTAAATGCTGGTTAGAACTGAGGACCCTGCTAAAAAACAGCTTATGGCAGCTGGTTTTCACTGGTTTTAGTTGTTTTTAGTTGGTCGAAAATGGTCTTAGATGCTCCTGACTGAGTTCCTGCTGGTCTTTGATGGTTTAGCTGGGTGGGCCAGCAGCCAGACATGCTGCTGTGACCAGCCTATCAAGCTGCGCACATTTATCTGTATGCAAATCCCATGACAGTAGATTTGATTTATGCCCTTTGCTTTTTATACTTCCCCCTCACTGTAAAACCAAAACGAAACCAAACCAAAAGACACTGAAATGCTGCATAGAGCTGAGAACTGCCGAGCCAGGTGATACATTTTTGATTCTGTCATTTGGGAGTGGGCTCTTTCATTTTCTTTTCCTTTTTCACATAATAATATCAATAAGTGCAGCTTTAAATTGATTTAAAATGTTTCCAATAATCAAAAATTGACCGCACTAATGACAATTATTCCGCCTCCCTTTCACTGCTTGTACATGGACCTTCCTGTTTTATGTCCCAGTTCTGTGAACCTGTCTGTATGTTATGTTTGACCTGCAGCCTGTATGTTATGTTGACCTGCAGCCTGTATGTTATGTTGACCTGCAGCCTGTATGTTATTTTGACCTGCACCCTGTATGTTATGTTTGACCTGCAGCCTGTATGTTATGTTGACCTGCAGCCTGTATGTTATGTTTGACCTGCAGCCTGTATGTTATGTTGACCTGCAGCCTGTATGTTATGTTTAACCTGCAGCCTGTATGTTATGTTGACCTGGGCCTGCATGTTATGTTGACCTGCAGCCTGTATGTTATTTGACCTGCAGCCTGTATGTTATGTTTGACCTGCAGCCTGTATGTTATGTTGACCTGGGCCTGCATGTTATGTTGACCTGCAGCCTGTATGTTATGTTTGACCTGCAGCCTGTATGTTATGTTGACCTGCAGCCTGTATGTTATGTTGACCTGCAGCCTGTATGTTATGTTTGACCTGCAGCCTGTATGTTATTTGACCTGCAGCCTGCATGTTATGTTGACCTGCAGCCTGTATGTTATGTTTGACCTGCAGCCTGTCTGTTATGTTGACCTGCAGCCTGTATGTTATGTTTGACCTTCTGCCTGTGTGTTACCTGCAGATCTGCCTCAGCCTGTTTGGATGTTGTTTCTATTGCTGACTGTAAGCCTGTTCGTTTACCACAGATTTCTGGAAAGCCACTCAAGTATATAAACTACTCTGCTTCAGTATTTGCGTCTATATTCTTCACAATCCCATACCACAATTATAGAGCACACTGCTTTATTTCTCTGCATTTCTTCTTGAATTTATTGAAGCTTTAAGCATGTCATCTTGGCATTCAAGTGTAATTTGTTTCTGTTTTGTTAATAATTCCATAAAAAGATGAAAAAAATAACCTCCAATATCAACTAACAGTCTTCCCCTTATAAGCTCTTAACTCTCATTGAACAACCGGGGTAATGAAACGGTCAGTTAGTTACTCCGCTGATTTGCATAATAATATTTAGCCGACCTTTTGGTTTGATTAGTTTGGTTTGTGTGACTTTCAGGCTACATGGAGATTAATGTTTCAGGGGCTAATGTTTAGGGGTTAGAGATTTATTAAAATAGACTCAGTGATTGGGTAGTACCATAAAATGTTGCGGCCCAATAATATCAATCAGTGGAATAGAGTCATTCATTTGGGAATCAGCTGATGTTCTTTCTCTCTGAGTTGGTGGGATTGGATGACTTCAAGTCTGCTTCTTTGATACATTTTCTAAGGGAAGACTAATATCTGAAATATACCTGCTCAATATCCCTTCATATATTAATCATGTCCATGCTTGTGTTTTGGTGTGATGTTGTGGATTATTGCTATGGGATACGGGGTAACTTTATTTTTATTGTAAAGTTTTTAGATGCAATTTATCTTCTTTAAATCTGGACAGAAATATGTGTGTGAATGTGCAGTCTACAGTGGCTTTTTTGTATGAGTTTAGATGCTGAATTGAGCATCAAAAGTCCCAATATTCAAAATATATGAGTAATTAAAAAATAGTAATATAAATAAAATGTTGTTTAAGTAGGAGTATTTCCTAAAAAAAAAAAAAAAAAAGAAATAATAATAGTATAAATTGTACATTTGGCCTCACAATTACTCACAAACAACTATTATAAAAACATTTTTTTTTTAAAAAAAAACAGAACAGAATTATAATAAAACACAGCCAATAGACTTGGATTAAGATCGTTTAAGTGTTTGACTGTGCGCGTGAGTGTCTGTCTGTGCGCGCGTGTGTGTCTTACCTTGTTAATGAAGGACCCCCCTCCTCTCTCTATCCCTCCCCTACCTCTCTCTCTCTCTCTCTCTCTCTCTCTCCCTCTCCTCCATACATCGGAGGCTGTGAGCTGCAGCGGCGGCAGAGAGCGGTGCGGACCCCGGTGTGTGCCGATCTCCGGAGGGGGACCGGATAATCCAGTCGGACTTTCTGCGGAGTGGATCTCCGCTATCTGCACACCCAGAGCAAAGGCACTTTTAAATTCCGACTGGGGATTTTAAATTACTAACCACAGGTAGGCTGTGCTTTCTTTTCTTTTTTTCTTTTTTCTCCACACACAAGTTTTCATCGCTCTGGGCTGGCTCTCCACACCTCTGCTGAGCGGACTGAAGCCGGTCCTCCTGCAGCCAGTTAATAGCTCCTTTCTGGGTATAACACGGCAGGCTCAGGGCTCTTGTTAATCCACGTTTTCTTATATTCCTTCTTAATTATGGAGAGCGGGGATAAAGGAAAAAACTACCACAGATTAACTTGGGAGTCACGTTCTGGCAGCCAATACGCTGATAAGAGATCCACTCGTTTTTACGCACATGGTCCCTTCGTTTATTAGTCTTTTCCTCACCATGTGCACCAGCAGGTTTAGAAGTTTTGATGTTAAGTGATAGCACGCGTGTGTCGGTAATTGTATAGACACTAAAATTTAAATTGGATGTTTGGATACTGAGTTGGTCTGTCGGTCAGGAAATGACTTTGGGAGATTGCTCACTGACTACTTTTTACGTAGATGCGTCTCTAATTAGGATACGTTCATTGATTTATGTTTGTTTAATTATGTGACATATTTCTTTTCTACGATTTGTTCCCATACCTTCTTTGCGCCCTTGATGATAAAATTATTCTGACTCGGTAAGTATTTATCAAAAGCAAAAACTGAATATAATCGGCTTTAAATATGCGTAAAAGTAACACTAATTGCTAGTTGTGCGCACAATATGGGTTTCCTTTTTGCACACCAGTGGCAGCCTGTTCTGAGTCTTTACGCACCGCAAGTTCGGTAGTTTTTGCATAGCCCCAAAAGTTTTAAATCACAACAGTCGCTGTCTGTATTAGCCTTTACACCGCCACTTAACGTGCATTTAGCAGTTTAACTGCTCTGCTCATCGCTAATGATGCGCTCCTCTCCCGTATGCAGAACCCTGTTTGAAATCTTTGTAATTTAATATTTCTGCGCTTTGTGGTATAGCGATACACCTTATACAACATGACTTTAAACCTCATACACATTTATACAACAATGTTTCATTCGGCACATACTACAGCCCCAAATAGATGCCTCTGTTTAAATGAAATACAAACTTTTAGAATTTCTTGGTTAAGTCTTCATCCTCAGAATTACACCCAGCAGGGTGCCTAACAAGGTTATATACTTCTCACACTATTTGAGTAGATACCAAAAGCGTAACATTGCAGGAGGGCTTAAGGTTTGCCAATATATAGATGTAAGGTTCTTAAAATCTCTATATTTTAAGCGTAGTTTGGCATAATGCTCTATTTTAAAAAAAAAAAAAAAAGAGTTTTGGGAGTCATTAAGGTTAATAGAGTTACAGTATGTCAGTGCTTCATACCTGCAAGTTTGTGTGTGCGTGTGTATGTGTGTGTGTGGAGCGAGGGAGAGAGGAATAAAGAAGTTCTTCAGTTTAATTATTCTTAAAAATGACTCAAACTCTTCTGTTTTAATAATAAAATAGAAATAAAAAGCCTTTTATACTCCCTAAAAAGGCTTTTTAATATCGCTGATGGGGGACATTTCACTAAACACTAAAAAAGTTTTTTAATAGCTCCACAAAGGGGGGGTCTGCTCTGCTATTAGCCTAAGAAGCATCTCGTGGGACTATGTAGAACCCCTGAGCTGTGTGTCCAAATCTGTTGCCCTTACAAACACACCGTGGCACTCTACTGCAGCCTCTGGTGACTGGTGATAAGGCTCGAGGGGGCTGACTCCCTCGTTGAACCCTCTGAGTGCCGTGAAGCTTTGGGGGCAGGCTCTGTGACCATTTTGATTAGGGGATAATAAACCCATTTATAGAGGGGTCTCAGGTGACGTAACTCGCCCGAGAGGAGATAAAAGAAGAGAGTTTCCCGCTATAAACCAGCAAATATTACACAAACTGCAGTGGAGTTTGCTCTTGGGGAGTTTATGCTAATGGTTGAGTTGAAGTCTGGACAGTGACGGTAACATTCAGAGCATGATATGCATTGATGTGATAAGGACGATGCCAAACAGATCAGCTGCTAAAGGGTATTTAAAGTGCAGGGGGATGCATGAGGGGCAAGCGGGTTATGTGTTTGGTTACAGACCAGAAGATGGAATGTTTTTTTGTTACTATTGATCTGAAATTAAATTATACTGACAGAGATTGTGTTAATGGCCAACTTTTATGGTCTTCTTAATGTGCCGTCTAGCAATAGTAGCCAACTTTTCAGCTCTTTCGCTCGACTATGTTGACCGCAGGTGACTTTGCGTCTCACTAGCAACAAATCTGCTTTCTCAGACCGTGGGGAACAATTTTAATGCGTTGATGTGTGAACTCCTAAAGCTCTAAAGCCTGTAATTCCTCCAGCACTGAGAGTCTGTGGCGATAATAACTCATCTCATGCTGATACACTTTCATTTGCAACGAGCAGGAACTTCCAGGGAATTGGAGGAAACAAATGTACAACAGTAAAATATTCACTCAGTTTCTGAAACAATCACTACTGTTGTGTCTGTGAGTTATATTGAGCCATTTGCAGCATCTGATCTTCCATTGGTCCTCCTACGTTTGTGCAGGTAGAACTGTGATCCATCTGCAGGATCTCTTTAACAGCGACGTGAACCCGCCCCATCAGAGGCCCCCTCCTATTGATTATCCATTGATCTGCCCTGAGGATTTATTATTAGTGGTTAGAGAAGCAGGAGAAAGGTCCACCCAGCCTTCAAAGTGTGTGTTTGCGACACGTGCCCCCTTTAAAAATCTAAAAATTCCCTGCAACACTCCCACCACCTGCGCAGGGCTGTCAGATCTAGTGTTCTTCTTTTTCTCCCGCCTGTATATCAGTGTGATTAAGCTTTTGTAGCAGAAATTTGAACACAATTTGTCAAAAATTCATGTTATTTTTATGTTTTAAATCACATTTTAATGTCTGTACTGCATGGAAGCAGCGCACATTTCATTATGTGGTAATGTGGGGCGTGGAGGGGTGAGGCGTAGATTTTTCACAAATGTTTTGAGGGTCTGACAGACGACAGAATCCCTGGATTTTTTCTGGAAAATGTAAAATCACATCTATTGTTGTCAACAATAAAATGTACCAACATTACATCATACAACTATTTGCATGATATAAAATGCACGATACTAAAATGCACATGCAGCAGTTTATACGATGTCCTATGAATTAGCGTTCACGATTGATGTCAGGTACTTAACGTGAAGATACTTTCCTTAGCTTTAGGAAAAGAAGTTTAAAATAACTTTGTTAACTCAAAGTTCATACTTTTCCAAACATCAGTCTGCTGGGGAAAGTCGTATTTTGTGACCCATCCACTACTCCAATCTTCCTCCTTAAGAGCAGCTTCCCACTTTATCCTTTAACCCCACCATTGGTCACGTGATCACAGCCTTCAAAAATATGTGGATTATGCACAAATTACTGGCTCATGATCACATTTGATATGTACAAATTTTGGTGCATAACTTTTTGTGGGAAAACATACGAACAGTACATGAGAGCAGCCTGACTGTACATGTAATTTACTCACTCAAAAAAGTGGATGAAAAGTATTACGTAACTCTTTGAAGATCTCATGGTTGCTTTGGATTTAATAGGACTTTCTGTCCATTTGGTACCATGCACAGGACTCCTTAGAGTCCGCGGACCACACTTTGAAAACCCTATAAGGGAACAAGTGATTGCCAAAAAGATGTATGGGAAATGCATGACAACTGACAAGGCGCTATGTATCACCAGGGTGTGTGTTTTGGTTGCATTTTTAGTGTCCATGTATGTGCTGTGTGTGTGTGCATGAGACAGAGAGAGAGAAAGAGTGTGTGTGTGTGTGTGTGTGTGTGTGTGTGTGTGTGTGTGTGTGTGTGTGCAGCAGCATTAGTATAAGTCTAAGATATTAGGCCTTGTCATGTTCGGTAAATAGCCATTCATCACACATGCCTCTCCCTGTGATCGCACACACAAGATCCAATCCATTAGCCTTACACTGGGTGTCCACTCAGAGTGTGATCACGTGTGTGTGTGTGTGTGGGGGGTGCATTTATTATAATGCTTAAGGAGTTGTGACATATGAGAAAGTGCACCTGCATGTCAAAGAAAGAGGGAGAGAAGAGAGAATACACACATGAGCAGCAATTCAATCATATTTACATTATATGGAAGCAATGTGCTCATAGTGACCGGACACTGTGTCACAGGTACAGCATGTTTCTAATTGTGTGTGTGTGTGTGTGTGTAATAAGGCAGAGCGTTGATAGATGATAGATTGAATTGATAATGACACCACACTGGGACATGCAATCCTTTTTTTTCTCCCATTTTCACCCCCGGTGGAATAACGCCCAGTCCCCTCTGCACTGCACTTGTCAACACTGCTGCTGCTGGCAGACATGTGCTACATGTTGTCACCAGCTGCTTCTTTTCATGAACTTCACCAGGACCGAGATATGACACGCAGGAGGTTCATGGTGTTCGCTCCAGTTTCTCCCTCCACTGTACAAGAACCGTAACCAGACAGTGGGGGTCGCTAGAGTGGTGACAGGGCAACTCTTGACAGACAGAATGTTAAAAGTCCCATATTTTGCTCATTTATAGGTTCATACTTGTATTTTGAGTTTCTACTAGAACATGTATTCATGATTTGATATTCAAAAGACACTTTCTGTAGTCTACCTGAAATAACTGTGTTCATGCTCTGCCTGAGACGCTCCATTTTAGTGCTGGTCTTTAAGACTCTCTCTCCCAAAAAAGCCCAGTCTGCTCTGATTAGTCAGTCAGTATGTTTACATGCACAGTTTAGTCGAGCTACAGTGACAGCTTGATTAGGCCATTTAATTGGACTACTGTCCTTGTCCCAGTATACAATCACCATGGAGAATCGATTTATTGACGGAAGTATGACAGGTGGAGCGCTCTCTTTCAGCTAGTTGCTATAGACCTATATTATTTATGGGTGGCACGGTGGTGAAGTGGTTAGCATTGTCACCTCTCAGCAAGACGGTCCCAGATTCGAACCCAGGTTGGGGTGAGATGCAGACCTTGGGCGAGGGGGCCTTCTGTGCAGAGTTCGCATGTTCTCCCTGTGTCAGCATGGATGTTCTCCGGGTTTTCCGGCTTCCTCCTGCGTTCCAAACTCATGCAAGTGTGAATGGTTGTCTGTCTCTATGCGTCAGCCCTGCGATATTCTGGCCACGCCTCTCACCCACCCTTACGAGGACAAGTGTTTCTGGTCAGTGAATGAATATATTATTTATACAGTCTATGCTATTTACCGAATCACTATCATAACTGTTAACTTACAATAACTTCAAGTTAGAAAACTGCTGCGTCACGTACATATAATCAAACAGCGCTGAGCAAACTCTGCCTTTACTGATTAGTTCTAAGCGACCTAAAAAAATCAGTATCAGTTTGTGTAATCTTCACTATGTTTAGAATATTTTCACCGCTTTACTTTGTTGCATGCATTTTTTAAGGTTTTTGGATCTGTACTATTTTAGGCAATCACTGGTCTCTGCTCATTTTTATGAAATATAAAAGAAGATTCTTTTAAAAAGATTAATTGCATTTTTATGTAAGTGTGATCTGTAAATCCTTAAAATAAAAAAATAAAATAAAAATGAAAGACAAAACAAAGAAATTCACATTTTATATTGTTTTTGGTTCCATGACGTGCCCCCTACTTATGCATCAGCATGTTTCCATATAAAATCCCTTCATTTAAAAGCAAATTTGCATAAAGCAATAGTCAGTATCATTCAGTCGGCAGACCCTCAAACAGACTAACAGCCAGCCAGCAGCTTTCTACACAAAACAAGAGCCACAGACTTAAACAAGCGCATTAGATCCCCTGTTAAAGCCTCTTTATCTAACTTACAGACATGAACACACGTCTTGTCCTGCTCCTTGCCAGGGAAAAGTGCACTGCTACTGTCCGCTTGCAGGCTTGATAGCTAATTAGCTGCTCAGCTGCAGCACATTAAACGGCACATAAACGGACAGACCGCAAATATCACTTTGGTCCGGTTAGATGCTGGTGTGGTCTGCTTGGTCCCCTGCTGGGGCTCAGCCTGCCAGCTGCTGTCAATCAAACACAGACACCAACACGCCCCTCCAGCTGCTAGAGGGGGGGAAGAAACATTTCTGTTATTTCCCCAGAGGTCTCTTTTTTTCCTTTTAATTATACAAAACAACTGACAATCTTTTGGTGTTAACGGTTTACGTTAAATCTGTTTCATCGTTGAATTGTCATTGCTTGGTTTAAGTGCAGATTGATTTGAGAAGTCTGCACTGTATTACCTCATAAACAGAATGCAGACTTGATGTTTACTCTGATGGATTGCACAATTCAAGCAAATTTCAAGAGTGTACTCATAGATTTTAACAGTATGTGAAAGAGCCAGTGCGTATTGGGAGTATTGGAAAAAATGTACTAAAACTTCTGAAACACTGCAGCATAGTTTGAAAAATGGCTAGCTATAATGCAACGTATACATCATTTGGAGTAAATGGGCCTTTAAGTTCCTGATGCACTAAAAGCAGACAGCATGGCAGACAGCAGGGGCACAAAGTCACCTGAACGTAACCTAATCGATTGTTTGCAGATGTGCAAATTGTCCATGCTCTCAGTAAATTTGAGCAGTGTGAATCCTCGCAGACATGACTAAATCTATGTGTCACAGAGCCTCACAGCTACATGAAAAGTTAAATTGAAGCTTTACTTTCTGCCTTGCTATGTGACGGTTCATTACTTTCAGCATTGGTACTGAACATGAATCATACACTTCAGAATGATCCAAGGAAGCGTTTTCCTAAAGCTGTTACAAGAAAAATCCCCAGCTGGCTTCCCACCAAAAAACAGTCAATTGTGTTATCACCACTGGGGCCTGAACCCCAGATCCCTGCAGTGGTAGACAAGAATTTTATCTCTACACCATGCACTCTTTCCCTGTACTCTTTCTGTCATCATTCGTTTTCCCCCTAAAACACAATAAACCACTCACCACCCCCAATGATTTGTACCTCTCACAGGATGAGATACACGCTGCTCATCTCTGTTTACCAGTAAACACTAAACTTTCCCTTTCTTTCTTTCTTTCTTTCTTTCTCTTTTCTTTCTTTTCTTTCTTTTCTTTCTTATCTACATACAGCAGTCCCATACGGAAGGGAAAGCTTGTTTAAGACATCAGTGCTGAAGTTTGCTATTCACAGAGGAGATAACGGGGATCAATTTTCACAGATCGCCCTCACAGCTTTCAGCAAGTTCACTGCATCCAGCCACTGAAAATACACACATGCAAGCACACACACGCACACACACGCACACACACACACACGCACACACACACACACACACACTGGGACAGCGTCCAAAAAAGAATTAATCAGCCAGTCTCTGTCTAAGGGCTTGTGATACTACCTACAGGCTACAGTTAAAAATATATATATTTTGTCTTTGTTTATCCGCTTGACATGAATGCACACGCATGCTCTGAATTCGATTTCAATTCAGTTTTATTGAAAAATGATATATTGATTAAATGAGTAACGGTCACGTAAAATCGATGCAAAGTGTAAACATCTGCTGCGGTCAAATACCTCTTTTTGACTGAGTGAGTTGAACTGAAAGTACCTGAGCAGCTGCCATGATAACAACTGTTCAAATTCTCCTAATATTAAGGAATAGGCGGATGAGTGTGAGCAACCATCTCGTGTGACAACGTTACATTTCACTTCTGTGACTGGGAGCCTACGGTATATTCCTCTTTATTTTAATTCTCACCTTGGTAATGATGTGATATTTTTCACTGGATTGTCCTCATTTAACCTTTATAACGTGGTGAATACGCGCAGAGCGAAGTAAGCTTGATAAAAATAATAATGATAACAATAATAATATTAATAATAATTTATGTAATAATATATTAATATTACTCAGAGTTTCTGGCACACTTTTTAAGATCCACATTACAAAGGGCTTGAAGAAGGCAGCAAAAAAAAAAAAAATTCTAAAAGAAAACACAAATAAAACAATTACAAAAAATAACTTTTTGGTGCATTGTAGTTTCATCACAGCAGACCCATGTCGATAACATCCGCTGTTGCATCCTCACAGAGCTGAGGAGAAGCGCAGTTGGATTCTCTAAACAACTTTTCCTGAATCCTTATGAATTCTTAACATCTTTACTTGTCCTCATGACGATTTATCTGGAGGTTAAAAAAAGTGGTTAGGAAAGGAAAGTATTTGAACGTTTCGATCGCAGCCGTCCTCTTTCTAGCGTACCCTTATTTTGAAATTCTGTGTCACCGTCACACAGCGTCGGCAGATGATGACGTCATGGCGAGCAGTCGTGAGGAAGATCAGGAGGACAGTGCTGTTTACTCCGGAGTAAATCATCAGTGCGGAAATGTTTTGTTTTCGGAGAAATTGCGAGTCAACAGATAGCGCACGCGATATGTAAACAAGAGCGGCAGTGAGGAAACATGACGCACCTGCCAGCCGCTTCACTGACGTCATGCTAAAGTTAGGTTAGCTGCTCTGTTTAAATGATGTTGACTGAAAAAAACGTGCATGTAAGACACGTAAGTCTTCCGTGCTGTTCTGTCGGGAGCTGCGGGGACTTAAACCAGCGGTGAGTGAGACAAAGCATAAATAATAGTAAACTGCTTAAGTTATAAGTAGAGGAAAAGTCCGCTAGCCGCTAAGCTAATTTCTGCTATGTAAAATGCCAGAGACTTATGCTAATAACATTAGCATGTCGTATATTGGGAACTGTGACCTATAAAAGAGAGTTGGGAGAAGTTTGTCTTCACATCAGACAGCTCTGACGTTTTAGGGAAAAAAATCATGGTTTGAATTCAAATGAAAACATGTTTTTCCAGTTTTGATTGTTTCCAATTATGTTAAAGTTGTTTTTATTTTTTATTTTGGCCAAAAGCAAAGCAAAGGTTGCCAGCTTCTCCTGTAACCCACTGTGTAAAATGAGCATATATCAGCCCATATCTGTCGCAGGCCCCTAAATCGAATCAAAATCATATCATGGAAGACTTTGCATATTATGTGCATGCAGCACAACTGTCATTGCTAGTGTCAGAGAGACACAGATGTTGTTGCTGCTGTCAGAGTGAGACAGATGTTATTATCATGACTAGCATCCACATTGTGTAAGTTGCAAATTAACTTGCGCTCATCTGTGCGGCCATGGTTGTGTAGGTCTTAAATAAGTGGCATCTTCAGAAGTTGAAAAACTGTGCCAGTGTGCTGGTGCCAAAAACTGCAGTTCCTCGAATGGCCACTTGAGGGCTGGTTTCCAGGAGTGAGTCAAAACCCATAGACCTCCATGTTAAAATGCCCAACTTTACAACATAAAGTTGTCACCACCAAATGTTTTGGTTTCTAAAGCAACAGAGGGGTGAAGTTTTTACGACTCAACTGTACAAATGTTTTCACTTATGGCTTTAAAAAACCATGTTGGTGATGACCGAAATACCGAACCAGAGGGTTCAGAAAGGCCAGACGAACCAGCGGGCAGAGTCATGGCAGCTACGTTAATTATTTAAACCCTCTATGGTCCTAAAATTAGTTGTGTTTAGACACATCGTTGGCAGATTGCAATTTCAGGCAGTAGGAAGTGATTGTACCATTGTCCACCAAAAACCTGGTCTAATTAAAAATTGTCCTGCTATTTTTATGCTGGCCTCTGTTTGTTCTGTGGGAGAAATAAACAGTAATTGTATTGATTAGACATTGTGTTTGTTTTGACTGAGTAAGAGGTCTATTGTACTGCAGTCTCATTCTTTTTTTGGCAGGCAGGTGTGTCCCCATTAAGAGAGATGTTGTGCACATTTACGCACGAGGAACAGTGAGACTTCATTGATTATTTCAAAGGCTGAAAGTTTTGTTTTATTTGCTTTGACAAGTTTATATCTACAGTATCTAGTTTTTATATTGGCTCCAGTGACATTGCTCTGGTTGCTTTGGACTTGGTATAAAATGTCCTGCAAAGTGCAAAAAAAAAAAAAATAGGTTTAAAAAAATAAATAAAAAGAGAGGGATAGAATCATTAAAATGTGGTGACCGGGGGACAAAATGGCAATTTTTTTTGGTTCTGTTACTTGTCAGTTTTTTTGTTACTAATTTCAGGTATATCCCGGCAACTTTTATTAATTTTCTAACTTATTTTCATGTTAATTTAAACATTGCCTTCTTACCATATTTTGTTTAAAGAGATCAAGTTAATTTGTTTAGGTTTCAACCCCTTTGCCCTGTGCGCCTTACTTTGATTGTTAGATTTTGTGCTTTTTAACTAGCAAAAGTGGAGATGGGCACGCCCTAAATGCATAGGATTTAGGATTCATGCACATATGGCTGATAATTCTGGCAGCTGTTTGTAATGTGATGTCTTGTTATTACTTTCAAACCTCCATAGAAGATCAGCCGATGCCCTCGATGCTGTTTGTGTGTGTTTGTGTGTGTTTGTTTCCTCAGTGTAGTGAGACGGAAAACATAAATTCTCCCTGTCCTTCTCTAATAATAAAAAGTTTTACATCAGTTTGGACTGACACAAGCTAAGTTACAGCGTTAGCCACACCTTTCCAGGCCTAGCTGATGATGCTCGACTCTCTGCTTCTGTCTCCATTGATCCATCCAAAGCTGTGAGTCACCCGGGGACATTGTCTCCCCGCAGGATGACCATCACCAATCAATCCAACAGCTTTAGCTGGCAAACAACAGGATGAGACATGTGGAGGAAATGTGGCCAAAAAGGTGCTTTTTTTGTCATTCTCTGCTGTTGTAATTCTCTCTCCTGACTTACTCCCTGTCTCTTCTCTATTTTTATAAACAGGTCACTTGTAAGTGGTTGGAGAGTCGGAGGAGAGGAGAACAAATGGAAAAGGAGAGGAGAGAGAGCACGAGTGCGAGAGAGCAGGACCCATGAGATTCATGCAATATGGGAGCCCCTCACTCTGCCGGCTTCTGACTTGAAGAGAATAAAGGGGACTTTGGGTAAAGAGGACAGGATTTCGACATCACTTCAGTGTTTTGCCCTGTGGGGGGGGGTCCTCCTTTTTGTCCCAGTAGGAGTTATAATGGCTGTGCACTAAACACAGAAAAAGCTCTTCTTTCTTTACATCCTGCTGCTGTGACAGTTCATTGCCATGGAGAAGACATACTCACTGACTGCCCACTATGATGAGTTCCAGGAAGTCAAATATGGCGGTCGCTACAGCAGTGACATCCTCAGCAATGGCATGACCCTTCATCTAGGGGGCAGCCTGGACCGCCATATGGGGCGTGGCCGGGGAGGGACCTTGTCAAACAGTCGAAACCGAGATCTAAGCAGCACCAGCAGCAGCGGAGGGCTTCCCCGATGGAGCCGGAGGGAGATCTGCCTCCTGTCGGCGCTCGTCTTTGCGGCAGGCATGTGTGTCATCTTGGGCAGCATGCTGGCGCTCAAGTACATTTCCCTGGACGCCCAACAGGACCCACAGTGTCGACAGGACTGCCAACGCAGGCGCTCCCTGCTGCGGGCAGCACGCTTCGTTCAGGCCAATATTGATCCAACCATCCAACCCTGCCAGGACTTCTACTCCTTCGCTTGTGGCGGCTGGCTGAGGCGCCACGGCATCCCCGAGGACAAGCTCAGCTACGGCATCATCACGGCCATAGGGGAGCACAATGAGGAGAAACTACAGCGCCTCCTCCTCGAGCCGATTCGAAGGGGCGGAATCGACTCAGCAGAGCGCAAGGTGAAGGAGTTCTATCGATCCTGCGTCAACATCAAAGAGATCGATGAACTGCACTCCTCCCCCATGACGGAGGTGATCGACAGCTGTGGGGGGTGGGACCTGGTGGGGGCTCCTCCAGGGGCCGCTGGTTGGGAGAGAGAGGGCGCTCCGCAGAGGCCGGACTTCGATGAGCTCCTGTACAGGACCCAGGGGGTGTACAGCACCGCCGTCTTCTTCTCCCTCACTGTCAATGTGGACGACAAAAACTCCTCCAGGAATGCAATCAGGGTGAGAAAAACAATGCTGGAATACTGAAGACGTTTGTGAAAGCTTGACGTGTGTTTGTGAGACCACGAGTTTATTTGAGTTTCTGTGTGTTTTAAATGTTATTTTGTCATGGGATTCACAGACACTAATGGCAGTCCTTTAAATGCACCATCAGCTGCGTAAAGGAATACTTTACCCATAAAGTGATCACTTGTACATCCGTCAGTATTGACAGTTATGTGAAATGCCTTCACCGTGATCGAAGAATCCAAAAATGCATTTAACAACAGAAAAACTACTGTATACCAAAACATCTATTTACAAACTGTCACACAACTCATGTAGTGTAACCGGAGGCTCACTTATCCGGTCATATGACCAGTACTTTCAAAACACATGTAATTTTGGATAAAAGTTGTGAAATTAAGCACTTCAGCCTATGAGATGCATGCCCTGGGCGTACCTGAGCATGCACACGCAGTGTTGCTGTAGCTGCTGACTTTGTGGGGGATTCTTTTATATTTATTCATTATTTATTGCCATCTTTTAAATGCTGTCTCCCTTTCCATAATCTCTTTAAATTCTGACGTTTTTGTGGGTCCATGAACGCAGCACAGCAGGCTCAACTCTCCATGAGTCCTTTTTTTTCCTTCAGCAGCGGTTTGTCACTCACGCGGTAGATAATTGATCTGTTGTGTCATTCACAGTTGATCAGATTATATATTCCAGTAACGCACTCCACACTGACAGCCTCCACAAATAAATGCATGCGTGGGAAACCCTAACATGCGTATGAGCTCCACCTCAGCAGAGTTTAGGTGACTGCGCGTGCTCAGGCGTATCTGGGCGGTTCCAGTGAGACTTTGATTACACTGCTTGAGTTGTGTGAGAGTTTATAAAAGGGTGTTTTGATGTAGTTTTACTGTTGTAACGTGTGGGCCCCATTAACCTCAATTCATGAGGAATATTCACTTTTTTTGAATTCTGCATTTATGGTGGAGGCATGTAAGAACAACGTTTTCTTAACAAATTAAAGATGGGATGGGTATTCAAAACACAAATGGTCTTTTGGCAGGTGAAGTATTCCTTGAATTTTTAGTGCATGAACTTGGGAACACATCTGTGACAGAATATATTCTAAGATCATTTTCCAGAGCTTTCTCGCAAAACCCCTTCAGCTAATGGAAATTGAGGACTGAAGTTCTGCACTTTGGCAACATGATGACACAAGAACAGGTTACATTTGCTTCAAAAGTTGGAGATATGTTTAAAAGCTCCGGGGTGAGCAAGTAAGTGAGCATTGAGCTTAGCATATTTAAGAGTAAAAGTTATGTTTCAGTTTCAATAAAGTGACACTCTGAGGTTTGTCGAGAAGTTTATGGTCTGATGCATTTTTACAACAAGTAATAATAAGCAAAACATAATAAACTAGCCGTTATCAAGAGAAACATCCAATATTGGCAGCCGCCTTTGAAAACCACATATCTCCAAGATGTCAACTTTTAATGAGCAAGAAAAAACAGCTTTCAGCTTTGTAACAATACATGTATCAAATAATTAAATGAGTTTTATTTTGTTTTGTTTGCCTAAAGAAGTAGGAGAAGCCCATAAAGGAATACTTAATCCATCAAGTTTATCTCAAAAAATTCAAATTCAACAATTTTGAAGATGCATGGTGTGCACTGGAAAGCGACGATATTAAAGTTGAGTGATATTTGTTGGCCAATGTCTGAGATTTAATAAAAGATGAATATCAGTCCGACACAGACCGACTCTACATGTGGGCATTATTCATTAAACGTTATTAAAAATTAATACAGTGTGTTGAATGGCCCCTAAATGTTGGCATTAGTACAGATTATTGAAATATTAACCAATCGTTTGAATGAGCATCTGTTGGCTTAGCAACACATATGTGACTACGTACCAGAGTGAACGTGATCCACGCGTGAGCTGCTGACTGTGTGTGTTTGTGCAGATTGATCAGGAGGGGCTCACGCTGCCTGAGAGAAGCCTCTACCTGGGACAAGACGAGGACAGTGTGAAGGTAAGCCTGCTTTCTCAACCTCTTCTTTAACACATCCCATCATCTCTGTCTCTCTCGCTCCCTTCCCTCCTTTTCGTTCTACTTTTAGTCCATTTATCTAACACTTGTATGTCCCTCCTTTTCATTACCTTATTTTTCCTCTGAATTCTCTTTTTTCTCCATTTACTATCATTTCCTGATTCCCTCCAGAGAAACTATAAAAGAAGGAAAGGTCATGAGGTCAGTGACAGCATTTAAATAGAAATACAAATATTTAGAAGAAAAAAACATCAGTCAACATCATGTAATGTGTGTTTTTCAAATTTTGTGGAAGAACTTTTTCAGTCAAAGGTGAAACAACAAAGATGTGGTGAGTTATAGTGGGACTTTCCATTAACTTCAATAGAAGTGGCACCAAACTCACTGACGTCATTACTTTTCCTTTTTTTATAGTTTCCTTGTTTCCTTCCTTCCACACTCTTTCTCTTCCTCCTACTTCATCTGTCCCTTCCTTTTCCTCATACTTGACCTCCATTTGACTCCCTTCTCCTCCCCTCTTCTCTTCGTGCTCCTTTCTTCCCTTAATCCTTCTTTTCCCTCCTTCCTTCCTCCTTCAGTCCGTTTGACTGGTCTCGCTCTCTCGTCTTCATCAATCCACCTGTTTTCCTCTGTCACCCGCTGTGCTTTTGTTATCCTGTCCACTTTGCCACATGTCACCCGTGTCACCGGCTGTTACTGATGATGTCGCAGCTCCCGCTGTCTGCTAGCGCTGATGTCACTGTGCTTTCCAGATCTTGGCGGCGTACAAGGCCCTGATGGAGCGCTTGCTGAGCATGCTGGGAGCTCAGGACCCCACGGAGAAGTCCAAGGAGATTATACAGCTGGAGACACGTCTGGCCAATGTGAGCCGATTGTGTGTGCATGTGCGTGTGTGTGTGTGTGTGTGTGTGTGTGTGTGTGTTCCTGTGCATGCACGCATGAGTGTGTGTGTGTTCCTGTGCATGCACGCATGAGTGTGTGTGTGTGTGCGCGCAGTGTTGAGTGAAATCACTCCTCTCTCTCCAGATCACTGTGTCAGAATATGATGACCAAAGAAAGGACATCAGCACCATGTATAACCGCATCACCCTCAGGCAGCTACAGCGCATCGCTCCCAGTGTGAGTGCTACACACACACACACACACACACACACACACACACACACACACACAGAGCACATATACGTAACCATCATTTACAAGTATGTGTGTGCCATGCATTTTGGGTAGAAGCAGACGTGATGGATTAAGATTTGAACTCCAACTGAGCATTTTAAGTAGTGTGGCGAGTGTGGGTGTGTGTTTGGGGAGGGAGGGACACACACACACACACACACACACACACACACACACACACACACACACACACACACACACACACACACACAGAGCAGTCTAAGTGACTCACAAAAGCTGTCCGCCCTGCAGCGGTTGACGGGGAGGTTGAGGGACAGAATGAAAGAAGTAGGTAGAGAGAAAAGGAGAAAATGAGGAGACATTGGGGGGTGTTGGAAATGATGGAGGGAGGGAGAGGCGAGGGAGGAGGCTCTTTTCTGAAACAGCAGGAATTCTCAAGATGTTTCATGGCAGAGGGAGGGATGGATGAGGAATGGAGAAAAGGACGAGAGATGGAAACTGGGCATGTTCTGAGAGGAAGATAAAGAGTTTGATTTTCAGCTTGTCAGCCAAAAAAAGCCACACAAACAGAGAAAGTTTGAACACGTGAAGGAAAAGAGATGCTGACAAGAAGAGAAGTATGGAAAGAAGCAGATTAGAGAACAGAGATGCAGCCAGAAAACGATAAATGGCTTCACTGTAGTTGCTGTTTGTTTGCTTTAACTTGGATCTGGAGTGCAAATGCATGTAAAACCCTGGAGCTCTGTCACTCAACATCTTAATTCGCCATAAAAATGCGAGTCTACAACTAACGAAACACAGAAAAACATTGTTTCCAAGATGCAAACTACATACAAAAAGTAAAATGATCACGTTTAATGATCTAATAAGGCATTTGGTACCAACATTTTTGGCTTATGACCCTTTAAAGCAAAGCCGATTTTTCACACAGTCTCTTGACAACTTGGCTTAAACACTTTCACCACAGAGTAATGTTTCATCTTATATCTATACACTGTAAAGGTTATTTACATTTGGAAATATTAAAAATGTGATGTGCACAGAAAAGGCAACTGATGGTGAAGAGGCAGCTAAATGAGTCTGCGTGGCATGGGTACCCCATATTTGTACCCGCTATGCTTAAGTAAAGCTTAGATATCCCAGATATGGCTGCTATTGTCTTGCACTGGTGATGTCATTTGGGGCCGGAGTCTGTGCAGTAGGGATGTCTGTGGTGGGTGACTTCCCGCCAAAACACCCGTCTAATCAATTGCGAGCAGCCCCATTGAAAGTAAGCGCACAGTTTGGCTGTCGCAGTTGTCAATGATGGCATAAAATCCCCTTTTTTTGTATTGAATAACACAACCAAACTTACCATAAAAACGAACACTTGAACTTTAACTGTAAGGCTGTATGGTAACATAAGCCCTGTGATGCCACCAGTTAGCCCTGGCACTGTGTGCGACTCTCACCAACTGTCTTGGCGTGGAGCTTACACTCCCGCAGCAGCGGCCCATACAGTGGTGTGGAGAAGTTGAGTGTGGTGTGTTGACAGAGTTATCACTTTAGCATGTTACGATACCACCAAAACATTCAAAAGTTCAACTATACTGCAAACCACTCCATGGGTTTGAATTCAGTGCTGTTTTGGTATCAGTACCGCTTAAATGAGACATGTAAACTAAACTAAGCGATCGTTGTAAATGCCACAATAGTCAAGAGTTTTTGAATTTTTTGATCACACATCGCACAGAAGGCAAAATTATTGTACAAAAATGATAATAATCGTACATGTGGCAATACTGATTTAATGGCTGTGATGCAGGTTTGTGGGTTTGTTATTTTTATGGTTGTTACTTTTAAGTCAGAACAGTTATTTTTTTTACTCTTCTTGAAGGGGGGGGGTATGTGACTCTCTCTAAGCTCAGACAGCATCATTCCTCCTCTCACCACAGCTCCACTGGAAACGCCTGCTGGACAGAATCTTCCACGACAACTTCTCCGAGGACGAAGAGATCGTGGTGCTCGCCACCGATTACATACAGAAGGTCTCTGACATTATCAAGACCACTTCGAAGAGGTAAGGAAAGAGAGGACGGGTTGCGGGGCGGGGGTTGAGAGTTAAAGATTAGGGGTGGGGAGAGGGGAGCGAAAGATGAGGGTGCGGAGGTGTATGGAAAATCGATGGAGTTAGACGCAGGCAGTTTTGAGCTAGTACTTTTTGAGCGTGAGTAAGCGCTTTTGTTGGAGGTTGTTGCTGTGTGTGTGTGTGTGTGTGTGTATTTCCTTCGGTTTAGGGCTGTCACTATAGTTTGGGCTACAACGCCGTGTCACGAGGTGTATGGATTGGTTTTTGAGTGCTGCTGTGCATGTATTTGTGTGTGCACTTGTGTGTGTTCAATGCGAGTCACTGTTGGTTGAACTTCCACTTCTACTGCAGCTGATTATTATTGATCTACACCCACACCTTTCTACCACCTGCAGACTCAGACAGACGCACACAGACGGACACACACACACACACACACACACACACACACACACACACACACACACACACACACACACACTTTCTTTCCCCTTCTTCTTCTTGACAGACTCCAAGGGAGGCCTGAGAGGGCTGCTGCACGTCAGGATGTGTGTCACAGCGGCTGACAGCTCGCCAATAGTCACTGTGCTCTACACACAAATACACAATAGCACTCAGCTCTCATGCGTGGCTGACTGGCTGGATGACTGGAGGGTGGATTGCTTGCTTGTCATTTATGTCTGAAACTGGATACAAGTCTGTCTCTCTGTCTCTCTGTCTGTCTCTCTCTGTCTGTCTGTCTCTCTCTCTCTGTCTGTCTCTCTCTGTCTGTCTGTCTCTCTCTCTCTGTCTGTCTGTCTGTCATCTACCAGCATGACCTATTCTGATGTTTTGGTAGTTTCATGATTTGCCAATTCATGATAGGACTGTATTTTTAGCGGTGGTAATTTTATTAACTCTTGAAACCTGAGCAAACTGGTTTGATTTTCTTTCAAAAACATAAGACATGGACCAAAAATAAGCAAGAAATTGGTAAAAAGTTACAAGAAATTTACCTGAAAATAACCAAAACAAAACAAAAAAAGAAAAGAAAGAAGTAGGAAAAGTACTGAAAATTAAAAGAAAAAAGTATATGTATAAAATTTCTGTACATAATTATAAGTATATAGTTAGAATAATTAAAAACAATGCAGATATGAATTATAATTTTTCCAAAGGGACTTATGGCTCGACACTCCTTGTCCAGTTAGTCATTGCCTCTTTTCCCCATGTTTAAAAAAAAAATCCAACCAAAAAGCCCAGGTTTCAAAGGGTTAACTCATTGTATACAGACCAATTAGTATTTTAAGATATGAGAATGGAGTTGAGACAACTAACATCTTCAAACAGACAACTACCAAAAAAATACAGATAATTTAAAAAGCTAAACTCTAATCAGACGATATCCAGTGGGTTCTCAAGATTGTTTTTTCTCATTTTCTTCTTACATGGACTGTTTCCCTGCATGCTACCGAAGCCACTCAAACATGATGATCATGATGACACACCAAAATCTTTTCCCATTGCCCATAGATGATGCATTCATATTAAAAGGGATCAGGTGATGTGCAGCATAGCTGAGACAGTGCAGTAAGATGTTTCTCGCAACAGCAACTTTCATCCAAGCGCTTAACATTGACTAAGGATCAGAGTTGGAAAATAGCACCAGCCTCCAGCCAAATGCTAGTAAAATATACAGGTCGCTGCTCGATTTTCTTCATTCACCAGCCAAAAAAAATGGTCATCTATTAAGTGGCTGGTGGATTTTCGATTGCATCAGCCAGAGTAGCAGGTGGACAAAAAAGTTCATTCCCAACCCTGCACCTGTTCTCCCATCCTTCAGGTTAACAAATCAGAGTAAAACTTGAAGAACAGAGTTTTTCTTTGAGGAATTAAGTACAAACCCAGAGAAAGAGCCATAAGCCACATGACCAGTCCCCTAAACTAAGCAAGAAAATTATGAACAACCAACCCACTGTCATTCTGAACTCGTCGAATACGTCTGCTCTGCTTTCAGAAGACGAGCATGACACACAAAGCCACCTGCCATGTCCACCTGGATGGCGTCAGCTGAGACCACGATCAGACAGAACCGGTGACGTTGTTATTCTGCGCTGGCGGACGGCTGGATTGCTCCGCACAAGCGACGTCAGCTGAGAATGCTGCCAGACAGAACCGTTTGCGTGCACACTAAACGTGACAGGACGTCAGGTTGTAATGCTGCCATTAAAAACGTAATATAAGGAGCGCAAGTGCGCTTATGGTGGTGCTTGGATCCCACACACACCTGACCTTCATATTGGAGTGGGCTTCTTGTGTGGCTGTGAGGGATTTTTTTGCCTAAACCTAACCATCCGTGACTTTGTTGCCGTATGGTAACCATGGTGACAGTCTGTGTTGGTTTCTCCTGTTGCTGCGTCATCCCTCGATGTGCATTTGTTAACATCATGGTAACGGAAGGTCACTGACAAAGTGGCACCATGTGACGAGATGCGATGAAAACGTGTTTCGGTTTGAAGAAATTAGGTGGCGGGCAGTATAACTGAGACAGTGCACCAAAATGTTTGTCACAACAGCAACTTTCCTCCAAGACATGGACTTAGGATTCTGGACAGTGCGTATAAACCTCCCACTGTCCTCCCATCCTTCAGGTTAACCAATCAGAGCCTTAACCTGTAATACTTTTACATTTTATACACCTCAGGTTAGAGTAATAGAGAACTTCTTTGAGAAACTAAGTACAAACCCTGAGAAAGAGCTAAAAAACTTAGCAAGAAAACTGTGAACAACCCATCTACAGATCTCAGTCTCTCCCCAGCCTTTTTTCCGCAAATGCTTTTACACAGTTCAGGGCCTGCCTTTTTCTTTGTCCATTCACGTTTTCACAGGATACAAATAAAGATTATTCATCACTTTAAAATTCTTTAGTGTTTTATGCTGCTTACTTTTATCAGCCACAACAAAAGATAGTATCTTTTCGCAGTGATTTAGCTCAGCTCCCATCAGTGTAAACCTCTCTTCCATATCAAATATCTGCTCTGCGCTCCATTTTTGGTGTTGGCGGTGTCGGAGAGGGGAGGTTACTGTTCCCAATCTCTTTTATCAGGTCTCCTGCAGCTCTCCGTTCTTTGTGAAATGTACTTTTTAATCACAACACTCCAGCATGCATACACATTGAGCTGAGTCATATCATTAAGGGGATCCGTAATCCCTCTTTGTAAAAGCGAGCCACAGTCGCCGCTGTCGCATCCATTAACTCAGGTTCACTTCTCCTCAGGTTGCAGACGAGACAGGGTTAACGCTCTCTCTCTTCCCTTGTTGTTTACCAATCTTCTCTTTGAGTTGTATGTCCATCCATCCCCCCTGATGGCTTTAGTAATAGATTCTACACTATGTTTCAATCATCCTCTCTCGCCGTCTTTTGTTCCCTCCACCTGTGTCTAACTTAGATCCTGTCTTTCTCCCTTTTATCACACTTTCACACAGTCGGCTATAACGTTCAGCTCATTTGGGCTTCAGTGGGGAGCTGCACACTGAAATTTAAACTTTTCACTTTTCTTCAGCAGTATTTAGTGCTGCTTAGTTTCAGAATCAAGTGCTGTATGAATTTTATTCTTTGACATTTTGAATTAAAAATAGTAAGTCTAAGGCAGAGAAGAGGATAAAAAACAGATGAAATGTTATGTAGTCGTGAGTAAGATACTCCTAAGATTATATCCTAATGCAAAATTATATAAAATATATATCATTCAAAAAAAAACTAAGTCAGGTACTTGATCAAAATCATGATATACTAAGTCAAAACTTAGACACCAGAGTACAATAACAGCAGCCAGTTCTGTCCGGCCACGTTTTCACCTGATGCCGTCCAGCGGTGTTTCAGGCAGACATGAAAGGTGTTTTTTGACGTCACAATCTTACGCCAAAAGCACTTTCAAAGTGGCTGTATTTTTTACAAGTTTCGTAATGAGAACAGGATCAGGCGGAGGCTGCTGAGCATCCACACGGCCAGCTCTGGCACCTATATTTATTTTTGTTCCCACTCGCTGCCAGCCCACATTCAGAGCATTGTGCCTGTGCCCATGCCCGTGAATTTATATACATTTTTTTTCCCTTGCACAACTTGTTTTTGGGTTGCCTGCAACAACTGTCTTCACATGTTGAGTATAACTCCTAAAAAGTAGAAAATCTCTTTGTGTAAATTGGTAGATAAATGCATAAAGGAATCATAAGTTTAATTTACTCTCATAATTGGAATTTCCTTATTTGAAAAAGCCATGACTATTTTCATTCTTGTTATTCCTTACACTTTTCTTTTCCTGGTGGGAATGAGCTTGACAGTGGGAGGTAGCAGATTGAATTTTCAAGACTTCCTGTCTCTCTGACTTTGTCTGTAACTTTGTGACTCAGTAACTCCCTCCACCAAACTTCTTTTCTCTTCAGGCTGCTGCTCCCCAGCTCTCTCCATCTGTCTCCTTCCTCCCTCTCAACTGTGCATGATAACCCTCTCTTTCCCCCTATTCTACCTCAGTCCCCCAACACCACTCTCCCTCATCTCCATCTGCAGCTCTTCCATTGTTTCCTATCCATCTCTACCTCCTGTCATCCTCCTCCTCCTCTTCACCTGCTCCCCCTCTCTCTGACGCCATTCTTTCTCTTTTTAATCTCTTATTTTTTTGCTTTCTCATTCTCCATCTTCCTTCAGTCCGTCTCCAGGTTCTCTCACCCAATAAGTTCTTCATTGGGGTTTAAACAAAGGTTGGCGTTTCTAGTTCGTGCACACACACACACACACACACACACACACACACACACACACAGTCATGCACATATAAATGGAGGAATCGAGCTATTCCATTTCCTGAGGGGTGTTACTCATTAGCATAGCTTATGAGAACTTGGTTAAAAATGCCCCGGTTCCTCGCATCAAGGGGTCTCTCCACCGCTGCCTGTTATTTGCCAGTCACACAGCTTGTTGCAAGCAACAAGCCTCATGCACACGAATAAATACAGACATTGGAAAACTAAAGTTAGCACTCACAGTGGGATAGCACCAGGAATTTCAACATGACAGTACAAAATGCTGTCAGAAGAAAAGAGAAACAATCCACACTTCCTTTCTCTATTGCTTCATCTGTTGGGTAGTTATGTACAGTTAGTAGGGATTTAATGAAATGGTTTTTTTCATTATCAGTAATGTTATTATATTAAAAATTGAACACATTTTTAGTTTCATCTGTGCTGTCTTTATTAAAGGCCATGGCAACGATGTTGCAACAACCAAAATAGCATAATATCAACACAGTTGAAACTGAGTTGAATTTATATTTATTTCAAACATGTAAAAACAAAAGAGAGAAATTAAAATATTCACACAATGATTTATACAATAATCCCTGTAAACACCTGGTGATTGTCAAACCCCTTATTAGCCCATGTACCTCATGAAAATCATCCAGCTGAGCCAAACACGCAGTCATCATGGGACGTGCACAAAGCAAAGAATTACAGAAAATTACATTCTGGAATTGCATTCATATAAATCTTCTGCACATCTAACCACACATAGATTTTGAGTCCTGCAAACCCCACACGCATGCACAGCCTGCCATTGTTTGGCGTCGAGCAGTAGGATTCGGGGGTCTTGGTAGAAGTGTTGGCCCGTTGTTTGATTGTCCAGTAGAGCAGATGTCGAGAAAATTTTTGTTCCTCTGACGGCCACTAATGGACCACAGACATAGTCTTTTGTACTATTTCGTACTCTGCTGGATTCTGTCACACACACACGCGCGTACCCCTACACACAAGCACTGTCTGAGAGTACACTTTAAGATATAACACATGAAAAGGCTGGTGCAGGCTAACAGTCATATAAATGCAGAAAACAGACGAGGAAAGTCTGGATTCTTGTTAAATTGGAGGAGCAGTTTGAATTTGCACTTTGAGGGGTGAAAAGGTGACAGACAAGTAAAAAGAACACAGACAGGTGCTTCATCTGTCTGTTAGACAGTTGTGGGTTTCAGGCTGACTTGATGAATTGCCTAAAATGATTAGGTCATCCTTACTTCTACCATCCTGCTTTCCTTTCTTTTGACCACTAATCCTGTCTCTCCCATCTCCTTTCTGTCATTCATTCTTTTCTATCATTTCTCCACCATGTTTCTCTTTTTCATCATTTTTCTCATCTCCTCTCATCTTCCTCACATCTTCCTTTTCATTCTTTCTTGCACCCTTTTTCTATGTTGCATCAGTTTTTGCACCAGTTTTTTCTTCACTTCATGTGAAAACCCAATCTCTCTTTTTCATCTGTCTGTCGGTCCATCTATGCATCCATTCATCCATACATACATGCATCCATCTATCCATCCATTCATCCATTCTTCAATGCATACATCATCCATCCATCCATCCATCCATCCATCCATCTATCCTCCTTTCCTATTACTACCCATCATTCTTCTTCTACGCATCATTTCTTTTCTCTCCTCTTCATTCTTTCTGGTTTGAGGTTGCTATTGACAACTCATCTTATCCATTGCACTCCCATTTTCTCTCCGGCCATTTCTCAATCTCCCCATCAATGAAGATATACACGCTTTCCATCTTTATAGGCATCTATTGACCAAATCCTCCTCTTCATTCTTCTCCTCCTCCACCCCTCCCATGATCTGCCTTTGAGCCCAATGGTTTTCCCATCATACAATCTACTGACAAGAGCAGTCACACCTCCATCTCCTCATCCTCCATCCATCTTTCTTTTCTACTCTCCCCTTTCAGTGTGTGTGTGTGTGTGTGTGTGTGTGTGTGTGTGTGCGCAGTCCCCACGCACTGCAATGACTGCAGCCAATCCCATTAGCCAGATGAGCAGGCCTCCAATGAAGGGGAAAGCATAATGACAACACCAGCGACTCTCACACACAATCCTCCCTCGCCACTGTTCTCTCTCTCCGTCTGCTCCCTCCATCACTCTCGTGTGTTGTGTGTGAGTGTAGGAATCTGGTGTGTGTTATTTTTCTTGAGCAATTTGAGGGCTAGCCAGTGTCTATCATTTCATGTGTTTATTTCGGTGTGTTCCAGTGTACAATGTTTGTGCATTCATGAGTAATCCAGAGAAGTGAAACAGTCACAGCTAAGGATTCATTTCCTGCTGGGTCCACTGCTTTTAAAAATACACACTCCTGGTAGTTGTAAAGCATTTTCCAATGAAGCTGTTTGCCAAACGGTGGATTTCATGGCACTGTAGCTTTCAGCAGTGGAGGTTTGATTCCCAGCAGGGAGCCTGGAGCTGAAAATATATGCAGTCATGCTACTATAAGGTGCTTTGGATAAAAGTGTCCACCAAAATAACAAAAACGTGTGATATTCTGTGACTGTGGTGTTGTTGTACGTGTGATTTTTCTGTTTTATTCTATTACTTTACATTAAAAATGATAGAGTTTCTCCTTTCGTCACCCTGAGATTACAGTGAAGTTTGGAATAGAGGAGTACCTCCCTGCTCCATTACCTACAGGGTCATTACCTGTGGTAATGTGTTGATGCAGTGCACGGGGACAGTGTCTTTTCATCTCCCTAACTAGCCCCATTAAAATCCATTCAGCTAATGAGCCTTCACTCAGTCCTTTGGTGATTAAGACCTACTGCTTGATCTGTACAGCGCTCTCACTGTCAGGCTTTCATTTAGCTCCACTGTGACTCCATTACGGCACAAAGCAGCATATACACGGGTGACCATGTAGGGCAGAGTGGAGTGGCCTGAGCCTGCAGGGAAGTTTGCAGGGAGTCCAGCATAAACTAATCATGGGTTACATGTTTGGAAGAGTCAATTTTTATGATGTAAAGTTTAGAGAGTTAAGGTTGTTGTCATTCCAAGTGACATTTTTAACATTGAAGGAGATGCAGGGCCCATGTCAAAACGCTAATATCTGTGTTAAAAAGATAATAGTAGCAGGTTAAACATTGGTATTATTATATGTATTATTGAGTTTATCTGCCAGCAAAATTCTAATCTTCTGTTGGGTGATTAAAGTTTTTTTAATAACTTGATGATATCCAGTATTCCTGAAATACTGCAACCACTCTGCATTGTTGTAATACATTCTGTTGAAGTCACCACAGGTACAAAAGTCCCCGTAATTAATAGTGTGAGCTTTGTTTGTAGCTACACTTGGATTGTTCCATGCTTTAAAAAAAAAAGTAATGCAGTTAAAAAATCAGGTCGAAAACAGGCTAAAATTGCACAGTGTATACTTGGCTTGAGCAGCCATCCCTACCGCTGGATGATCGTTAAACATCACAGTTTTAAACACATGGGTAACGCTGTAAAACAGTCGCAGTTTTGCCAGAATTATGTGGTTTGGTTTAGGCAGTAAATTCTGGGTGATGTTTAAAAAAATGGTCATGGTTTAGCATTAAATAACTTTGTTTGTGACTAAGATAACATACTGTGAGGTACTGGCCATCTCTCTTGGCTGACATGCCTTTTGTTACATAATTCGCAAGATTTACCTTACAACCCTTACGTGATATACTACGTTATGATGTTAAAGTAATGTTGACTTTGGGTTTTGGTCAGGGCACAAACACCAGTTTCCTGGCTGAAAGTCCAAAGTTTGTTTGACCCATCAATGCAAGTGGACTTTGTTTCTCCTTATACAACATTGCCTGACACTCCCATAATAATTTCTACTACTATTATGACATAAATATGGGTTGTAACTTCTGCTTGTAAAAATGTGCTTGTATTTGGAGGACAGTCACTTTTTATCACAGCGAATGATGGTCTCCTATATAGTAACAACACAAGGTGAAATAGAAGTTACCTGGATATAACTCCAGTTATAGGCGCACCGCTATTGCTCTTTATCACACATTGCATGAGGAATGTAAACTGTAAAAACACGGTTACAGCAGGAAATTTAATTAAAACCTCCCGTCAACCCCAGTATGAATTCATCTCAACTCTGGGGGAGTCATTACTTTTCCTGAAAGATGTTGAAGTAAAATGTTATTCATCTCTCCCACACATACAGTAAAAATGCTGTAGTTTTACCATTATCATATTAATGACTTCCATATATGTACAGTAGCTGCACATACACTCCCACACATGTGCATATATTAACACACACCTGTCCAAGTGTGATAATACACACAAATGATCTGCAACAAGCAGGTAACAACAAAATGACACAAATCAAGCAAAGCAGCCACACCTGTAACACATGTTGATTAGAAAACGCTGCTGATGATCAAGGACACCACCTGAGTCTCTCCTTCATTTATTCACTCTCCCTTCATCCACCTCCCGCCTCGCTCTCCCTTTTCCCGTCAATTAAATTCACTTCACAAGTGCTTTGTTGGCGGGACCTCAGGGTGCTGTTGCCAAAGCGCCTTTGATTTAATATCTGTCATGCATAGGGAAAATTAAAAAAAAAAAAACAGGGGAAAACAACAACATGCCTTGAGGTCCACGTGGAGCCTCGCAGTGGGAGAGGGGGGCATTTGTCCCCGCAGGGTAGAGTAGATGTGTGCACCCAGTGGGGGCACGAGGACACACCAGCACTCTGTCGTCTGGGGGGAGAAGACACAGCTTGAATACATAAATGAATGATCCATTTTCTCTCCTCCCGCTCGACATTTCCCTCACCCCTCTGCTGCCTCTCCGCTGTGAGTCACTCTGGATTAGAGGGAGCTCTTCTTAAACTGTTGGGCCCTCTTGACTCCTCACCGTTCGCTCTCGATCACTGTCTCCCTCTTGTTTTCTCTCTAACTTTTCTGACTCTTAAGTGGCTCAGAGGGCAGATGGAAAAACAGCACTGTGGGCCAGATGGAACAAGATTACAGTTAGACACAGTAGATGTCACTTCACCAAGAGAACACAAGAGAAAGTGGGCTACAGTCTTACATTAAAGACAAACTTTGTAAAAGCAAGGGTTTTTTTGTCTCTCAAAAGGGGAAGTCATAAGAAATAAAAGCACCCTTGCTGTTATATAACTTGTGGCTTATGTTAAAAAAGGTGCTTAATTAAACATTGCGATGGGTGTTTTCTTAATTTCTACTCTTCTCTAACTGTGCTACTGTTAAGACATTTTTTAGCATTTACCACGAATACATTAAGTCACTTAGGGCCACAGTGGCTGCCATTCAGTAATTAACTTTGTCTTGGTGAGTTCTTTGGGTATCATAGTTGAAGCCATTTATTGTGCTTTAAGTCAACTCACATATAAAATGATGAGAGACACCAAAAGGATCAGTATATACAAACTGTTGACTATTGTTACTTACACTGTCTCCAGTTTTTGATTATGACAGACTTAATCTTTCACATGCGTTTTGAAAAGCTGTTATGGCCCAGACACACCAATTGACATCAAAAAATTAATGCCAGCTTTAGACTCATGTTGCCTGTATCTCGTCCACAAAAACTTAAGCCAACAGCCAACTAGCACATATGTTCTGCGCCTGTAGGTAAAAAAAAAAAATACCTCTCCACACCAGCAGGTGACGGTAGTCTGTATTTTTCATTAAAAAGGGGAAACTGGGAGATCACCAGGACAGATTCAGCCAGCTAGTTAGCCAGTTAGCACACTAACAATACAACCTGATGTTGGAAAAAACGATAAGGAAAAAACGAAAGGATATTTACTGCGTGCTGGCAACCAATAACACTATCAGTTACGAACTGTTTCTGCTAAAGTCTCGATTGCTAAAAACATTATCTTACTCAAAAGGTTTGTTTCGCTCTCACGCCCTCTTGATGTTAGTCGTTAGCCCCGCCCTTGTTTCAACATAGTATGTCAGCTGAAAAGCTGTCGAAAAGGGCAGTGCAAACAATGCTGGACACGCGACAAAAACTAGAGCAACAGATGCTCACCGACAGCTCAACATTGTCGGCCTGGTGTGTCAGGGCCCTTACAGTTTGTTCAAAAATGAATAAAACCAATTCTGTGATAATGTCACTGACCCGTTCTTGTTTCCTCCTTTCCAGAGTTCTCCATAACTACATGCTGTGGCGCATTGTGGCAGCGCTAAGTGAACACCTGTCCACAGCTTTCCGCAGCACCATCCACGAGTTTTCTCGGGAGATTGACGGCACGGAGCAGCAGCTGGAGCTGGGCAGGCTCTGCCTCACTCAGGCCAACAAACACTTTGGGATGGCCCTGGGAGCTCTGTTTGTCCAGCAGCACTTCTCCTCGCAGAGCAAGGCCAAGGTAAGGCGGGGCTGGACTAATGCATGGTTGGCGGGACTTTCACTTTCAGTATGTACAGCTTACATCTTTATTGCAACCCTAACCTACACAAAAATAGCCATAGATATATAGTTAAATTAATCTCAGAGTAAAACAACCGCAGCAAAGTCTAAAAAACACTACTATTACATCACAATACAACTACTACAACACAATTATTAGTATTAGCATTTACTTTTTGAACTTTAATTAGTACTCCAAAGTTGCATTTTTAAATCCTAAAAAATATTGTGCTTAAAAAGTATTTAGTATATGCATGAATAGAGACATAAGAAATATATATGCTCTGTTTTCATGAGGGCTTGGACTTCTTGGACAGCAGTTTTGCTGTGACTGTCAGATCTTTCATTACGTATTCAATGAAGGTGTTACTATCACCACTTAGTCCAAAATATATGCAGAAATGAGCAATTTATCTGCAATTTCCACTGACTACATTAAAATAAATAGTTGAACAGCATCCTGTATTAAACCAAGCAACCTTCAAAAATACTTATGTGTCCTTGGCCTTGAATTGTTATGGCTTTAATCATTACTGAAACCTTTTAACGATATTTTACACCTGAGACATCTTTTATTTTGGAAATGTCAGAACTTTTTCACAATAACCACGACTGGAGTTCATCACTTCTTTCTAATTTTCTTTTTTTATTTTTCTTTTCTAGTTCATCATTTTCTTTGGCTCTGCAGGAATGTGTGTGTGTATGTGTGTGTATGTATGGGGGTGTCCAGCTGTATATTTTGATGTGGCTTAACGATTTTGATTGTTTGATGTACTGGGATCTGGAAGATACCATGTGTCTTTTTTGCATCTCTTTTATGCCTTTTGGGGTTTTTTATTTGGTCATTTTGTGTCTCTTTGGACTCATCTTGTGTATTGGTTGTTTCATGCCTCTCTGATGTCGTTTTGTGTCTCTTTGTGGTTGTTTTTGCCCCTTTTCTGTTAAATGTCTGTCTCTTGGCAGTTTCCTTACATCTTTGTGGGTTTGTGTGTGTGTGTGTGTGTGTGTGTGTGTGTGTGTGTGTGTGTGTGTGTGTAGATGTATGGGGGTGTCCAACTGTATATTTTGACATGGTTGAATAATTTTCATTGGTCCTTACTGGGATCTGGAAAATACCAGCAATGCCAGTCAGAACTGTCTCTAGTCTCTCACTCATTTCTTTTTTTCTTTTTTTTTTTTTCATTTTTCTCTCCGCCTGGGTCAGTCACTACTAATCCCCCCACCTCTGCCCTTTGGTCCGCTTCTCTTTCACCTTAATCCTCCCCTATATGTATTCTTATCTCACTCTCATGTCCACTCTGGGACATGGGGATATGGTTCCCAATGGGATTTCTAACCTCTGTAACCTCATGCTCTTTTTTTAAGCCCTCCATCATCTCGCTTTCACCTTCTTCTTCTTCTTCTTCTACTCTCACAGTCCACCTCACACGGTCTATCTTACACTGAGCCTTCTTCTTCTCTTGCAAACTTTTAAATCTCTGCCAAAGCTCAGGGCTGTAAAGCATAAAGCAAGTCTGACACAACTGGATACGTTCTTGGCGTTAATTACTTTCTATGTACTGTACCTTAATTGAAATTTAAGTTCCCGAGCTCCTAATGTTCCATTTAAGATTCTAATAAGATACTGAGTGTAAATTTCAGTGATGCTTCAAGCTAGTGGAGCCTCTCTGATTAATTAAAGAACGGAGACGATCACGCCTACAGTGCGGCAGGTTTTAGCCAGATGATGTGGGCGCTAATCCCATAAGCATCTAAACATCATTCAAACAAAAAGTGGAATGACTATTTTGAGCAGGATAGAAAGTCTCATGCTGGTTTATTGCATTTTTGGTGCTGTCAGTGTTCAAACTGATCATTTCACAATGCTCACACACATCAGTTTGTATACTGCGCTGGAATGTCCACACGGGTTGGAGACCTCATTATCGACAGGAGAGGTGTAGCGGCCCTGTAGCCGGTGGCGATGTGTGTAGCCTTGACGGACTCACTGATGCTGCTTACCTCAGCATGAACAGGAATTAATGAGTCTCAGGAGCTGGAGCTGAGAGACAGGAGACAGATCAGGAAAGACATGCTTTCTTGTTATCCTGAATCATCAGTGTAAAGGGAGCTGAAGGACACAACATGTCCCAGTGTCTTGTAGGAGCAGCAGATGTGTTTGTGGTAGTTTTAGAAAACACCAGTTATGGCTGGGAAGTATATCAGTATTTTGATGTGAGACAGGATAGCGTCTAAGATTTTTGATATCATCAGTGTGTCTTTTCCTGGTTTTGAAAGCTGCTCTACAGTATAAGTGATGAGATTTTCTGAACTATCCTGAAAGTTGTAGCTGTTCATGGGCTGACTTAGAGACAATGGGCCCCTGATCACAGATATGCTTATAGATAGGCCCGACCACCTCCCCCAAATAGAATAATAAACACAGTCTACGGGGTTATTTTGTCCTTTTTTTTCCTAAATTTTTTTTTTGCTGTTTTGTGTCTGTTTGATGTAATTTTGTGTCTCCTTGGGGTTTTATCGTGTCTTTTTATAGACTTGTTTATGTTGTTTTTGGTCATTTTGTGTCTCTTTATTTTATTTGGTGTCTCTTTGAAGTTATTTTGTGTCATATTTGTGTGTCTTTGAAGTTGTCATTTTTGGTTATTTTGTGTCTCGTTAATGTCATTTTTATGTTGATTTTGATCATTTTGTGCCTCTGATGTTATTCTGTAATTTTTGGTTATTTTGTGTCTCTTTAAAGGTGCAATTTGTAAGATATGGGCAAAATATTATTTTAAAACATTCAAAAAATGAACTAACCCTATCAACAGAGTGTAAAGAAGTCACAGTTTTGACGTCATGTCCAAGATGCCAATGTATTGTATTGCAGAGATATCCGCTGCTAAACTAATTATTACGGCCTGTCCCTGGCTGTAATGATAGGTCCTGGCCTGAAAGGCGACGGTGAGTCACTGCAGCCTCTCAGGATTTCCCTTCTGTAATAACACACCCCGGCCTGAGGGGCAATAGCGAGTCACGGTTGCCTCTCCTGTGCTGCAGGAGAGGAAGAAGAAGTTGGACTGAGACAAAAAAAAACAACAAAAAAACAGTCGGAGCCGACCGGAGCAGAGTCAATGAAGCAAAGATTTCTGTCTGTGATGATTGTTTCCCCAAAACAAGCTGCTCTTGGAAAGAAGCAAAACTCTGCAAAAGAAAAGAAAAGAAGCGATGTAGGAAGTAGCAAGACTAAATATCTGTGTTGCTTTTCAATGCTGGAGGCAGTGGAGGCAGCTCTTGGGGAGTAAAAAGATGCAGTTTGATGTTAAACTCGAAGTAACAATGACAATTTACCAAAACATATCTTTAGTGTAACTAATGAAAAGTCCGCCATAAAGTTTTCAGATGGTGTGATGTGACTGTTTTTCTCTCACTGGGGCGTTGCTTAAAATGGAGCAAAGTAAGCTAAGATAAACTAGGCTAAGCTAAAAAGTAAATTCATACCACACTTGAAGATCATAAGACAGCAGTCTTATTTTGACCGGCTGTATCCTGTCAGTTATGAGTGGCCTTTTTTTGTGACTGGTGACTGTATGTTAAAGCTGTATGGACACTGTAGCAGACTAACTGAAACAATGTCGATCAGTTCACCTTACTGTAACCACTCAGTACCACTGTTATGAGATGAGGCAACATGAAACGTTTGCAGACTTCGCTATTCTTATATGAGGACTTTAACCTTTTTTTTTTTTACGTTTACACTATCAGACTAATTGCTGCTGTAAGTAAATTATGAAATTGTTGCCTCAGGTATGAATGGGGAGCAGCAGCAGCTTCTACCCCCATGAAGAAACGAGCAGGGCCTGCAGGGCCGGGAGAGCCTGCTTTATCAAACACTGGACTGAGTAACAGTGATAACAAGCGCCCCCCCCCCCCAGAGGGCATCACTCACTATACACTACAGTAGTTAACATATTCATCATAACACATTTTATCTTAATTATGATAATATATTGCACACCCCCGATGATGTACAAACTGTACAGCTTTGTAATTCTAAAACACCTCTATTTTACACCCTTGCAATATTACTTTTTATAGATTTTTTCTATATTTGTTTCTTATAAGGCTATTTATATTCAGATACTGCTGTATTTAGCATTCAATTGATAGGCACCAAACGACAAAGGGAAAAGTTGTGTGGGTTTTAGACTGAATGCAGCAGACCGCAAGAGGATCCTCAACGGTGGCATATGCAGAGTGGCAAGTCAGACCAGAGGGGAGAAACAAAACCAAAAGCGCCGGACAAAGACAGGGAAGAGAGCTGGCATCAGGGCGAGGCTGACCCGACTTGGACCGAGAGCTGTTCCTCTACCAAACCTTCTTCTGGCTAATGTCCGGTCAAAAGAGAGTGAAGTGGATGAGATGAGATTGAAGCTCACTCAGCTACAGAATATCAGAGGCTGCTCTGTGCACATCTTCACAGAGACATGGTTAAGCCCCAACATCCCTGATCAAGCTGTTGCACTGGATGGACTGACCTTGTGGGAGCCATTTGGACAGAAGACTGTGATGCAAATTTAAAAAATGCACTGCAGGAATTGAATGATGCCAATAGCAGCAACATGCCCAAACAACCAGATGGAATTTCCATAGTAGCTGCTGATTTTAATGAACTCATCCTTAAACTCCAAAGATGTAGCAGGATCAAGGACAAAGGTTATTTAATTTTTTAAACTTGGTTTAAAAAAGTACCAAGAAATCTACCTTCTACCCTCTACCTTCTTCTACCTCCATTTGTATTTATCTTATGGTTCCTTGTTATAAATGTCAAAACATGAAAGGCTTATTGTGGTGGCAATAACTGAAATGAAACTTCCCAACATGCTGGAAAGATATCCATAGGAGTCTCAGCTGTAACATTGAGAATGGTAAAATACTGCCCCCTATTCATTTGGTCTAGGGGATTGGTAATTACAAAAAGGTCATTTACAGGATGAAATACTGCCCCCCATACAGTTGGACTGGGTGGCTGGAAACTGCAAATTGCACCTTCATTGCCATTTTTTTGTTGTTTTTTGTCATTTTGTGTCTCTAGTAATTTTGTTTTTCTTTGTGGTCATTTTGTGTATTTTTTTGTTGTTTTGCCCCTTTTCTAATAAATGTCTATCTCTTGCCAGTTTCCTTACATCTCTGGATTTTTGTGTGTGTGTGTGTGTGTGTGTGTGTTTTTGTCTCTTTGCGGTCAGTACATCTTGATTTAAATGACATTTTGCAAGTGAAGGCCAGGGTCCCTGGGCCTATGCTCAATAGTCTATGTTAATATACGTATCAGATTGGACTCAGGATTGGGGTCTTGTTTGACCAACAAAAACAAGGATGCAGGCAGAAAGAATCAGCTTGATAGCACTCTGTGAAGATTCCTAATATTTAAAGACGGCAACTTCGTCCTCTTTGTGGAACTAAATGGATTCTTCTTAAGGAAAAATGGAAAAATAAAAAACAACACTAAGGACAAAAGACACTCTCAGTAATTATAGCTTCATGGTGGCTTAGTACTCACATTATAACTTGTATGTTGCACCGCAACTGTAAGCTTTGTGTCATTACAGACTGGAAGTCAAAGCGTCCCATTTCAGTCACTTTGACTTGCGTTGGTGTTGGCAGCTGGAAAATAGAACCGTGTCCTATGCGGTTTTTAAAATGAAATAGAAATTCAGTGATGGTTGAACACTTTGGCTTGTGGTTTGTGGCGTGTTTCAGCTGCAAATAGGGTCAGTGGTAATTCCATATTGAACATGAAATTCACATTACACAGAATTAACATAAAAAACTACCGCAGTGGGCCCTACAAATGAGGAGAAAAATCCACTATATTAGACAATCTGAAAACAGGAATCCAAATCAACAGTAACACACGCAACACTTCTCAGAAAAAAAGAAAAAAAAACACAAGCACCATCTGCTGAAATTTATGAAAGAATAATAGACATAAGGGAAAAATGAGAGGAGGAAGATTTTTCTATTATTATTTTGCATTTTGAGAATAAAGTTAAAATGTCGAGAATAAAGAACTTTAGAATACTTCAGACTAACATGCTGCCTCAATATTGTGTAGATGAATTGGTGAAATTGTACTTCAGAATCACTTTTAATATAAAGATAATTATCTCTGTTTAGCACATAAACAAAAATTGCATCTGTTCAGAAGGACATACCACACAAACTTGGAAGCGGTGGCTGCATTCATGCAAACTGGATAATGGACCAGGAGGTTTCACTGTCCCTGTGCCTGATGTTCTGCTGCTCCTTCTGTGTCCAGATTATACTCTGCACTGTGAAAATGTGGAGTAATGGTATATTCCAACAGCGCTTCTAATGAACGGTCGAGCTCCAAAAATATGAAACCAAAATTTGGCAGCAGATATTTTAATCAGCGTAATTGCTCTAGCATTGGTTTTGGACGCTCAGGGATAGTGTGTCGCTTGCTTCTTACATGCATACAGTCTCTTTTCAAAATAAAATTAAACCAACATAGGTTCACTTTATTTTAAATTCAGTCAACAAAAATAGTTGATTAGGTTTAGAAAAAGATAAGGGATTGAGTTGAAATAAGTACATTTCTTACTAATGATAACTACGATGCCGTGTTAATAACTCAGTGTTGACTTTTGGTTTCACACTGGACACAAACGGTGGTTTCCTGGGTTAAAGTTCTGTGTTTGTTTGACCTTTTATCCTTTAATTTCACCTTCAACATTTTGGCAATTTTTGGCAAGTTAAAACCCCTGAAAACTTAAAATTTTGGTATTTCTCTCAAGTGTGAATGACTAAATGACACGGATGGAAAGAGTACTACAATGTTTTACTTAAGTAAAAGTCTTGTTGGTTTTAAGAACTTTTTCATAAGGAAAATTTTATTATGTAGATAAAAGTAAAAAGAAAGCCCAGCCTTGGTGTGACTGCACCCCTCAAGCTTGCAGCAACTTCTTCTCTGCTGCTGATTTGTCTCCCGTCTTTTGTTCCGCATAGTTTTACTTTTTACTCAGTAACAGACATAAATGTTTTTAAATTCTGATTGGTGTACTGAAATACGTGACCTCACATTTTTCCAGCCCACTTCAAACCAGTGAGAAATGCCCAGAGAAAACCACGATTACAGAAATGTATCATGTAAAATATGATCTGTGTTTAAACTTTGGATTCACAGAAAGAAGCTGACAGCAAAAAAAAAAGAAAAGTTTCCAGGACCTTTAAAACTTTTTTTGATGTGATCTCCCTCCAGGTACAGGAGCTGGTGGAGGACATAAAGCACTCCCTGGACCTCCGGCTGCAGGAGCTGGACTGGATGGATGAAGCCACCAAGGAGGCAGCCAGAGCAAAGGTTCAGCGCCCACCTCAGCTGCTGCATCACAAACACCGCTCCCTGCCAGATCCGATTAGTATTTGAAAAGGATTTAATTATTTCTTTGCAATTCCCTTCTTTCCGGGGGTTTGATTGATTGCTTGGTTAGATGGAAGTGTGTGATAGAATACATCAAGGGCTTGACATTGAGAAGTGGGGATCGCCTAATCCGGATCTCTCTGCGGTGCTGATTTAGGGTCTGCACTGCAAGATATCCCTTCTAATACTTTTACAATCTGAAGTTATAATCCTTTTAGAGGGCCATGCTGAATATAAAGAGCTTCCCTGTAATCCTATTACATTGGGTTTGCTTGATTAGTTGATGCATTGGTGTGTGTGTGTGTGTGTGTGTGTGTGTGTGTGTGTGTGTGTGTGTGTGTGTGTGTGTGTGTGTGTGTGTGGATTGGATGGTTGTGGGCCAAAAACAAGTGTGTATAGGTACCTATTAGCAACTGCAAGTGGATGTGGGGTGATGTTGGACCACTTGTTCCTCCGTCCCTCCCTTACTCTCTTCTTCTTCTTCTCCTTCTCTCCCAGCTGAAACACATGATGGTGATGACAGGATACCCAGACTTCCTGCTCAAACCTGAGCTCATAGATCAAGAATATGGGGTGAGTCATGAGCCTCCAATTTCACTCTGCGCTGTCTGGTCATCCTCCCCACCCACACTTCATGCAAATAAATTCCATTTCCCAGCATCCCTCTCTCTCTCTCTGTTGCGAGAATGATTTTCAATCAGACATTAGTGTGCAGCCTGGGTGATTGTATTCAGGTTGAGCAAAATACATCATTCACAGGGGTAAATGAATCTGAGATGCACTGCTGAGACAGCTCAAATACGTAATATACATTAAGTATGTTGATACAACCAGGGGCACATGTGTAACCTGGTTGCAGGCAGCTGGCAAAAACTACAGTGATGCACCGAAAACTTATTTTCATAGTATCATTTCCTTCAAGTTGACACATGTAAATGTGTTAAACATTTCAAATTGTGTTACTTTTTGCAAAAGCTTCTCTGTGACACACCATTATAGTACATGCACGTTCAACAGCTGGTGCTGCCAACCCGACAAAACCTCTCTTCAGTGCAGTAACGATTGAGTAATTGATTCAGAATCCCATGTGTGTGTATGTAGGTAGGCTGTGTCAGCTCAATACAATGTAATGTCACTGACCAACAATCTGGCGTTTTTTTCAGGGGTAAGTTGCAGATGTCTAAGACACTGACCTCTGCAACCTTGTGCTGCATTCATGTATTCATGTTTAGGAATAATCTAAAAAAAATGAGTTCCCATTTAAATTTTATGGCTCACCTGATCGAATCTTGTTATGCCCAAAGTCAGAACTACTTTTCTCCTATGTCAGAAAATTTGTGGCGTCAAACACTAAATTTTCTGCATCCTGGTAAATTTTTATGCACCAATATGTGCATTTCTGCATAAATTTCTGACATAAAAATCTGTATTTTGTTAAAAACAAAGCCCAGTGCTACTTGTGCTTTTGCTGGGGGGGACAAATGCACATGTTCTAAATATCGAGGGAGATGTCCCCTGCGTCTCCCCTAAATCTACGCCTACGCTCACAGTTACTTCATATCTGTGTTTTTGCAGTTTGATGTGGACGAGAAGACCTATTTCAAGAACATCCTCAACAGCATCAAGTTCAACATCAAGCTGTCGGTCAAAAAGATCCATGAAGAAGTGGACAAGACGGCGTGAGTGTCATATCTCCTCACATCACACCAGCTACACTTGCCAGTCATCTCGGCTCACTGATACGTGGTGCAAAGCAATTAAAGAAGGTTAATGTATTTGAAATCCCGTCTGAGCTCGTGCAGCTGAGGCTCACACTGACCGGACGCCACTGTTACACCACTGTCAGTCTGCGCGTGTCTCTTTAATATGTTTGACATGCCTAACATGTGTCCCCGTGAATCCCTTTTCAGTCTGACATATTTGTTGATGCGCTTCTAAATTAAACCAACAGATACCAAATCGACGCACGCAGCTGAAGAAAATCCATTTGATTTACTTATCTACAGCAGCCAGGCAGCAGAAAAGTGCTGTGGGACATGCAGTTCATCATTTTTGTAAAACACAGCCCTGCGACGCTGGATTGAGTGCCCCTCTGCTATGACAAGACATTACAGTCACATTAGTATTCCAAGGTGCTCAAAACAACTGTATCATTAGCCCACACTCAACGGCCCGAAGAGTTAAATCACACACTCCCCTCCTTTATCACCAAAACGCGAACCTTTCATCACTCACTCGGTCTTGTCGCTGGGAAATAAAGAAAGAAACCCTCCTCCTCGCTGTGTTTGTCTCCCCTCCATCGCTCCACAGTCAATGCAGAGCCATCAGTCTTTCGCTCCTAGAACAAGGGCATCTCACACTTTCAGAGTTAGTCATTTGGGGGATTTTGTGTCAATCGATTGGTCTGGGTTTAAGTGGATTACCATAAAGGAACTGTCCGCGGTTTCATATGCAGAGAGGAACTTTGGCCGTGGGACCGCACACGCTGAATATTTCTCACCAGGGGGTTCAGAGAGGGAGATAGGCGGAGGTGTTTGGCATTCTGTTCAGGTTTAAGGTGTTTTTCAAGTAGGTAGATTGGTGGTTTGAGTGCGTGTGTGTGTTTGTGTGTATATGTGTGCGTGAGGGATCCCATCTTTAAAACCCTGTTTGTTCAACACTGTTTTTCTCCTCAGGTGGCTTCTCCCACCTCAGGCCCTTAATGCCTACTACCTCCCTAACAAGAACCAAATGGGTGAGTGCGTGACTCTTCATTGTACATACTGATATTCTCTCAGTTATCTGTCTCCAAACACACACGCGCACTCTCACATGCACGATCCTTCCCCCATCGCCATTCTGCACCATGACATTGACCGCGCATTAGTTACACGCAATTACACCATGTTGCCACCTGTTTTCAACAAGTCAAACATGTCGGCCGCTTGGAAGCAAAAAAAAGGGTCCACCTCCTCATATCATATTCCTTCTCATCGCTCACTTTCTACTTCGATCTCCACCTCACATACTTAATACCCCCCTGGAGGAAAAACAAGCAGCAACAGCGTCCTGAGTTTTAACAAATCTGGCCTTGCGCTGCCATCCCCTCCCTCCCTTCTCCCTTCCCCCTTCCCCCTCCTTCTGCCATGATCGGCCTGCTGTCTGTGTCTGCCCGCCTGCCTGCTGGATTAAATCTCTCGCAGAAAAATCAATGGCGTGCTCGCGAGCTGATGCTGGAGGACAGGAGGAGTCAAGACAAACACAGTCATCAGAGCCCCACGGGTCATTTTTTTTAACCCGCGCACGCATTTCTTTCAGTTAACGCAGCCACTTCACTCAGCTCTGCTCTTTTTTTTATGTTAAATTAATATCACTCACTTAAGTTTTAGCTCTCTCTCTTTGGCTTCTATGATTTCATGTCTAGAATCAGGTTCTGTTTGAAGATAAAGAGACAAGGACAGAGGTTTAATTAAAAGTAACTCCCGAACACGGAGGTTTTTTTTCTCCTCGTGGGCAGCTTTGGCTCGCAGTTGGTAAATGACTAAATTTACCGAGACATATAATTTTAAATCCAGACTGCCAAAATGTTAGCCAACATACTTTTATGGCTACAATTGTTTTAATTGCCAAAAAATCTTTTGGCTCTTAATTATCTTTTGATTATTTTTTAGATTATTCAATTTTTCTATAAAATGTAAAAAATCAACCCAGTCTCACTCCCAACTCGTCAAATACCGACACTTAGTCAGTGGCCTTCAGCCTCATCAGCGAATCCAGCTTCTGCTGCATGAAACAAGAACTTGCTGCTGTTGAGGAGGCTGATTTGTATTTTGCTCTCACTCTGAGCATAAAGAAATGCATTGAGAGACTTTCTGTCATTGTCCTCTATTTCAGCTATTTTACATCCTGGCAAGTGCAGCTTTAAGGCATCAGTTTCTCATTTCCTCCTAACTGTCTTTTCCCTCTAAAGGAGACTGTATCATTGTGCTGACTTTGATAAAAAAAAAATCTTTCTATTAAAATGTTTCCTACTTATACTGAAACCAGAATGTGTGATATCCATATCTGGACATTTTCACTTCCCTCATGTTTTTTCTTCATTTGTCTTCCAGTGTTTCCTGCTGGTATCCTACAGCCCACTCTCTACAACCCTGAGTTCCCACAGTAAGTATCCCTCCTCTGTCCCTGCCTTTCCCCCGCTGCAGTCTGTAGGGAGGCAACAACATCGCCACGGCCACAGCAACAAAGGTCATTAAAGGCTACGTTAGTCTGGAAAGCGTGTGCTCCCCTCAAGTCCCAACACACCTGATTAAACCAATTTAACTACCCACCAAGAGCTCAATTACCGAACAAGGTCCCACTAATGGAACAGGTGTCATTGAGAGGTTGCCTCCCTAAATTTGAGTCCGTCGAGTAATTTAGTGGTGCATGAAAGTAGATAGCCTCCCTGTCTGGCTCTGTCTGTTCTATTTGTCTAAGGAAGCTGTTTGTGATGAGAAACTCATGAATAAGAGTCACAGCATTAGTGGACAAAACTATTCATAACTTTAAATTAGTCATACATTAAAATCAGAACACAAATGGTTTCTCCCTCAGATGTACGTTTAGATAGAAGTTCTTTGTGTTTTGAACCTCGGCCCGACAGACATGGGGTATCTTATGGCCAATTATATTTTTCAAAAACAGCTGCTCGTAGGCAGAAAATACAGTACTATTATGCTAAACAAACAAAAGCACTGCATATTTTCCCCACAGCTTTACTCCTGTCACGGTGGAAAAGCTCATTTTAATCAGCACACAATGAAGCAGTGAAACTTGTGAAAATGCTGAAATGTTTTTGTGTGTGTCAAAAACAACACCAAAACGATAACTAATGTGAAAGCAAATAATTGCCGTGGTTATTTGACACTTATCAGCAACTGACTCCCCAGTTCTGAGATTTAATCACAACTTCATACTTAATGTTGAAATTTCAGTGACGCTTAATTTGTTGCATTGAAATATCAGTGATATCCAGGCTTGATCGCTTATCCTTGATATCCCTGATGTTCAGAGCTGAATTTTACATCTTGAATTCTAGTGTGAATATGCAAGCAAGATGATATTTTGACTTGCATCTTTTTGAAATCTCAATTTAACACTGAGCTGTTTCAGTGTAGGTTTTGAATATCTGGTACTTGATTTTTTAATATCAGAATTTGTGAACAATAAAAATATGTATACCTAAAATAAATGTTATTAAATGGCACAGCTTAAAACTGACTGTTGAAGATTATATAGAGGTAAAGTGGCCATTATGGCAGTTACTTGCTTCCATGTCTTATTATAAGAAACAAAACATACATTTTTCCTATGTTAAAATTATATGATTTAACAAGGAAGCTAAACTTCTCAAGTGGTAAATCTGACCAGATATTCAATGCCAGATAGATAGATAGATAGAGAGATATATCAAAAGATTAATGGCATAAGTAATTTAAAGCATATCCAAACATGTCTTTAACTTTTCCACCCAAACTGCACCTGGTTACAGGACCTTTTCTCACTCTCTCTAAATACAAGTCTCAAAATAGGTAGTGCCTCGGGTTACTGGACGTAGCTTTCTTTGAACAAAAACTCCAGCTGAAAATATATTATTTACTTTCCCAACAAGAACAAGTCAAACACCAGTCGAAATACAGCATGAAATGAAGCACTAATCAGCCCCATACTGTTTAATGCTAGCAGATGATAATAAACACTTGGTGTTCTTAATGCAAAACTGGAACGCCAAGTTGGCCTCTTTTCCCCAACCACGACCGCGCCCACATTCTCCTCCTCCTCTTCTTCAGACTTTTTTCGGCACATATATGCCACTATAGTGAGCGCTCGATTTGTTTGTTTGCTCTTACCACTACAGCTGATGGAAGACGCACGCTGGCGACGTTTCGTTCATGTGTATTGACATAGATTCAGTAGGTGATTTCATCGCATACATCAAACATGATGTCTTACCCAAGTTTATTCGGATCCATGCCGCAGAGTGTAGCTGCACTACTCTTAGAAGACTGCGGAAATCTAACAATCTGCTGGAGGCTTAAATATGATCGGGACAGAATCGATGATATCTGAGACTCAAGAGCGGCTGATCATAGGTCACAGCCGATCAAGATGAAAAATTGGTAAATAATTCCGGTGCCTGGACACTTGAATAGATGCATCTTTAAATCATGAAAATGCTCATCAGAACTAGAAGAGAAAAACTATCTAGAAAACAATCTCTGTGTGTCTAACCTTTTCTAAGCCATGTTTCAAATGAAAATGCATCCTCTGCTCTATTATTTATCAACTGTGTATGCAATATACTTGTATTTAGTTATTTACAATTGTGTATAATTGATTTGTTTAATTTATTCCCACTGACCATTTATCAGAGCATACCATTAACTTCCAACCTTTTAAGCCCCCACTGTTTTCCTTTCATTTATTCATTTATTCAGTACAGCATGAAAATTCATTGACATATTGGTAAGGTTTGTTATCAATATATGGTATTGCAAGTGTTTTAAAAAGGGTTTCCATGGTTATGCCATGAAAAACAAGAAATGCATCTAGCAAACAATGTGCAATCACGGACAATTGAACGTTAGACCCAGTCGACTTTTGAAACTTTTGAAATGACTGATAGCTAACTCAGCTAGGAGCGGCCTTGAACACCAACAAAACAAGGTCTAGTGTGTAGGATTCAGTGGCATCCAGTAGTGAGGTTGCAGATTGCACCCAGCTTAAACTTCTGCGTGTAAAGCATGTAGGAGAACTACAGAGGCCAATGTAAAACCACATACAGTGTTTAGTTTGTTCCTACTTGTCTACTGTAGAACAATATGGCAAACTCTGGAGAAGAGGTATGTAGATGTAAACAGATCATTTAGGTCACAAAAGCACCACGATTCTTAGTTTCAGGTGATGATACGCATATGAAAACATTTAACAGTTATGAATATTATAGTCAATTTCTGCCTTTATATCCCCCTAAATACTGCACATTTGACCTTTAACGGTTACCAATGGCAAACGAAAAAACAAAACAAAACATGATGGATCACCTGTCTCAAATAAGTTTCGACTGTCTGCAAGTTGATTTCCATACAATACTGGCATGAATTAAAACCAAATGGCTGCGGCAATGGTGGGAAATCAGTCCAGACAGTTTTGGAGTGGTTTGGAAAATGGTCAGTGCGAACCCGGTGCACTGCAGCACTGAGGGCTGTGCAGGTAAACAACTATTCTCCCACTCAACAAATCCTTTGTTAACCAAAGCTATTCAGTGAGGAGCAACCCTACTGCTGCCAGTATTGAGTATTATTCTAAGCCAGTATATACAGTCCAAATAGCTCCACAGCCTGCATTCACACCAACTCTCCCGCGTAACCACACACACACACACACACACACACACACACACACACACACATACACACACATACACACTCCTCAATTAGCGGTTTGTGTATCCAACATTAGCTAACACTTCTATGTCTTCATTAGAGGCGATCACATCTACTTCCACTACCTGCTGCCATGCAAGCTAATCAATATTAATTAATGATGTAGTAGAGTGTGTGTGTGTGTGTGTGTGTGTGTGTGTGCGCATGCGTGCGTGTATGTGTGTGTCTGTCCCTTGAAGTTATTACTGCAGTAGCCCTAACCTCCCATAAACTCTCGCTCTTTCACTCCCACACACACACACACACACTTCTCCACTACGTCGCGTATAATGAAGCTTCAATCAGCCAGTTAGTTTAGCGGGGGAGTCGAGCCCGGTGTGAGGCAGCGTATCGACTAGCTGTCAGAAAGTCATTTTCAGACGTAGCCATGTGAATAGCCCCGAGTCTGCCCTTTCATCGCTCTTTATATCTGCATGTGGCACAAAGACAGCTCTCCAGCTCGGCCCAGGGTCAAGGAGAGGTGGAGCCACCCGCTGCTTTTTGGAAGCAGGGGCCACATGCAGGTTGTGAGCCAGTGGGTGCTGCTTACACAAGTTTGGGATGTGCTACAGGGTGCTGTATTTTGTATCAACAACTTGGGAAAATAAGAGTAATGTTCACACTGCAGCAGAAAGATCCGAATGCTGATACTTTTCCTTTCACATGTTAAAAAGATATTGTTTAATGGGTATAAACAGAAAAATTTGGCATCGAGCTTCTTCCTATTCAATACTGGGAAACATGGATCCAACATTAGATCCCCAGAGGAATTTGCATTTCATCTGGCTTGGCTGAACAGAATTCAAAATTAGGACAATTGGACAAAACACTAGAAAGAAAGCTTTCTGCAGTGAGACACCTCCAATCGGTTACAACGCATACTGACCTAACTTTGGTTATCTCTAAATGCAGGTAACTTTTGAGTAGATACCACTGCATTTTAAAAATTATCATGAATTTCATGATAAATGAGACATTTAAAGTCAGGTAGAACATCCTTAAGACCTTTTAAACTATAGTTTGACATTTTGGGAACTTTGTGTCTTTCCAAAAGTTCAGGATTAATACCAGTCTCTTGACTGTCCATTAAACAGAAGCTAGAGCCAGGAGGTGCTAAGCTTACCTTAATTTAGCATAAAGACTGGAAGCAGGGGAAAACTGGCTCAGTCCAAAGGTAATAAATTCCACTGGCCATTAACTTTAAAGCCCAGTAATTAGCATGATTTATCTTATTTACTTACTTTATACAAAAACTAAGAGCCAGGTTAGCTAATTGTGTCCTGGTTCTAGCTTCATATGACGGCGTGGCATTGAACTTCCGATCCCACCTTTTGCAAGCAATTGATTGAGTGTATTTTTCAATGTGTCTGACTATTTTTTTTTATAACAAAATTGAGTAAAGCCCCTTTCTTATTGAAGGATTAGCAACCACTTATATGTGGAAAGGTTACAACAGGCATTCAAACACAGGTCAAATGACTCTGCAGTATCACGGGTATTTATTGGCTGCAGCTGCGACCAGCAGTAATGGAAGTAAAACACCTGGGTTAATGTACTAATTTTGGCGCCTTTTCCGGCAAGATGTACCAAAGTGCCAGCACAAAATAAAGTGCCGTTTCCGCCCAAGCTGTGCTTAAACATTGTGCCAGATAATTGCACTGAGTTACCGGTGGTACAGTTCCTGGCTTCTACAGTCCTTGTTTCTCTTTCTTCTTTCACACCAGTGTGTAAATGTGTGTGTGAAATGTGTGGCATTTAGTGTTAAACCACTTTGAGTGGTGCAAAGACTAAAACGGTGCTATACAAATACAAGTTCATTCATAATCCCAATACCTCTGATTCAACTTGTCTCTCAAAAGTTCATAGCCTTGCTATAAGTATAGGCAAATCAAAACCTTTTAAGCACCTGTAGATACCAAGTAAAATTTAGTTTTGTTTAATGTTTTATATTTCTCCTTTCTGCTGCCAGGTCTCTTAACTATGGGGGAATAGGAGCAATCATTGGTCACGAGCTAACCCACGGATATGATGACTGGGGTAAGAATTGCAACCTCCTAACCTGTTATCAGTTAGAACAATGCTCGTATGCCAACCGTTTCACCATTTTGAGCGGCACCCCTGCTGTTGCATTCAACTACTCTATTTCACAGTAAATGAGCAAATATTGCCTGATGATTTGTGTAATTATATGACATTTTGTAGGATGCCTGCAACTGTACAGCAAATGCTGCTTTGAGCCGCAATCTCTAACTTTCATTTCCAGTCAAATGTGCTGCCCTTAAAGAAACATCAGAAGACTTTACTGAGGGTGTGAAATTTCTGCCAGACACCTACAAAATACTGGCATGACTGTGTGTGACTGCATGTTTTGGTTTGTGCATGACCCGCTTCTTTGGCAGACAGTCATTCTACAAATTTAGTTGGCTGGAAAAGCAGTTCAGCTGGCTCTTGAACTGGATACGTCAGCCAAGGTCAACCCAACAATGGTTTGCCTCCTAATGCTTTGACTCCCGCAGCAACAAAAAGCTGCAAAGATGACATGTTGGGCAGCTTTTTGGACTGTGAAGGAAAGTTGCAGGTTGTGTTGTCTCCATGCTAACACTGCCCCCCCCTGCCCTTTTGCCCTTCATCTTAGTGATGCAATGGTTCATGTCCCTAGGGGGCCAGTACGACCGCCATGGCAACCTCAAACAGTGGTGGACGGAGGAGTCCTACAGAAAGTTCCAGAAGAAGGCTGAATGTATCGTCAAGCTCTATGATAACTTCACTGTTTATAACCAGAGGGTGGGTCTGCACACACACACACACACACGGGCAAACACACAGGCAAACACACAGGCATACACAGTGTTTGCTAAAATGCAAAATATATGAGCTCATTTAAAAACAAGTCCTTACTTGCACATACTGTTTTATTATTGCAGTACATAGACATTGATCAGCTGATATTCTGGATATTGACAACCACGTCAACAAGTCAGTCCCCCTTTAATATGATGCAGCTTGATTTTTTATTATTATCTGATTACATCAGTAGTCTGTAGTGCTTATCTGTGGAGGACTTTTGCAATATTTTGTTTAGATTCAAATAGATACACATGCGCATGTATGTTCCTTCAACCCCTTGGACCCTTAGCAGATTGATGCAATTTCTTCCAAAATAATTGAGAGAGAAGGCAATGCACAACCTGGTGAGAAATGTTTGACAAGAAATAAGTAGATTAAGAAAATTATTTTAAAACATTTAAAAAAAAAAAAAAAAAGCTAGGGAAAATGGCTAGGAGGGAAAGATGAAAAGTTAGGGAAAGATGTCAAGGTAAAAAAGATGAAAATTTAGGGGAAAAAGTCCACCTCACCAGTCCCATTCCTTCACTTTTACATAAAAACGCCAAAGACTTTCCAGAGCCTGCGTTTGTTTTGTCCTTTCTAGGCTACAATAGAATAATGGTAGTGCAACATGGTGGTCTCTGTGGAATTGGACCCACTCACTATGTAGAAATGAAGGGCTCCTTCCAACAAAAACACAGCAATTCTTCCCCCTAAATTTCACCAGGTCCGTCAATACCGCGTTATGGCCATGCCACGGCCTCTGGAGCCTATCCCCGATGTTCTAGACAATGCTTGTGATTTCACCTGGCGCACGCCGGAGCGTCTCAGCAGCGTCATAGAGGCAGCTCCCCACTCTGCTCTGCAGAAAACACGCACAGTCTATTTTTGCTGGAGGCAGACAGATCGTCCCAGGCAGGTAGTCATGTAGTGGTGCATCCAGTCGATTTTCAAAATAAAACGCCTCCCACAGACTGCTGTATCTGCTCCTTCTCCTTCCACCAGCCCTGTTTTCTGTCCAGCAGGACAATTAATGCTCCTGCTAACAGCCGCTGTACAGGAAATAGACAGAGTAGATACTATATTTTTTTAAATTCCAAAAACACAGTTAAAATCATTATATCTAGGCCTACTTTGTTCATAATTGAATTATTAATTATTCAGCTGTATAAGTATTAAGATGTATATTTTTTTTAACTTGAACAAAGCCACAAATCTTCAATCTATGTCATGTTTAACTGGATTTATTTTTATACTGATCTGTATAATTGTCGAGATGAACATGTTTTTTGACTGAAACACAGCCAAAATTCTTTGATGTACTTGGTTCCCAGCTGGACTATAGGCCACAGTACGACAGAGTGGGTACAAACATCAATAACATAATTAACAGACAGAACAGACAGAAAAAGAAAGCATTAATATACGTAGCCTCGAAAGCCATGGTAGAATCACAAAAAATCAAGGAAAAATGACCTCAAAAATCAAGGAAAAAGGATGAAATAATAGTCTTATAAAGTATACATTATCAGCCGGCAGGAAGCTCTGCTCCTGAAACACTCATGAACGTTCCCAGTGGAATATAGAGCCAAATGGAGGACGGAGCAAAACAGACAAAATGTCGTCGAGACTCTGCGAATCCAGATCTTATTGTCAGGTGATTATATACCAATGAACACATAACTGTGAACATTATATTTCAATTCTGCCAATGCTGTCCCAGATCCTACAGACCAATTCACATGTTTGTGGTTTTTGGTAGAAAACCCTTGTGTCACGTACATATAATTAAACAGCACTGAGGAAACACGGCCTCAAATGGTTGGTCTTTAGCCACCTAGAAAGTCACAAATCTAAAAGAAAACTATATCAGCTTAAGTGTATGCTATATTTAGAACATTTTCACTGCTTTACATTCATATAGCCCTTTCCAACAGGGAACTGAAGCCGTTATCTCAAAGCCACCAGACTCCATTGACCAAAACAGTCATTTTAGAACATGGGAGTTGCTGGTCGACCGCTGCCTTGATAAGTTAGTGTGAGGTAAGGCAGCCCACGTCTACAGTAGTACATTGCTTAGCTTCTGTGCTGGTAGATGTGGTTTGTCCAAAAAGATGGCAAAGTAACACAGTGCATAAAATAAGCACAACAGAATCGTCAGATAGGTTATATGTCTTTAAACTACAGTTAGAACGGAAAATGACAAGTTTTCTGATGGTAAATAGCTCTGAGATTTAATTGTCAGTTGTAAGTAAGAAAGTAAAGCTTTATTTATATAGCATTTTTAAAACATGCAGTTACAAAACGCTTCACAGACACAATGAATTAATTAAGGGAGTTTCAATAAATTACAAGACAGAGCACAATGCAATGAGGGACAGACAAGACCAAAACAAATGATGCCATCTTGGATTGTGCTTGAAGCATTATTGAAGCACAGCCTGTATAACATATGTAGAGTTGGACATTTTCTGACAAAAGACCGTATTCAGTTAGATTATGGGAAATGTAGGATCCACGGTTGGTCAAGAAGTGCATTACTTAAAGTGCATCAAATTTTTAGTTAGAGGTTTGTGGTCTAATGGTATTTTAGCACCTTGTGAAACACGGATGGGCGTATTTTCAGAAGGACTGGTCATCTTTTAAAGCCGCTAAACCTTCACAGATAAGACGAGAAGAAACCGTGTCTTCCTCAAAGCTCCCAAAAAGGTTAAAAAAATCACATAACTGCACGTCCAAGCACAATGCAAGTGTCATGCTCCTTTGGTAATATGCATACATTTTTTGTGAATTTATCCAAACATATTTGAATTTGCTGGTATTTGAATGGTCACATGTAAAGTAATAGCTTGGCATGTTGGGAAATATGCTTATTTACTTTCTTTCCAGAGAGCAATAACAAGATTGTTACCAACCTGATATCTAAACTGAGTGGTATTGATCATCTCATGCAACTGCTGGCAAGAATTCCCAAAAAACCTTTTTGTTTAAATATTGAAGACATGATCGGCAAAGAGGAACTTCACTGAAAAAACACTAATATTGGTGTTTTAATGGCAAGCCATATCCCAAACTGAGACACATCCTTCATGTACATGTTCATACTAACACAGAGTACAGGGACAGGGATGTTCAGACCTTTCAGCAATTCAGAAGTTTCCTTTCTGTGTGTTCAGGTGAATGGTCGTCTCACACTGGGAGAGAACATCGCAGACATGGGAGGGCTCAAGCTGTCGTACTATGTAAGTAATATGAGATACCGTCGATGTTCAAATACTGTGGCTTCCCATATTTTAAATATTAGGGTTACTCTACCGATATGCTGCACCGCTGTCCATTTTCTGTCTCCAAAATCAGTCTCTTTATTCTTCATAAACCAGTCTGCTTTATTTGTATGAAAGTAAAGAGAAGATATCCTCGCAGAATCGAGATAAAAGATAAACGTGAATTCTCTGCTTGTATCACTGTGTGTGTGTGTGTGTGTGTGTGTGTGTGTGTGTGTGTGTGTGCGTGTGTGTTTGACTGGACAGCAGAGTCTCTGGGATGCTGCATAATTCAATTTCATATCGAGCGTTGTCAGTGGTCTATATTGAAGCAGAGAATGTTTTGTGCATGCAGAAACAAAAGTACAAAGGGAATGAGTGAATGCTTTTAAATAAATCATAATATCAAAATGCAGCGATAGTGTCATCATGCCTGTTAGTCATGTCAGTCAGTTAGATTGGCTGAAGTAAAAGAGTATGTTTCCATCACATTTCTGCAAATTGTAAATGTCCTGTTTGGTTTCAGCTGAGAGATCCTTATTTGTATCTCCTGTCTGTCATTATTCACCCCCTCCACACACCACAGGCATATCAGAAGTGGGTGAGGGAACATGGTCCGGAGAGGCCCCTGCCTGGGCTCAAATACACACACGAGCAGCTGGTCTTCATCGCATTTGCACAGGTACAGAAACTTCCAGTAGTTCCACTCTGGTGTCTTTCATTACATTTACATGTTAAATCACTTTAGCTGCCACTCTCAGCTGGAGCGACTGATCACAGAGAGGAGCAGGTAGGAGTTGTATATTATGCCAACATCAGCTGATGGATGCATTAACCAGCAGAAGAATCAAAAATGCAGCACTGATGACAGTGCAGTGGCTCTAAGCACTAGACCACCCCTGCTCGTTGTAACTGTTAGGACTATCATTGAAATGCAATGGTTTCATTGAAATTCAGGGCTTAATGTAACAGAGGCAAAATCTGGACACACTTTTTAGTGCGATTTTCAGTGTTTTAGCTTTCAGCTTTAAAACTTTCCCCACTAGGAAGTGATATAAAAGCATGCATATGTGCGTACATTCATTCGAAAGGTCTGATGTTAATGTGGAGAGTGTTGAGCATCTTTTTTAGCTGTGAGACGATTAAACCAGCCTCAGGTTCACATGAAGTCATTGTGGTTGAAGTGAAACTTTTTTATTTTTTATCCGATCCGATTGTATGTATGTACATACGTCCAACCCATTCTTGTGAGCGCAAGAACACCTTAAAGGAATATCTTCAAATTTGGCACAGTCACTTTGACTCAAGAATGGACTGGTTAGATTTTGGTGGTCCATAGGTCAGAAGTTAACAGCGTTTTGTCCTTACAACTGTCTCATTCTTGTAAACACATTATCTCATGAGCACCTTCAGGAAATTTCTTCAAATTTCGCACAAATTTCACTTGTACTGAAGGATGAAAAATTCATCACTGTGACAACTGTCTTATTCTTGTGAATGCGATATCTCAAAAATACCTGAAGGGAATTTCTTCAAACTGAGCACAACCGTTTGAATGGACTCAAGAATCAAACATCAAAATATGACATGTCCAAAACCCAGCTGAAAACCATTTTTGTACTTTAATGTTTACAGGTGTTTTTCAGACATATCATATTTGACATTTTTGCCATACTATAGCCTTGTTTTTTTGGTCATTTTTTCAACATGCCAAATTATGGTGTTTTCTTCCCTTTTTGCATCTTTCTATGCTACGGCGTGTCTTGAAAGGCTGTTTTATATCATTTAATGTTATTTTCAGATGTTTTTAAGACATGTCTCGGCATGCTCTTTAATGTGGTTTCCAACTGTTTTTAGCTGTTTTTAAGACAGGTCCTTTTTTGACATTTTTGCCATACTATAGCCTTGTTTTTTCGGTCAATTTTTCAACATGTAATATTAAGGGTGTTTTGGCTGTTTTTGCAACTATAGCCTGAAAGGCTATTTTATGTAGTTTAATGATGTTTTCAGCTGTTTTTCAGACATGTCATATTTTGACATTTTTGCCATACTATAGCCTTGCTTTTTCTGTCATTTTTTCAACATGCAAAATGTTGTGTTTTGGAACTGTTTTTGCAACATTCTTTACTATGTCGTGTCTCGGCATGCTCTTTAATGTGGTTTCCAACTGTTTTTAGCTTTTTTTGGGACAGGTCATTTTTTGACAATTTTGCCATACTATAGCCTTGCTTCTTTGGTCATTTTTTCAACATGCCAAATTGTGGTGTTTTTTGCACTTTTTGCAACTTTCTATGTTATGGCGTGTCTTGAAAGGCTATTTTATGTAGTTTAATGATGTTTTCAGCTGTTTTTCAGACATGTCATATTTTGACATTTTTGCCATACTATAGCCTTGCTTTTTCAGTCATGTTTTCAACATGTCAAATTATAGTGTTTTTGGCACTTTTTGTAACTTCCTATGCTATGGCGTGTCTCGGCATGCTCTTTAATGTGGTTTCCAACTGTTTTTAGCTGTTTTTGTGACAGGTCCTTTTTTGACATTTTTGCCATACTATAGCCTTGCTTTTTCGGTCATTTTTTCAACATGCAAAATGTTGTGTTTTGGGGCTGTTTTTGCAACATTCTTTACTGTGTTGTGTCTTGGCATGCTCTTTAATGTGGTTTCCAACTGTTTTTAGCTATTTTTCAGACATGTCATATTTTGACATTTTTGCCATACTATAGCCTTGCTTCTTCGGTCAATTTTTCAACATGTAATATTAAGGGGTTTTTTTTAGCTTTTTTTTACAACATTCTTGACTATGGCGTGTCTCGGCATGCTCTTTAATGTGGTTTCCAACTGTTTTTAGCTGTTTTTGGGACAGGTCCTTTTTTGACATTTTTGCCATACTATAGCCTTGCTTCTTTGGTCATTTTTTCAACATCCCAAAATATGGTGTTTTTTGCACTTTTTGCAACTTTCTATGCTATGGTGTGTCCTGAAAGGCTATTTTATGTAGTTTAATGTGGTTTTCAGCTGTTTTTCAGACATGTCATATTTTGACATTTTTGCCATACTATAGCCTTGCTTTTTCGGTCATTTTTTCAACATGCAAAATGTTGTGTTTTCGGGCCGTTTTTGCAACATTCTTTACTATGGCGTGTCTCGGCATGCTCTTTAATGTGGTTTCCAACTGTTTTTAGCTGTTTTTGGGACAGGTCCTTTTTTGACATTTTTGCCATACTATAGCCTTGCTTTTTCGGTCATTTTTTCAACATGCAAAATGTTGTGTTTTGGGGCTGTTTTTGCAACATTCTTTACTATGGCGTGTCTCGGCATGCTCTTTAATGTGGTTTCCAACTGTTTTTAGCTGTTTTTGGGACAGGTCCTTTTTTGACATTTTTGCCATACTATAGCCTTGCTTTTTCAGTCATTTTTTCAACATGCAAAATGTTGTGTTTTGGGGCTGTTTTTGCAACATTCTTTACTATGGCGTGTCTCGGCATGCTCTTTAATGTGGTTTCCAACTGTTTTTAGCTGTTTTTGGGACAGGTCCTTTTTTGACATTTTTGCCATACTATAGCCTTGCTTTTTCGGTCATTTTTTCAACATGCAAAATGTTGTGTTTTGGGGCTGTTTTTGCAACATTCTTTACTATGGCGTGTCTCGGCATGCTCTTTAATGTGGTTTCCAACTGTTTTTAGCTGTTTTTGTGACAGGTCCTTTTTTGACATTTTTGCCATACTATAGCCTTGCTTTTTTTTTCGGTCATTTTTTCAACATGCAAAATGTTGTGGTTTTGGGCTGTTTTTGCAACATTCTTTACTATGGCGTGTCTCAGCATGCTCTTTAATGTGGTTTCCAACTGTTTTTAGCTGTTTTTGGGACAGGTCCTTTTTTGACATTTTTGCCATACTATAGCCTTGCTTTTTCGGTCATTTTTTCAACATGCAAAATGTTGTGTTTTCGGGCCGTTTTTGCAACATTCTTTACTATGGCGTGTCTCGGCATGCTCTTTAATGTGGTTTCCAACTGTTTTTAGCTGTTTTTGGGACAGGTCCTTTTTTGACATTTTTGCCATACTATAGCCTTGCTTCTTCGGTCATTTTTTCAACATCCCAAAATATGGTGTTTTTTGCACTTTTTGCAACTTTCTATGCTATGGCGTGTCCTGAAAGGCTATTTTATGTAGTTTAATGTGGTTTTCAGCTGTTTTTCAGACATGTCATATTTTGACATTTTTGCCATACTATAGCCTTGCTTTTTCGGTCATTTTTTCAACATGCAAAATGTTGTGTTTTCGGGCCGTTTTGCAACATTCTTTACTATGGCGTGTCTCGGCATGCTCTTTAATGTGGTTTCCAACTGTTTTTAGCTGTTTTTGGGACAGGTCCTTTTTTGACATTTTTGCCATACTATAGCCTTGCTTCTTTGGTCATTTTTTCAACTTGCCATATTAAGGGTTTTTTGGCTTTTTTTGCAACATTCTTTACTATGGCGTGTCTCGGCATGCTCTTTAATGTGGTTTCCAACTGTTTTTAGCTGTTTTTGGGACAGGTCCTTTTTTGACATTTTTGCCATACTATAGCCTTGCTTTTTTTTTCGGTCATTTTTTCAACATGCAAAATGTTGTGTTTTGGGGCTGTTTTTGCAACATTCTTTACTATGGCGTGTCTCGGCATGCTCTTTAATGTGGTTTCCAACTGTTTTTAGCTGTTTTTGTGACAGGTCCTTTTTTGACATTTTTGCCATACTATAGCCTTGCTTTTTTTTTCGGTCATTTTTTCAACATGCAAAATGTTGTGGTTTTGGGCTGTTTTTGCAACATTCTTTACTATGGCGTGTCTCGGCATGCTCTTTAATGTGGTTTCCAACTGTTTTTAGCTGTTTTTGGGACAGGTCCTTTTTTGACATTTTTGCCATACTATAGCCTTGCTTTTTCGGTCATTTTTTCAACATGCAAAATGTTGTGTTTTGGGGCTGTTTTTGCAACATTCTTTACTATGGCGTGTCTCGGCATGCTCTTTAATGTGGTTTCCAACTGTTTTTAGCTGTTTTTGGGACAGGTCCTTTTTTGACATTTTTGCCATACTATAGCCTTGCTTCTTCGGTCATTTTTTCAACATCCCAAAATATGGTGTTTTTTGCACTTTTTGCAACTTTCTATGCTATGGCGTGTCCTGAAAGGCTATTTTATGTAGTTTAATGTGGTTTTCAGCTGTTTTTCAGACATGTCATATTTTGACATTTTTGCCATACTATAGCCTTGCTTTTTCGGTCATTTTTTCAACATGCAAAATGTTGTGTTTTCGGGCCGTTTTTGCAACATTCTTTACTATGGCGTGTCTCGGCATGCTCTTTAATGTGGTTTCCAACTGTTTTTAGCTGTTTTTGGGACAGGTCCTTTTTTGACATTTTTGCCATACTATAGCCTTGCTTTTTTTTTCGGTCATTTTTTCAATATGCCATATTAAGGGTTTTTTGGCTTTTTTTGCAACATTCTTTACTATGGCGTGTCTCGGCATGCTCTTTAATGTGGTTTCCAATTGTTTTTAGCTGTTTTTGGGACAGGTCCTTTTTTGACATTTTTGCCATACTATAGCCTTGCTTTTTTTTCGGTCATTTTTTCAACATGCAAAATGTTGTGTTTTGGGGCTGTTTTTGCAACATTCTTTACTATGGCGTGTCTCGGCATGCTCTTTAATGTGGTTTCCAACTGTTTTTAGCTGTTTTTGTGACAGGTCCTTTTTTGACATTTTTGCCATACTATAGCCTTGCTTTTTTTTTCGGTCATTTTTTCAACATGCAAAATGTTGTGGTTTTGGGCTGTTTTTGCAACATTCTTTACTATGGCGTGTCTCGGCATGTTCTTTAATGTGGTTTCCAACTGTTTTTAGCTGTTTTGTGACAGGTCCTTTTTTTTCATTTTCGCCATACTATAGCCTTGCTTTTTTTTTCGGTCATTTTTTCAACATGCAAAATGTTGTGGTTTTGGGCTGTTTTTGCAACATTCTTTACTATGGCGTGTCTCAGCATGCTCTTTAATGTGGTTTCCAACTGTTTTTAGCTGTTTTTGGGACAGGTCCTTTTTTGACATTTTTGCCATACTATAGCCTTGCTTTTTCGGTCATTTTTTCAACATGCAAAATGTTGTGTTTTGGGGCTGTTTTTGCAACATTCTTTACTATGGCGTGTCTCGGCATGCTCTTTAATGTGGTTTCCAACTGTTTTTAGCTGTTTTTGTGACAGGTTCTTTTTTTACATTTTTGCCATACTATAGCCTTGCTTTTTTTTTCGGTCATTTTTTCAACATGCAAAATGTTGTGGTTTTGGGCTGTTTTTGCAACATTCTTTACTATGGCGTGTCTCGGCATGCTCTTTAATGTGGTTTCCAACTGTTTTTAGCTGTTTTTGGGACAGGTCCTTTTTTGACATTTTTGCCATACTATAGCCTTGCTTCTTCGGTCATTTTTTCAACATCCCAAAATATGGTGTTTTTTGCACTTTTTGCAACTTTCTATGCTATGGCGTGTCCTGAAAGGCTATTTTATGTAGTTTAATGTGGTTTTCAGCTGTTTTTCAGACATGTCATATTTTGACATTTTTGCCATACTATAGCCTTGCTTTTTCGGTCATTTTTTCAACATGCAAAATGTTGTGTTTTCGGGCCGTTTTTGCAACATTCTTTACTATGGCGTGTCTCGGCATGCTCTTTAATGTGGTTTCCAACTGTTTTTAGCTGTTTTTGGGACAGGTCCTTTTTTGACATTTTTGCCATACTATAGCCTTGCTTCTTCGGTCATTTTTTCAACATCCCAAAATATGGTGTTTTTTGCACTTTTTGCAACTTTCTATGCTATGGTGTGTCCTGAAAGGCTATTTTATGTAGTTTAATGTGGTTTTCAGCTGTTTTTCAGACATGTCATATTTTGACATTTTTGCCATACTATAGCCTTGCTTTTTCGGTCATTTTTTCAACATGCAAAATGTTGTGTTTTCGGGCCGTTTTTGCAACATTCTTTACTATGGCGTGTCTCGGCATGCTCTTTAATGTGGTTTCCAATTGTTTTTAGCTGTTTTTGGGACAGGTCCTTTTTTGACATTTTTGCCATACTATAGCCTTGCTTTTTTTTTCGGTCATTTTTTCAACATGCAAAATGTTGTGGTTTTGGGCTGTTTTTGCAACATTCTTTACTATGGCGTGTCTCGGCATGTTCTTTAATGTGGTTTCCAACTGTTTTTAGCTGTTTTTGTGACAGGTCCTTTTTTGACATTTTTGCCATACTATAGCCTTGCTTTTTTTCGGTCATTTTTTCAACATGCAAAATGTTGTGGTTTTGGGCTGTTTTTGCAACATTCTTTACTATGGCGTGTCTCAGCATGCTCTTTAATGTGGTTTCCAACTGTTTTTAGCTGTTTTTGGGACAGGTCCTTTTTTGACATTTTTGCCATACTATAGCCTTGCTTTTTCGGTCATTTTTTCAACATGCAAAATGTAGTGTTTTGAACCGTTTTGCAACATTCTTTACTATGGCGTGTCTCGGCATGCTCTTTAATGTGGTTTCCAACTGTTTTTAGCTGTTTTTGGGACAGGTCCTTTTTTGACATTTTTGCCATACTATAGCCTTGCTTCGGTCATTTTTTCAACATCCCAAAATATGGTGTTTTGGGGCTGTTTTTGCAACATTCTTTACTATGGCGTGTCTCGGCATGCTCTTTAATGTGGTTTCCAACTGTTTTTAGCTGTTTTTGTGACAGGTCCTTTTTTGACATTTTTGCCATACTATAGCCTTGCTTTTTTTTTCGGTCATTTTTTCAACATGCAAAATGTTGTGGTTTTGGGCTGTTTTTGCAACATTCTTTACTATGGCGTGTCTCGGCATGTTCTTTAATGTGGTTTCCAACTGTTTTTAGCTGTTTTTGTGACAGGTCCTTTTTTGACATTTTCGCCATACTATAGCCTTGCTTTTTTTTTCGGTCATTTTTTCAACATGCAAAATGTTGTGGTTTTGGGCTGTTTTTGCAACATTCTTTACTATAGCGTGTCTCAGCATGCTCTTTAATGTGGTTTCCAACTGTTTTTAGCTGTTTTTGGGACAGGTCCTTTTTTGACATTTTTGCCATACTATAGCCTTGCTTTTTCGGTCATTTTTTCAACATGCAAAATGTTGTGTTTTCGGGCCGTTTTTGCAACATTCTTTACTATGGCGTGTCTCGGCATGCTCTTTAATGTGGTTTCCAACTGTTTTTAGCTGTTTTTGGGACAGGTCCTTTTTTGACATTTTTGCCATACTATAGCCTTGCTTTTTTTCGGTCATTTTTTCAACATGCAAAATGTTGTGGTTTTGGGCTGTTTTTGCAACATTCTTTACTATGGCGTGTCTCGGCATGCTCTTTAATGTGGTTTCCAACTGTTTTTAGCTGTTTTTGGGACAGGTCCTTTTTTGACATTTTTGCCATACTATAGCCTTGCTTCGGTCATTTTTTCAACATCCCAAAATATGGTGTTTTTTGCACTTTTTGCAACTTTCTATGCTATGGCGTGTCCTGAAAGGCTATTTTATGTAGTTTAATGTGGTTTTCAGCTGTTTTTCAGACATGTCATATTTTGACATTTTTGCCATACTATAGCCTTGCTTTTTCGGTCATTTTTTCAACATGCAAAATGTTGTGTTTTCGGGCCGTTTTTGCAACATTCTTTACTATGGCGTGTCTCGGCATGCTCTTTAATGTGGTTTCCAACTGTTTTTAGCTGTTTTTGGGACAGGTCCTTTTTTGACATTTTTGCCATACTATAGCCTTGCTTCTTCGGTCATTTTTTCAACATCCCAAAATATGGTGTTTTTTGCACTTTTTGCAACTTTCTATGCTATGGCGTGTCCTGAAAGGCTATTTTATGTAGTTTAATGTGGTTTTCAGCTGTTTTTCAGACATGTCATATTTTGACATTTTTGCCATACTATAGCCTTGCTTTTTCGGTCATTTTTTCAACATGCAAAATGTTGTGTTTTCGGGCCGTTTTTGCAACATTCTTTACTATGGCGTGTCTCGGCATGCTCTTTAATGTGGTTTCCAATTGTTTTTAGCTGTTTTTGGGACAGGTCCTTTTTTGACATTTTTGCCATACTATAGCCTTGCTTCTTTGGTCATTTTTTCAACTTGCCATATTAAGAGTTTTTTGGCTTTTTTTGCAACATTCTTTACGATGGCGTGTCTCGGCATGCTCTTTAATGTGGTTTCCAACTGTTTTTAGCTGTTTTTGTGACAGGTCCTTTTTTGACATTTTTGCCATACTATAGCCTTGCTTTTTTTTTCGGTCATTTTTTCAACATGCAAAATGTTGTGGTTTTGGGCTGTTTTTGCAACATTCTTTACTATGGCGTGTCTCAGCATGCTCTTTAATGTGGTTTCCAACTGTTTTTAGCTGTTTTTGGGACAGGTCCTTTTTTGACATTTTTGCCATACTATAGCCTTGCTTTTTCGGTCATTTTTTCAACATGCAAAATGTTGTGTTTTCGGGCCGTTTTTGCAACATTCTTTACTATGGCGTGTCTCGGCATGCTCTTTAATGTGGTTTCCAACTGTTTTTAGCTGTTTTTGGGACAGGTCCTTTTTTGACATTTTTGCCATACTATAGCCTTGCTTTTTCGGTCATTTTTTCAACATGCAAAATGTTGTGTTTTGGGGCTGTTTTTGCAGCATTCTTTACTATGGCGTGTCTCAGCATGCTCTTTAATGTGGTTTCCAACTGTTTTTAGCTGTTTTTGTGACAGGTCCTTTTTTGACATTTTTGCCATACTATAGCCTTGCTTCTTTGGTCATTTTTTCAACATCCCAAAATATGGTGTTTTTTGCACTTTTTGCAACTTTCTATGCTATGGCGTGTCCTGAAAGTCTATTTTATGTAGTTTAATGTGGTTTTCAGCTGTTTTTCAGACATGTCATTTTTTGACATTTTTGCCATACTATAGCCTTGCTTTTTCAGTCATTTTTTCAACATGTCAAATTATAGTGTTTTTTGCACTTTTTGTAACTTCCTATGCTATGGCGTGTCTTGAAAGGCTATTTTATGTAGTTTAATTTGTTTTTCAGTTATTTTTGAGACATGTCATATTTTGACATTTTTGCCATACTATAGCCTTGCTTTTTGCGGTCATTTCTTCAACATCCCAAATTATGATATTTTCTTCCGTTTTTGCAACTTTCTATGCTATGGTGTGTATTTGAAGGCTTTCCCACTCTCAAGAAAAACCAGCCTACAAAGTTTAGGAAAGCAAAATGAACAATTTATTACTTGGATGTGAGCAACCAACAGAATACAGCACAAAACATACCTTTGTCCCTAAACCTACCTAAAAACAAACTCAAACTAAACACAAGTCTCTTATCTGAATTCTTAACTGAATAAAAGGGGACAATGTTCAATAAAAGAAAAAGTGGTCACTTACTCCCTAAAAAGCTGAACAAACTATCACAAGTGCTCAAACATGTACAGTGCAACATAAACCAAAGGTATCTTCACGAGTGGGCCTAAATGGCACCGATGAAACACAAAATCACAAACTTCACAACTGCAGATAACACAGGATCTCAGACTGGCTCTGTTGGAAGTGTAGGAGGAAAGAAAGGGAACGCTGTAGGATTCCTCACTCTTAAAAAGCCCCCCAATCCTTGAGAAGCCAGTCCTGCAGCAGCCAGGCCCTCTTGAACAGCCAATGATGGCACTCCGTCTGCATGACATCGTCAGTAAGGATGATGCCATATAGGAACACTGGCACACACACACACACACACACAGAGGGAAAGAGAGAGAAGACAAGCATATAAGAAACACCATGATGACCCCAGAGGTCATGTTACTCAGCACGCTTTTTTATATGGTTTTCAGCAGTTTTTGGCTATTTTTGGGAGAAATCATTTTTTGACATTTTTGCCATACTATAGCCTTGCTTTTTCGGTCATTTTTTCAACATCCCAAATTATGGTGTTTTCTTCCCTTTTTGCATCTTTCTATGCTATGGCGTGTCTTAAAAGGCTATTTTATGTAATTTAATGTTATTTTCAGCTGTTTTTGAGACATGTCATATTTTGACATTTTTGCCATACTATAGCCTTGCTTTTTCTGTCATTTTTTCAACATCCCAAATTATGGTGTTTTCTTCCCTTTTTGCATCCTTCTATGCTACGGCATGTCTTGAAAGGCTATTTTATGTCATTTAATGTTATTTTCAGCTGTTTTTGAGACATGTCATATTTTGACATTTTTGCCATACTATAGCCTTGCTTTTTTTTTCGGTCATTTTTTCAACATCCCAATTTATTGTGTTTTTGGCACTTTTTACATCTTTCTATGCTACGGCGTGTTTTAAAAGGCTATTTTATGTAATTTAATGTTATTTTAAGCTGTTTTTAAGACATGTCATATTTTGACATTTTTGCCATACTATAGCCTTGCTTTTTTTTCGGTCATTTTTTCAACATCCCAAATTATGGTGTTTTCTTCCCTTTTTGCATCTTTCTATGCTATAGCGTGTCTTGGAAGGCTATTTTATGTCATTTAATGTTATTTTCAGCTGTTTTTGAGACATGTCATATTTTGACATTTTTGCCATACTATAGCCTTGCTTTTTTTTTCGGTCATTTTTTCAACATGCAAAATGTTGTGTTTTGGGGCTGTTTTTGCAACATTCTTTACTATGGCGTGTCTTGGCATGCTCTTTAATGTGGTTTCCAACTGTTTTTAGCTGTTTTTGGGACAGGTCATTTTTTGACATTTTCGCCATACTATAGCCTTGCTTTTTTTTCGGTCATTTTTTCAACATCCCAAATTATGGTGTTTTCTTCCCTTTTTGCATCTTTCTATGCTACGTCATGTCTTGAAAGGCTATTTTATGTCATTTAATGTTATTTTCAGCTGTTTTTGAGACATGTCATATTTTGACATTTTTGCCATACTATAGCCTTGCTTTTTTTTTCGGTCATTTTTTCAACATCCCAATTTATTGTGTTTTTGGCACTTTTTGCATCTTTCTATGCTACAGCGTGTTTTAAAGGGCTATTTTATGTCATTTAATGTTATTTTCAGCTGTTTTTGAGACATGTCATATTTTGACATTTTCGCCATACTATAGCCTTGCTTTTTTTTCGGTCATTTTTTCAACATCCCAAATTATGGTGTTTTCTTCCCTTTTTGCATCTTTCTATGCTACGGCATGTCTTAAAAGGCTATTTTATGTCATTTAATGTTACTTTCAGCTGTTTTTGAGACATGTCATATTTTGACATTTTTGCCATACTATAGCCTTGCTTTTTCTGTCATTTTTTCAACATCCCAAATTATGGTGTTTTCTTCCCTTTTTGCATCTTTCTATGCTACGTCATGTCTTGAAAGGCTATTTTATGTCATTTAATGTTATTTTCAGCTGTTTTTGAGACATGTCATATTTTGACATTTTTGCCATACTATAGCCTTGCTTTTTTTTTCGGTCATTTTTTCAACATCCCAATTTATTGTGTTTTTGGCACTTTTTGCATCTTTCTATGCTACAGCGTGTTTTAAAGGGCTATTTTATGTCATTTAATGTTATTTTCAGCTGTTTTTGAGACATGTCATATTTTGACATTTTCGCCATACTATAGCCTTGCTTTTTTTTCGGTCATTTTTTCAACATCCCAAATTATGGTGTTTTCTTCCGTTTTTACATCTTTCTATGCTACGGCGTGTCTTAAAAGGCTATTTTATGCAATTTAATGTTATTTTCAGCTGTTTTTGAGACATGTCATATTTTGACATTTTTGCCATACTATAGCCTTGCTTTTTTTTTTCGATCATTTTTTCAACATCCCAAATTATGGTGTTTTCTTCCCTTTTTGAATCTTTCTATGCTACGGCATGTCTTGAAAGGCTATTTTATGTCATTTAATGTTATTTTCAGCTGTTTTTGAGACATGTCATATTTTGACATTTTTGCCATACTATAGCCTTGCTTTTTTTTTCGGTCATTTTTTCAACATCCCAATTTATTGTGTTTTTGGCACTTTTTGCATCTTTCTATGCTACGGCGTGTTTTAAAGGGCTATTTTATGTAATTTAATGTTATTTTAAGCTGTTTTTGAGACATGTCATATTTTGACATTTTTGCCATACTATAGCCTTGCTTTTTCGGTCAATTTTTTAACATGCATAATTATGGTGTTTTGGGCCGTTTTTACAACTTTCTATGTTATGGCGTGTCTTGAAAGGCTATTTTATGTAGTTTGTTGTGGTTTTCAGCTGTTTTTAAGACATGTCATATTTTGACATTTTTGCCATACTATAGCCTTGCTTTTTTTTCAGTCATTTTTTCAACATCCCAAATTATGGTGTTTTCTTCCCTTTTTGCATCTTTCTATGCTACGGCATGTCTTGAAAGGCTATTTTATGTTATTTAATGTTACTTTCAGCTGTTTTTAAGACATGTCATATTTTGACATTTTTGCCATACTATAGCCTTGCTTTTTTTTTTCGGTCATTTTTTCAACATCCCAATTTATGGTGTTTTCTTCCGTTTTTACATCTTTCTATGCTACGGCGTGTCTTAAAAGGCTATTTTATGCAATTTAATGTTATTTTCAGCTGTTTTTGAGACATGTCATATTTTGACATTTTTGCCTTGCTTTTTTTTTCGGTCATTTTTTCAACATCCCAATTTATTGTGTTTTTGGCACTTTTTGCATCTTTCTATGCTACGGCGTGTTTTAAAGGGCTATTTTATGTAATTTAATGTTATTTTAAGCTGTTTTTAAGACATGTCATATTTTGACATTTTTGCCATACTATAGCCTTGCTTTTTCGGTCAATTTTTTAACATGCATAATTATGGTGTTTTGGGCCGTTTTTACAACTTTCTATGTTATGGCGTGTCTTGAAAGGCTATTTTATGTAGTTTGTTGTGGTTTTCAGCTGTTTTTAAGACATGTCATATTTTGACATTTTTGCCATACTATAGCCTTGCTTTTTTTTCAGTCATTTTTTCAACATCCCAAATTATGGTGTTTTCTTCCCTTTTTGCATCTTTCTATGCTACGGCATGTCTTGAAAGGCTATTTTATGTTATTTAATGTTACTTTCAGCTGTTTTTAAGACATGTCATATTTTGACATTTTTGCCATACTATAGCCTTGCTTTTTTTTTCAGTCATTTTTTCAACATCCCAATTTATGGTGTTTTCTTCCGTTTTTACATCTTTCTATGCTACGGCGTGTTTTAAAGGGCTATTTTATGTAATTTAATGTTATTTTAAGCTGTTTTTGAGACATGTCGTATTTTGACATTTTTGCCATACTATAGCCTTGCTTTTTTTTTTCGGTCATTTTTTCAACATCCCAATTTATGGTGTTTTCTTCCGTTTTTACATCTTTCTATGCTACGGCGTGTTTTAAAGGGCTATTTTATGTAATTTAATGTTATTTTAAGCTGTTTTTGAGACATGTCGTATTTTGACATTTTTGCCATACTATAGCCTTGCTTTTTTTTCGATCATTTTTTCAACATGCAAAATGTTGTGTTTTGGGGCTGTTTTTGCAACATTCTTTACTATGGCGTGTCTCGGCATGCTCTTTAATGTGGTTTCCAACTGTTTTTAGCTGTTTTTGGGACAGGTCATTTTTTGACATTTTCGCCATACTATAGCCTTGCTTTTTTTTCGGTCATTTTTTCAACATCCCAATTTATTGTGTTTTTGGCACTTTTTGCATCTTTCTATGCTACAGCGTGTTTTAAAGGGCTATTTTATGTCATTTAATGTTATTTTCAGCTGTTTTTGAGACATGTCATATTTTGACATTTTTGCCATACTATAGCCTTGCTTTTTTTTCGGTCATTTTTTCAACATCCCAAATTATGGTGTTTTCTTCCGTTTTTACATCTTTCTATGCTACGGCGTGTCTTAAAAGGCTATTTTATGCAATTTAATGTTATTTTCAGCTGTTTTTGAGACATGTCATATTTTGACATTTTTGCCTTGCTTTTTTTTTTCGGTCATTTTTTCAACATCCCAATTTATTGTGTTTTTGGCACTTTTTGCATCTTTCTATGCTACGGCGTGTTTTAAAGGGCTATTTTATGTAATTTAATGTTATTTTAAGCTGTTTTTAAGACATGTCATATTTTGACATTTTTGCCTTGCTTTTTTTTTCGGTCATTTTTTCAACATCCCAATTTATTGTGTTTTTGGCACTTTTTACATCTTTCTATGCTACGGCATGTTTTAAAAGACTATTTTATGTAATTTAATGTTATTTTAAGCTGTTTTTAAGACATGTCATATTTTGACATTTTTGCCATACTATAGCCTTGCTTTTTTTTCGGTCATTTTTTCAACATCCCAAATTATGGTGTTTTCTTCCCTTTTTGCATCTTTCTATGCTATAGCGTGTCTTGGAAGGTTATTTTATGTCATTTAATGTTATTTTCAGCTGTTTTTGAGACATGTCATATTTTGACATTTTTGCCATACTATAGCCTTGCTTTTTTTTCAGTCATTTTTTTCAACTTCCCAAATTATGGTGTTTTCTTCCCTTTTTGCATCTTTCTATGCTACGGCATGTCTTGAAAGGCTATTTTATGTCATTTAATGTTATTTTCAGCTGTTTTTGAGACATGTCATATTTTGACATTTTTGCCATACTATAGCCTTGCTTTTTTTTTTTCGGTCATTTTTTCAACATGCAAAATGTTGTGTTTTGGGGCTGTTTTTGCAACATTCTTTACTATGGCGTGTCTCAGCATGCTCTTTAATGTGGTTTCCAACTGTTTTTAGCTGTTTTTGGGACAGGTCATTTTTTGACATTTTCGCCATACTATAGCCTTGCTTTTTCTGTCATTTTTTCAACATCCCAAATTATGGTGTTTTCTTCCCTTTTTGCATCCTTCTATGCTACGGCATGTCTTGAAAGGCTATTTTATGTCATTTAATGTTATTTTCAGCTGTTTTTGAGACATGTCATATTTTGACATTTTTGCCATACTATAGCCTTGCTTTTTTTTTTCGGTCATTTTTTCAACATCCCAATTTATTGTGTTTTTGGCACTTTTTACATCTTTCTATGCTACGGCGTGTTTTAAAAGGCTATTTTATGTAATTTAATGTTATTTTCAGCTGTTTTTGAGACATGTCATATTTTGACATTTTTGCCATACTATAGCCTTGCTTTTTTTTCAGTCATTTTTTCAACATCCCAAATTATGGTGTTTTCTTCCCTTTTTGCATCTTTCTATGCTACGGCATGTCTTAAAAGGCTATTTTATGTCATTTAATGTTATTTTCAGCTGTTTTTGAGACATGTCATATTTTGACATTTTTGCCATACTATAGCCTTGCTTTTTTTTTCAGTTATTTTTTCAACATCCCAATTTATTGTGTTTTTGGCACTTTTTACATCTTTCTATGCTACGGCGTGTTTTAAAAGGCTATTTTATGTAATTTAATGTTATTTTAAGCTGTTTTTAAGACATGTCATATTTTGACATTTTTGCCATACTATAGCCTTGCTTTTTTTTTCGGTCATTTTTTCAACATCCCAAATTATGGTGTTTTCTTCCCTTTTTGCATCTTTCTATGCTATAGCGTGTCTTGGAAGGTTATTTTATGTCATTTAATGTTATTTTCAGCTGTTTTTGAGACATGTCATATTTTGACATTTTTGCCATACTATAGCCTTGCTTTTTTTTCAGTCATTTTTTCAACATCCCAAATTATGGTGTTTTCTTCCCTTTTTGCATCTTTCTATGCTATAGCGTGTCTTGGAAGGTTATTTTATGTCATTTAATGTTATTTTCAGCTGTTTTTGAGACATGTCATATTTTGACATTTTTGCCATACTATAGCCTTGCTTTTTTTTCAGTCATTTTTTTCAACATCCCAAATTATGGTGTTTTCTTCCCTTTTTGCATCTTTCTATGCTACGGCATGTCTTGAAAGGCTATTTTATGTCATTTAATGTTATTTTCAGCTGTTTTTAAGACATGTCATATTTTGACATTTTTGCCATACTATAGCCTTGCTTTTTTTTTCGGTCATTTTTTCAACATGCAAAATGTTGTGTTTTGGGGCTGTTTTTGCAACATTCTTTACTATGGCGTGTCTCGGCATGCTCTTTAATGTGGTTTCCAACTGTTTTTAGCTGTTTTTGGGACAGGTCATTTTTTGACATTTTCGCCATACTATAGCCTTGCTTTTTTTTCGGTCATTTTTTCAACATCCCAATTTATTGTGTTTTTGGCACTTTTTGCATCTTTCTATGCTACAGCGTGTTTTAAAGGGCTATTTTATGTCATTTAATGTTATTTTCAGCTGTTTTTGAGACATGTCATATTTTGACATTTTTGCCATACTATAGCCTTGCTTTTTTTTCGGTCATTTTTTCAACATCCCAAATTATGGTGTTTTCTTCCGTTTTTACATCTTTCTATGCTACGGCGTGTCTTAAAAGGCTATTTTATGCAATTTAATGTTATTTTCAGCTGTTTTTGAGACATGTCATATTTTGACATTTTTGCCATACTATAGCCTTGCTTTTTCGGTCAATTTTTTAACATGCATAATTATGGTGTTTTGGGCCGTTTTTACAACTTTCTATGTTATGGCGTGTCTTGAAAGGCTATTTTATGTAGTTTGTTGTGGTTTTCAGCTGTTTTTAAGACATGTCATATTTTGACATTTTTGCCATACTATAGCCTTGCTTTTTTTTCAGTCATTTTTTCAACATCCCAAATTATGGTGTTTTCTTCCCTTTTTGCATCTTTCTATGCTACGGCATGTCTTGAAAGGCTATTTTATGTCATTTAATGTTATTTTCAGCTGTTTTTGAGACATGTCATATTTTGACATTTTTGCCATACTATAGCCTTGCTTTTTTTTCGGTCATTTTTTCAACATCCCAATTTATTGTGTTTTTGGCACTTTTTACATCTTTCTATGCTATAACGTGTCTTGAAAGGCTATTTTATGTGATTTAATGTTACTTTCAGCTGTTTTTAAGACATGTCATATTTTGACATTTTCGCCATACTATAGCCTTGCTTTTTCTGTCATTTTTTCAACATCCCAAATTATGATGTTTTCTTCCCTTTTTGCATCTTTCTGTGCTACGGCGTGTTTTAAAGGGCTATTTTATGTAATTTAATGTTATTTTCAGCTGTTTTTGAGACATGTCATATTTTGACATTTTCGCCATACTATAGCCTTGCTTTTTTGTCGGTCGTTTTTTCAACATCCCAATTTATTGTGTTTTTGGCACTTTTTACATCTTTCTATGCTATAACGTGTCTTGAAAGGCTATTTTATGTCATTTAATGTTATTTTTAGGTGTTTTTGAGACATGTCATATTTTGACATTTTTGCCATACTATAGCCTTGCTTTTTCGGTCAATTTTTTAACATGCATAATTATGGTGTTTTGGGCCGTTTTTATAACTTTCTATGTTATGGCGTGTCTTGAAAGGCTATTTTATGTAGTTTAATGTAGTTTTTAGTTGTTTTTGACACATGTCATATTTTGACATTTTTACCATACTATAGCCTTGCTTTTTTTTCGGTCATTTTTTCAACATCCCAATTTATTATGTTTTCTTCCCTTTTTGCATCTTTCTATGCTATAGCGTGTCTTGAAAGGCTATTTTATGTCATTTAATGTTATTTTCAGCTGTTTTTAAGACATGTCATATTTTGACATTTTTGCCATACTATAGCCTTGCTTTTTTTTTCGGTCATTTTTTCAACATGCAAAATGTTGTGTTTTGGGGCTGTTTTTGCAACATTCTTTACTATGGCGTGTCTCGGCATGCTCTTTAATGTGGTTTCCAACTGTTTTTAGCTGTTTTTGGGACAGGTCATTTTTTGACATTTTCGCCATACTATAGCCTTGCTTTTTTTTCGGTCATTTTTTCAACATCCCAATTTATTGTGTTTTTGGCACTTTTTGCATCTTTCTATGCTACAGCGTGTTTTAAAGGGCTATTTTATGTCATTTAATGTTATTTTCAGCTGTTTTTGAGACATGTCATATTTTGACATTTTTGCCATACTATAGCCTTGCTTTTTTTTCGGTCATTTTTTCAACATCCCAAATTATGGTGTTTTCTTCCGTTTTTACATCTTTCTATGCTACGGCGTGTCTTAAAAGGCTATTTTATGCAATTTAATGTTATTTTCAGCTGTTTTTGAGACATGTCATATTTTGACATTTTGCCATACTATAGCCTTTGCTTTTTTTTTTTTCGGTCATTTTTTCAACATCCCAATTTATTGTGTTTTTGGCACTTTTTGCATCTTTCTATGCTACGGCGTGTTTTAAAGGGCTATTTTATGTAATTTAATGTTATTTTAAGCTGTTTTTAAGACATGTCATATTTTGACATTTTTGCCATACTATAGCCTTGCTTTTTCGGTCAATTTTTTAACATGCATAATTATGGTGTTTTGGGCCGTTTTTACAACTTTCTATGTTATGGCGTGTCTTGAAAGGCTATTTTATGTAGTTTGTTGTGGTTTTCAGCTGTTTTTAAGACATGTCATATTTTGACATTTTTGCCATACTATAGCCTTGCTTTTTTTTCAGTCATTTTTTCAACATCCCAAATTATGGTGTTTTCTTCCCTTTTTGCATCTTTCTATGCTACGGCATGTCTTGAAAGGCTATTTTATGTCATTTAATGTTATTTTCAGCTGTTTTTGAGACATGTCATATTTTGACATTTTTGCCATACTATAGCCTTGCTTTTTTTTCGGTCATTTTTTCAACATCCCAATTTATTGTGTTTTTGGCACTTTTTACATCTTTCTATGCTATAACGTGTCTTGAAAGGCTATTTTATGTGATTTAATGTTACTTTCAGCTGTTTTTGAGACATGTCATATTTTGACATTTTCGCCATACTATAGCCTTGCTTTTTCTGTCATTTTTTCAACATCCCAAATTATGATGTTTTCTTCCCTTTTTGCATCTTTCTGTGCTACGGCGTGTTTTAAAGGGCTATTTTATGTAATTTAATGTTATTTTCAGCTGTTTTTGAGACATGTCATATTTTGACATTTTCGCCATACTATAGCCTTGCTTTTTTGTCGGTCGTTTTTTCAACATCCCAATTTATTGTGTTTTTGGCACTTTTTACATCTTTCTATGCTATAACGTGTCTTGAAAGGCTATTTTATGTCATTTAATGTTATTTTTAGGTGTTTTTGAGACATGTCATATTTTGACATTTTTGCCATACTATAGCCTTGCTTTTTCGGTCAATTTTTTAACATGCATAATTATGGTGTTTTGGGCCGTTTTTATAACTTTCTATGTTATGGCGTGTCTTGAAAGGCTATTTTATGTAGTTTAATGTAGTTTTTAGTTGTTTTTGACACATGTCATATTTTGACATTTTTACCATACTATAGCCTTGCATTTTCTGTCATTTTTTCAACATGCGAAATTATGGTGTTTTTGGCCATTTTTACAACTTTCTATGCTATAGCGTGTCTTGAAAGGCTATTTTATGTTATTTAATGTTATTTTTAGTTGTTTTTGAGACATGTCATATTTTGACATTTTTGCCATAGTATAGCCTTGCATTCTTGGTCGTTTTTTCGACATCCCAAATTATGGTTTTTTTTGGCACTTTTTGCAACTCTCTATACTTTGGCATGTCTTGGGAGGCTATTTAATGTGCCGTTTTCAGCTGTTTTCAGGAAATGTAATTTTTGACATTGTGTAATTTTATTTGGCGTGCTATTTCATGCCGTTTTCAGCTGTGTTTTGGCCATGTCAAATTTTGACATGGCATTTTCAGTCATTTTCTTTGACATGCTACATTATTTATTTATTGTTTTTTTGGCTGTTTTTGATTGAAAGATTCTCTTTTATGGTGTGTCGCAGCATGTTATATTATGCGGTTTTCAGCTGTTCTTTGTGACATGTCCCATTTCAACATTTTTCGCCATACTATTCTATGATGTTTTTGGATGTCTTTTCAACGATCTATCCTATGATGTGTCTCACCAAGCTATTTTACGTTGCTTTCAACTTTTTTTTTGCATGTCATACTGTAGCCTGTCGTCCCAAATAGCACCAAAGTCAAAAAAAAAAAGCCATTGTCAAAAATCTCACATAAAGCTCATACTATAGTATGTTGTTCAAAAGCGCAACCAAAAACTTTTACTATGGCATGTTGTCCAAAAGTCATATGCCATCCAAAATACCACAAAAAAGTCATACTATAGCATGTCATCCAAAATCGCACCAAGAAGTCATAATAAAGCATATCGTCCAAAATAGCACCAAAAAGTCAAACTATAGCACTTAGCCCAAAATTGCACCAAAAAGGCATACTACAGCATGTCGTCCAAAATTGCACCAAGAAGTCATACTATAGTATGTCGTCTGAAATAACACCAAAAGGTCATACTGTAGCAAAATCTGATCTGAAAAGTAACTAATGACTAGCTCTTAAATCCAATATCAAACAGTAAAAGTGCAATATTAGTGTAATCTGGAATATAGTGGAGTAGATGTATTTAGAACCAAAACATGTAAATACTCAAGTACAGTACAAGTAACTCAAAACTGAGCCCGTAGTACTTTGTTAACCGGCGTTCTGCATGTTCCCAGGTTGGGTCACTGTTGTTTTAACATTGTCTTTTCAGAACTGGTGTATGAAGAGAAGATCTCAGTCCATCTACTTGCAGCTGCTAACTGACAAACATGCACCAGAGCACTACAGGTACACTATACGCGCATCAAAACATTCCCCGAAAGTCATCAGTATATTACACTTGAGTGCATTTGTTTTGACATTTTAAGAAAGATTTCAATTGTAAGATAATCTTTTTTTCCAGGTTATCTAAAAGAAGAAATTCATAAATGCTACACTTGAAGTCTAACACGATTGCAGACGCTTGTTTCATGATCACCACATTACTGTTAGACTGAATATATATTTGCTGTTAACTACTCATACACATGATGGCTGCCACGCGTCCCCTGTGTCAGTTTGGCACGTCCTCAAAAATTAACGTGATGCGGACGCGAGATGCAAAATGCGTATAAACAGCAGGGGCAGTGTAAAACCGTAGCCGACGTGCCAAAGTACTGGTGGTACTTTAGATCATCAGTCTTTTGCATTGGCAGCACGAGAGACGTGTACTCCCCATTATTGCGACGGGCTTGATTTAAAGGCCTTACATACTACAAACATTGACGCCTATTCTGCCTTGATCTCAGCATTAACATGATACTAACCTCCTCGAGTGTCTCCATGTCTGTTGTTGACATCCCAGACATCCGGTAGTTGTATACGGTCGGAGTTCTCTTGTTTGCCCTCTGAAGGTATCCTCCAATAACACGCGTCACATATATGCAAGTATATCCACAAAAACGCTCATGATGCAGCCGGACGTGCATGCGAACGCAAGGTTAAACAGCAAGTTTGTCTCCTGCCTTTGACGTTTCTGTCTCCTCCTCCTGCAGAGTGATCGGCAGTGTTTCCCAGTTTGATGAGTTTGCCCGCGTTTTCCATTGTCCGAAGAGCTCCCCGATGAATCCTGTGGACAAATGCTCCGTGTGGTGACCTCTCCGCCCGCATGTTGACCTTGGAATGAATGTCTTCACAGCCCCGATCCTCACACACACACAACCGGTCCAACGTCACGAATTCATCAGAGCCATCAGGATGGAACAGCGTGCAGAAAGCCTACACTTGCCTATAAAGGATACAAGAAGGATTGTTTCAACATTATCACAGTTTCAGTTCGGGCGTTCACACAACAGTCCATCGTCTGTACTAACCAGTCACCCTCGATCATATACAAATATGTCATTTGATGCTATATATTTTTCTATGTTTAAACTTACTTTAAAATCATCTATTTTTCTACTTTATCAAGTATACCATGTACATTATGCATAGAATTCATATTTGGTTTTTAATTAAACGTCATGTTTCTCCGATTCTTTCTCTTCCCTGTAGCCTCAACTAGAGAAAATTCAAGGCTGGCAGTTACAGCGATTTGGGTCCCTGCTGTACACTGGAAAAGGACCAGTTTAAAATGAACTGAGATCAGTAGCATCCTCGTGCCTGCCAAAATGCTGTAAGTGTTCTTTCAGTTTGGAGTTCGATTTTTCTCGCGCTGCTGCGCTCTTGTGGCCGCAGAGAGCAATGGTCACTGATCAAATGTCACGGCTGTCGAATCGTTTGCCTGCATTGGTCTCTTGTTACTGTGAGTGTTTGTACGGTTTTTAAGATTTGTCAAAGTTTTGCTTTTTTTGTAGAAAAGAAAGTGGACTTAAGGTGGATGTTTTTCTCAGGATTTGTAGCAAAGTTTAGCGGAGGATCTTTCGTCTCTAAGTACATTCAACTCTTCAGCTTACAGTTCGATCGCAAAGGACCCGGTATATTTGTCAAACAGTGGATGAAAAAATACGAATGTTTTTCCTCACTGGAATCCGCAGAGCCGAGAGCTGATTTAAGGACCCTTTCTATCGGATTATTCACATCTCTGTTTCCTGATGAACTCCGAATGATCTTACACGACACAGGAATCAAGAAACAAGGAGGGCATGAGGTCACGTTACACAGTATATTCACAGTTAACTCAACAAATAACAAGCCAACACTCTGTACATAAGAAAGTGCAACAATGATAGATGGAGAGTCATACGTTTGTATGCAGTGTTATTTAAAAAAAATACTTTTCTATAAAAATCTGTTAGTACAAAAAACTATGAATCTTTGTACAGTGATGTAAATCAGATGTTATGGCTGTACAGTTTGTTTTGATGAGAGTGCATGTTTCCCTCCTGACCATCATTGAATTCGAATCAATACAGATGAAGGACATCACACACACACACACACACACACACACACACACACGCACACACTCACAACTGACTCTATAGCTGCTATTTCACACATGGCTGCTATCTCTTTCCCTCTGTTGGTCATCGTTTTAATGTTTGAATAAATACAAAGGATCACTGTGTCATGCTGCTTCAGTCTGTGTTCAGGTGTGTGTGTGTGTGTGTGTGTGTGTCAGTTATTATCACTGTGCTTGTTTTGTCAGCTGTGTCCTTACAGGTTTGGATCCTCCAGCGATGTGAGCCAGCTCTCTCTTGGCCTCCCAGCGTTGGATGGTAGAGGTCCACTTCTCCCACTCTGCCTCCCGTACCTGTAAAACCCAGCAGGAATCAAACACATTTACATACAACATCAACAAGCTGTGCAAACCAGATGGGTGTTTCATAAAACAAGATTACCAGTTAAACCAGTCACAATCTGTCAGGTTGAAACCATTTTCCTCCCTGAAGGTCCCTCTTTACTATTTCTGCAGGTTTGCAGAGTGGCTGCATTTTTTGTATCTTTCAAATCCAACCTCTTACCTTTTTTCGGTTTAGTGTGCACACTATTTTGTACGTTTGTTTCCGAATGTGTTTCAATTAAAGCAAGGCCAATTCCAAGATTTGTCCCCTGGCAGCAGCATAAGTGGCATTTTTCACTTTTTTTTCTCTCTCTTTAAATGTCACCTAAATAAAATTTTAGAATCAGACACCCACAAACAGGAATCCATCTATCAGAAAGACTACGGCTGTTCGAGGTCACATTACTAAGTATGAGGTAAAATTGAGATTGTGGTACATACACACTGCATAGAATTAGGAATTTATGTATGTGAGAAATGCTTAATACTTAATTTTCCTCCCAATCGCTGGCCAACATTCCTGTCTTTAAGAGGCTGTACCAGGCAGAGTGCTGATACTGGTTTATGAATGGGGAGTGAGATGACTATACATGATGTAGTACTTCCAGCGACCAATAGGTGGCAGTGGATGGGCAGCATCTTTGTGTACATCATCTGTAGACCAAACCATGAAAATTTTGTGTAAATTAATTTAATTAATTAACATTAAAACAAATAACCTATTTTTTATGTTGAGTTTGAACCTTATCCAGAGAAGAGTCGAAGTGCAACTGAAGGTTTAGTTCACTCGGTCAGAGGGCTTTCCTGCAGACTTTGAGATCATCAGGCCAAAACTCACCCAAGACTGGCCAGTAGGACATCCAACACACACAAGGTAACTGACACATGGCACAGGTGATAAGACAACCAGCTTTGAACACCAAAGTTGGTGGTTCAAGTCCCGGAGGAAACAAACTTATGTGCCATACCAAATTCCAATCTGAAATTTATCAGAGAGTGCAAAAGTGCGCTATCGGCAGTGATGTCTCACAAATACTGAACTGATATGTGAGTCAGCCGAATATCAGCTAAGGTCCTGCCAGGAAAAACTGAATGTTGGCAGTAACGCCTGCCGAAAACGCAACTGATACATGCAGCAGGTCAATATGTAACTGAGTTCTTGCCAGGACAAATTCAGTATTCAGTATCGGAAAATGCAGTTCACAAGGAGACAATAACAAACAAACAAAATACTATACACTTAAATAATAAATTATGTCAGTACTCTCTAATGATTAAAGTATGTTATTACATTGCAGTATTAAATTACAAATTAATTATTATTAAATTAATTGTACTTTTGTTTACTGATGCATATATATATATATATACCTGTTTCGGGACAACTTCACCTGTTTTTTCAAAAACTTGACAGATATATAAGTAAGGCCGATATTCCTTGATTTCGACAGACGTCACTGCCGATATTGTTTTTACCTGTTTCGGGACAACTTCACCTGTTTTTTCAAAAACTTGACAGATATATGAGTCAGGCCGATAATCAACTAAGTTCCTGTTTACTTTTTAACTGTTTCGGGATAACTTCACTTGAGCTATCAGCCAAAACTATATATCACTCGACTTTAATTTGTTCTGCAATATCACAGTCAGTGTCTAAACTGTATGAATGATATATGGGTAAAGGTATAATGAAGTAATGATATATGAGTCAGGCCGATAATCAACTAAGTTCTTGTCGGGAAAAATTCAGTATTCAGTATATGAAAATTCAGGAGACAAGGAGACAATTGTGTGTTTTTTTCCTTTGTTTTAGGACTGATTTCTGTCGTTCAAGACCTAAGGGATGTATCATCCCCTTCTTTCCAGACGTGTGCGAGGCAGCATCATGCTATGTTCCTGACTTTCCTACCTTACTACTCTGCCACTTTCCTGACTTTCCTATTCCAGTGCCTTACTTTCTGTTTTCTGGCCCTTCTACTTCACCTGTTCCTATTTTCACCTCTTCTTCTCTCATCCTCTGCCTTCACTTAATTTCCTGTCTCTCAACTCAACTTCCTGTCTCTCAACTTAACATGCTGTAACTTGACTAACTCAACTTCCTGTTAGTCCACTCAACTTCCTGTCTCTTGACTGTCTTCAAAATTCACCTGCCCCAGGTAAGACTCGAACCTCCAACCTCCAGCACACGAACCGCCTGCCTTACCCACTGAGCTAAACCTGTTTTCACTTCATGTGTTTTCGACGTTCTCTTTAGCTCTGTACTTTGGTAAGTACTCTTCAAAAGTCACCTGCCCCAGGCAAGACTTGAACCTCCAACCTCTGGTACACCAACCACCGGATTTATCCACTACGCCAAACCACTATTCAACATTTACTTTAATTTGAACTTCCACTTTCATACATGAAGGAAATTCAAAGTGCTTTACAGAGTAGGAAGATATAAAAAAAATAATAATAAAAGATTTACAATAAAAAAGGGAAAAGGGATAAAATATACAAGGTTAAATCAGTTAGTAAATGTTTAAAAATAAAATTTAAAAAATCACTATCAAAAATAGTAAAAGTGCAGACAAGAGTTGCAAAGATAAAAATATAATTTAGAATGATTTAAAATCAAGTGTAAATATAAATTGGTAGTCATTAGCGGGTGGAGTAGGCAGCGTAACAAAGGAATGTTTTTAGCTTTAAAAGAGGTCAGAGTTGGGGCTTATCGGACCTATTCTGGGAGGTTATTCCAGGTTTTTGCTGTGTGATAACAAAATGCTGCTTCACCATGTTTAATTCTGACTCTTGGGACGCTCAGTAGGCCGTCCCCTGATGTCCTGAGGGTCCTCGAGGGTTAATATGTCACAAGCATGTCAGAGATATATTTTGGCGCCGAGCCACAGATTGATCTGTAGACGTGGCGAGATTTTGAAATCAATTCTCTGAGGGAAAGGTAGCCAGTGTAAGGATTTTAGAACTGGAGTAATGTGTGTGTGTGTGTGTGTGTGTGTGTGTGTGTGTGTGTGTGTGTGTGTGTGTGTGTGTGTGTGTGTGTGTGTGTGTGTGTGTGAGAGAGAACTTTCCCAAAACAGGACAAAACAAGCTTTAATATTATCATCAATATGCAAAAAAAATTGCATTCAAACGCTTTTATATTTTGGGCCAAAATTCAATAGCTTCAAATTTGAGCTGTTAGATAATTAAAAACTAATTATAATATAATACAGTCTCCTCCAGAATTATAATGTTGTCAGGTCGGAGACTAATTAAAATACAGTTTGACCATAATGGGACGCCATAAGTTTTGAAAATCCTTTCAGGTGACATTATCAGTTGTGTTTCATAACTCACACGCAGTTAATTAACAAATGTTACTACTTCTAGGACCTGCTTCTTGGTGAAGTAACATTACCTCAACTTTCTGAGAGTCGTCCTGTAAATCTCTGCTCTTGCGTTGCTGCCTCAGCTGCCTCCTGTGCTCTCTGACACAAGCTTTCTGTTTGGATACGAGCCGCTCCAGCTCTGACACCTGAAGGCGGAGCTTCCGATTGGTCTTGGACAGGTCACCGGACCCAGATGATGAGTCCTTAACTGTGTGTTTTAGCTAGGCAAGGACAAAGGGAATTACAAAAAACACGATGAAAAGGGATACACCTGAGGCACAATATGCAAGAAGAGTGCTAGTACAACTTTCATTCATTGTTTGTTGATGAATCAGTAGCTAATTAATTTTGAGAAAGTCTATATGATGTAAACAAAGAGTCCTGTGGTGAAGCCTGGCAGCCTCCACTGTTTTATACTCTGCATCAAAGAAAACAGCACAGTCAGAGGTAAGGATTTTCAATAAGGATTATGCATATCCATACATATTTATATATTCACACACTTTGGTAAATCTCCCAGCAGCTTTAAATTGTTTTTTGGCAGACTCCAAGTTTGACTCTCAAGTCCTGTTTTGAGGTCTTTGAAGAGCAGCTTGAGGCCGGGATGCTGTTTAATCAGAGACTTCACAACACGTCATCATTTACTGTGGAATATCTTGTACCTGCACAGGATTTATAGCTGAAATCACAGTAATTCTTTTCTTGAGAGAAAAAATCAATATAACAGAATGAAAAATCTCTGCCATTTGGTACCTCTGAGATTTCTCGATGCAGTGTCTTTATGGAAGATTCATAGTCGTCCCGTGTTTGTTGTCTCACAGCGCCCAGCTCCTCCAACAGATGACAAATCTGTGTGCGAGCCTCGCGCAGCTCCTCCTCCCTGCAACGTGTGGCGACATGCAATAAGCCAGGATATCATTCAAACATGCTCCATAAGATGTCTTGTTCACACATGCGTGTTCACGTCACCTCAGTGTGATGGTGGCCTGGTACTGGTCTCTGGCCTGCTCCAGTTTGTGCTGTAAACTGCTGTTGGTCAACAAAGCCTGCTCCAAACTGTGAGCCAGCCTCCTGTTGTCCACTTTGGCATTATCTGAGGCCTTCTGCAAGGACTGCAGCTGGAGAATTCAGCACACACACACACACACTCACACACACGGTATATAAACAGTTTTAATAAGGAGCCAACAGATTATCGGTCTGGATGATTTTTGGGGCCGATTTTGCATTTTGTGCAATTCAAAAGGAACGGAGATTATATTTGATAAGATTAATATGTCATATATTAATGTTATATTTTTGAATAAGGTTTATTTATACAAATTTATATTTTTATTAAGATAAATATGTTTGTAATTAATTTATATCGTGTAAGATAAAGATTTTTGGTAATTAAGATTATATATTATAATAAGTCTAGAGAATTAATTATTGTATAGCTTTCTATTGACGTGGAAGCTAAATAATTACTATTATGAAGTTATTGATAAAGGGTGGGATTAAATAAATTAGTACTTCTTCCCACTTCTTTTCAGATATGTGAATCAAATCATTATGTGTTGTTTACATTTTTCATGTCTTCATTTTGTAATGTATTTTTTATGTCTGTCCACTACTTTATGATTGTCTTTTTTTTTTTTTTTTTTTTACATTTTTTTGCATGTTTGGAATAAACTACTACTACTATGAGGACAGACTGCACATGATAATCGCACTCAGAAAACTGTAGTACACACAATTCTCAGAAAGTTTTTTTAAAACCAAAAATTGACGGCTGTTTTTACTCCTGTTCCAGTTAAACGGCAACAGAAAACAAACCATTGACCTTTCTATTAATTTTATTTCTGTATTTCTATTATCTATTCTGTGACTCCTCTTCCTCTTACACTGTTAATATGAAGCTACAGGCAGCAGCTGCTCCACTTAGCTTAGCATAAAGCGAGGGAAACAGCTAGCCTCGTTTTGTCCAAAGGACCTCTGAAGCTCACTAATAACATGTCACATCTAGTTTGTTTAATCCTTAGGGAAGATGAAGTGTAAAAACAACATGTTGTGGTTTTATAAGGGGTTATTGGCCGGATTGTATCTTGGCCGGGTGCAGTAATTTACTGGAGTCTTGTCTTCCAGGCAACCAGACTCCAGGAAGTTACTGTACCGGGCCAAGAAAAAGTCTGGCACGCCGTACAGACGGGAGAGTGGTAATGATCCTCTCCTCTAACTCCTTTAACTCTTGGCAAGAGAGCTAATAAGTGGATTTCCCAAAAATTGAAAACTGTCCATTTAAGGCCTATTGTTTCAGTTGATGTTTTACTCTCTATCTGCATATTACAGATCATTTAAGCCCCTGGTTTTCAGGGCTCCTGAGGGTTCAGAGCCCATTTTGCCCATTTTTTGATTCAAGTATTGGAGATAGAGGTACAACAGAGACAGAAATACTCTGATTGGTGACGTTATATCTAAAGTTTTGCTGCTCCTCCTTTTATATTTAACCTGCAATCACAACACAAAGGCCCTAAAATCACACTGTATCCAGTTTCCACTCATATAACCTCACTACTGTATCGCAGGTTTACCTGTCCTAACTATTAATGACTGAGGGACTGAGGATAAATGGAAAACTGAAAAAATGAATCATTGCAAGTGTGTGTAAAGAGGAGCGTCCTTCCTTAAAGGTAAAGTTAAAAGATTTTTATAGAGTATTTCTGGTGTGTAACGCATCAACTATTATCATTCTTAATGTCGGTTATTGGTTCATTTTCCGTTACAGCATGCAGTTATTGTCTGATAGTAAACTGCAGACTGAAGAACAGAAATCTGGACAAACTGTACCAGATTAGTGAAATTTACAGGCCTGTAAAGTTAGAGCAAACCCTCCTGGCCTTTCACTAACTGTCCTGCTGACCCTCCAAAAACTGCGCTGAGATTCCCATCACGTATTTTTAAATATTTTGACCAGAGCGCCTTCTTTTCTTTTGACACTTCTTAATTTTCAATCAATTTGCAGTCTTAAGAGTTGTTCTTTGGCTCATGCAGTCAGATAATGTATGCCCCCGGTGCTGCTTTGCCTTAAAGAAATGAATTTTCTTTATTACAGTCACTTTATCAAGCACACGTTCATTTCCTGAAGAGAATAATGATGAAATATAACTGGATCTACAAGTATTAAAATGTACGAGTATACGTTTCTATGTACACATTTCTCAAGTTTTTTGCCGTGTGTGTGTGTGTGTGTGTGTGTGTGTGTGTGTCCTTACAGCTCTGTTGTTCTTGGAGTGAGTCGATGTCAGGAGACGCTGGAGTTTCTCCACCTCTTCTTGGTGTTTCCTGATTTCTCTCTGAGCCTGCAGCCTGCCACGAAGGAAAGCGACACGTAACATCACCAGCTACACAACCTAATATGATCCAGATATGCACAGTCTGCACATACGTAAGACTTCAAATAAAAGCCAGTCTCTTTTACACACATTTTGACAAATAAACGGCTGTCTTAATTAAGTGCCGGTTACCATGCAGTTCATTTTTATAGAAGCTCCTTGGATGTATAAAACCAGGCTGCTGGAGATATCATTAGTGAGCTGCTTAGATTACACATACAACATGTATATGTTTAAAGTTTTGTCAATATCGAGATAGTACTCACAATGTTAGCTCGGTAAGATTCTCTACAATTTAAACGAGAGAGATGCATACGATGATACGAGCGGCTTAGTAAACAAGAGACACAAAAAAGAGATTAGTAAATGTAAGAGGCTATTTTTTCAAAAAAGCAAAGGAAAAAATGTCCAGGCAACTATATTCATAATTATATATTTTAAATTATTATACATTATTATACGGTTTTATTTTTCAGGTCATTTCTTGTTTTTTTTTTTCACATTCTCATTTTTCTTTGGTAGTTTTTTTTTTTAATTTAGTTTTTTCATATCTTATTTTGCTGCTCATAACCTTCTTTTAAATTTCAAACCTAATTTTAACCCTAACTTTTAACCTTTTAATCCAAATTGCCTGGGTTTCAAAGGGTTAAATAAATATTTCGATTGAATTTTCCATCTTTGTTGTCAGTTTTGTGTGAATGGAATTTAAAGCCTGTCCCAAATATAAGTCCGTTGAGTTCAATGATTTAAGTGAATAATAGCTCAGGCTAATTATTGAAGTTTTACGGTACATGTTTGATTATGAAACTGTCATTATGCACATTCAGTGGCTTAAAGTCAAACATGTAACGTCGGTAAACCCCGTTAAGCTCTCACCGGTCCGTCTTGAGGGTGGCCAGCTCCCGCTGCAGCGTCTGACTCTTGAGTTGGAGTCCGGTATGAGAGGCCGCGAGGTTTTCAAGGTTTTGACTGACGACGCTCCCTGCAGGACCACACACACTCTGCACGGCCTCCAGCTCACCGATCTACGGCACAAAAAGTACACTCAATCAGAGGGTGTACTGAGATTAAAACAATGCTTTTGGCTTTTTGTTGTGTTTTGATAAAAACACAACAAAAAAACGACTGAGTTAACAAATGTCTGTCACTTTTGACAATCTTTTAGGTTTTTTCTTTTGTCATTTTAAAGACAAAAGTTCTTTGAGATTTTGTGTTTATACCATTCATGAAAAAACAACCCTTCAATGACTCCGGAGACCCTGATACAGCACAACTTCACCACTTCTCCAATGCCAGTCAAGTTGGACGTGGAACCGTGTCTCACCTGAGACTGGAAAAGGATGACAAAGTGCATGTTGCATTTCTCTTGAGAAAAGCCAGAGTCGCTCCACTGAAGCACCACGTTTCCTTGACTGGAGCTCAAAGCCGCAGTTCTCGCTGTTCGAGTTGATGCGATGCTTCAGAAAGAGTCGCAACTAATGCTGAAGAAGTCAGTTTTCTGGACGGACAGCTCAACAGCCCTCAAATATATTTGTAATGAAACCAGCGATTCACACTTTTGAACAGAACCTCTGACATCAGAGAAGCGGCAGGTGTTGAACCCAGCAGATGAAGCATCAAGAGGAATGAGAGCTGAGGATTTCCTGAAAGGCAGGAGATGGATAAATGGACCTGAGTTTCTCTATGAGCCAAAAGAGGAATGGCCTAAATTGGATGTGATTCCTGCAGATGACCCAGAGGTCAAAAGGGACTTGATAGTGAAGACTATTGTCAAGGATTTGGACAGTGCCACCAATCGTCTGATCCATTACTTTTCATCTTGGAGCAAACTAAAAACATCTGTGGCTGGGTTTCTGAAGGTCAAGGAGCTCTTTGGGGTATTGAGACAGAAGAAAAGGGAGTTTTGTGCTTTGGGAGGCTTCAGTAAGGACAATCTGGAGATTCAAAAACATGAAGTGGAAAGAAAAATGCAGAGCTTTAAAGCCACACTCAAAGGACAAAGTCTAACTCCTCAAGATCTCGCTAAATCAGAGCAGTCAGTCATTCAGTATGCACAAGGACACAAGTTCAAGGTTGAAATTGATGAGTGGCATTAAAGCATCCCCAAAGAAAGTCTGTTGCACAAACTGGACCCAGCAGTGGATGATGAAATCCTCAGAGTCCTCCTCTTTCTGTCCGACAGACAAACGGCCGCTACAGTTGGTATTTATCCATTTTCACTTATTTTGATTTATTCAAAGTCGATGTATGAACAGATCCCAACATACATAATGTTTATGTGACTGCATAGCTGTATGGATGTGCTATGTTTCCCTAATTTCTGTTATGGCACTTGCAAATGAATTGTTACCTCCGAATTGCATGAAAAAAGGAAAAAACAATAAAAACTTGGTCACAAAAAATGTATTTTACCTCCTGCACAGTGATAGGATCGGCAGGTGTGGCTGGTAGAGAGAAAATAGTTTCTCCATGAAACTGCTCACAAGGTCGTGTAGTTAATTCATTTCTTTTATTTTCTATATAATTTTTGGGGGCGCTTTGAGCACAACAAGGTCAGCGCCATCTAGTTCCATTATATTGGAGAGAAGGCAAACATCTCGACAGCCGATATCTCAAACACTCGGCAACTCACACCAAAACTATCTAGACTGATAAAAAACACCACAGGCGAGAGGAAAAATACACATTTTTGATTTGAGGGTGAACCGTCCCTTTAAGGCAGCTTTCAGGCATAATATCTGTGCTTAAAATAATAACAATCAGAGTATGGATGACAGTAACAAAGCTTCATTGTAAATTAATACTAATGTGTACAGCTTGTTTCTGCTGTCCCCTGGTGGTTAGAACTGTTAATGCAAGTTTAAACCTGTTTCGCTCTGTTAACCCTTTAATGCCTGTATCAGCATTTTGTTGTGGTGCATTCAGATGCCTTTCACAAGCATTTAAACCTCTGAAACCTGAGAAAATTGTTTGATTTCTTTTAAAAACTTAAGAAATGTCCCACAAATTGAAAAAAAAAAAAATCGTCAAAAGGGACAAGAAAATGGCCTGAGAATTAGTGCGGGGAAATTATTAGAAATAACAAAAAAATAGGGAATTGGGGCCATGTCATCCCCCCTCTCTCCCCCTTTGGCTGTTATATCTCAAAAAGGCAAAAGCCCCAAAAATTATCTTAAAAAAATAGGGAATAATGTCCAGAAAACTATTGTCTTATTTCTTATTTTTATTCGTCTTTCTTAGAGTCACTTCCTTTCTTCATCATGTTTGGCCTTCCTTCTTTTTTCTTATTTTTAGGTAATTTTATTGTGAGCTTTTACTAATTTCTTGCTCATGTTTGGGCCATTTATTACTAAGTTACTCTTTGCCTTATTCTCATGTTTTTGAAGAGAAATTGTTTTGTGTTTTCCTGACTACTGCACCAGAAAAGAAGACAAACATACGACAGTTTTTCAAGGTGCAGAGGAAATCCTGCCAATATGCTCACATTTCAAAGGCTTAAGTATCATTTTAAAAAATGAGAAGCTAAAATCAACGTCTAATTAATTTGTGTGTTGTGTACCTTAAGATGTCCTTTCTCATTGGTTGGCTTGTTCTTGTCAGTTAAGTCCTTCAACTTCTGGTCCAACATCTGCAGTGCATCCTGCATACAACACACACACACATGCATGCACACACACACACACACACACACACACAAAATAAAGGTTAAAATATAATGCACAGAATTCATATGATGGAAAATAAAACCCAATGAGATAATATTAATAAAAAATAAAGCCAATAATAATGTGTATAAAGTGCAAATAGATTTATAAAGAACTACACACAGTTGGGATGGTTTTACTGCAAATCCTACCTGGGCCTCCCTGAGCTGGGTCTTCAGGTTGCTCCTCTCTCCCTCCAACTTAGTGACCACAAGACATAACTGGTGGCCGAGGAGAGAAGGGACAGGGACACACACGAGAGATTTTTTTAACTTCATAGTACAACACTACCCATCATGCAATACTACAGCGTTGCATTTGTTGAAAACACCTCATTTTTTGAACCCTCGAGGTCTTTCCTCATTGCCCGCTCTGCTTTTTTGGCCGTGCTCAGCTCCCCCCGCAGCCTCTCAATGGTTCGCTCCAGTAGTTCCCTCTGAGCGGCCGCCGTCTCCGGTGCAGTGAAGGAGCTCTGCAGGAGCTCTGCATGTTCCCCTTTGAGCTTCTCTCTGCAGGAAGGCAGATTTTTCTTTTGCACCATTTTTTTACTTCCAATTTCAGAAACCTAATTCACTTATCTCAATTTTTTTGTCAACTTTTACTATTTCATGTCCAAAATGCATCACTGGGCTCAGTGTTGGACCAAAGTGAAAGTGAACCTCTTCCCTGAATGCCGGACTTCAAGCATTGTTTAAGGTGGTCGGGCTCGCAGCACAGTGAGACAGGTTGCATTAAATAGTGACACCAAGGAAGAATCAAAAACTGAAAAAAATACGGATGACAGAGAGTGACTTTGAGTTTTAATAAAGGACGAATATCAAATATCAGTCTGAAACTTTGCAAACCAATATATCTGTCTAACCTTACTATTCTCAAATGATAAAACTGTCTCTTCTCCCACCAAGATTCATCTCTTATGAGATGGTGAACTTTGGGAAACGAGAGACAAAAATAAAAAGAGACGGATGATTGTGGTCTCATGAATGGCACAGTTTGCTGCAGTTCCATTTGACTAATCAAATACTGTCTGCAAGTATTTACTGATGGTGTTTTTTGGGGTGTTGTCTGTTGTTTTTAAGTTTAAGAAGAAAAGTACCACTTGTTTTTTGGTGCATAACGTTTAAAAGAGTAGTGGATTTGCAGGTACAACCATGGTAAGAACAGCTAAATAAATCATTAAAGGGCAAAAAAAAACAAGGTGACCTGCTGAATTCAACACTTTGAACATGTTCAGAACACAATAAACAACCAGGAAGAGAGAAAAAGGGAAATTTGGGAATTTTGTCAAATGTGGCACCCATGTTTATGTGAGTGATTGCATGTGCATGCAAGGGAAAAAGCAATAAAAAATGTAATAAAATAAAATCAATGTTAATAATAATGACAATGGTATGTATTATTTTCCCAGCATCTGAAATGAGTTTTGGATCCCATTTTGTCAAAATAATAAAATGCGAATAAATGTGTGATCAGAAAACAATAACTGCGACCCAAAAACTAAAGCACTGCAGAGTGAAAACAAAAATGTGAACTGCAGAGACGATGGCTCTTATGCTCCTGATGCGAATGTTGTTTAAACCACTTTGTAGAGTAAAAATTAAGTCATATGTCATTTTATTATTTTTTAATTTAATTTGAAACAATGCAGCTTGTTTGTTTTCCTATTTTAGTTTTAATTCAAAAACAAAAACTTCAAGAACTTTAATGGTTATCACACCAATGCTAAAAGAATACTTGACATATCTGATAGACAGTCTGTCAACAACAGAAAATATTTCTTTTATACTGCTGACATTAATTTTGGTTCAAACACCCACGCTATAAAAACTTCATCTTTAACCCTTTGGGCCCACTTTAATATTACACATACTTGTAAAATGCGCTTTTAAAAATCAAGCTTTAAAAAAATATTATGCATTAATATTATCTACTTTCATTGAGTTAATTTTTTGACTAATATCAGTCCAAATCATGAATATCAAATATTCATTAATTTTCAGAATTTTAACCCTTTTAATACCAGGATTTTGTCATGATGCCACTATGTTTTTAGATTTTTAAAAAATACAAAAAAACTTAGTTATATTCAATATAACACATGCAGAGTATTTTTTTTACCTAAAATAATTTATACAATTGTTTAGAATTTATATGTGTGTGCGTGTGCATACACGTGTGTGTGTGCGTGTGCATGTATGTATATGTCTACATGGATGGATGTGCATATATGTGTATATGCATATGTATGATTATGTATACGGATGTGTGTGATTATATTTTAATTGCATGTTCTGCGACTGTTTTACCTCATTTTCTTATGTTATATGCTGTTATATGGTGAAGGGCTCTAGAAATAAAGTTTATTATAATTGTTATTATTCTTTTTTTCATATTATTATGATTATGCTTGTTATGATTATTAGAAAACATGTCACTGAATTTATCACACATGCAATACAACAAAAGTGTAAGGTTTCGGGGTTAACGTGAAGGGACTCACAGCTCCAGCTGCAGGTTTACTTTATCTGTTAGCGCCACCTGCAGCTCAGTCTGGATGTCGCGTCTGGCCGCCTCCTGCAGCAGGTCCACACGACTCCTCTCTGCCTGAGAGACACGGAGAGAGGAGGGAGAGTCATACTGTGTGTGTGTGTGTGTGTGTGTGTGTGTGTGTGTGTGTGTGTGTGTGTGTGTGTGTGCGTGTTTAATACCTTTAAGCTGGCCTGCTGCTTTTCATTCTCCACTGATAGTGAACGCAGGGCAGCAGTGAGCTGGGAACACTGACTTTGCAGCTGCTCATTCAACATCTGTTTATAACACCAGAGCACGGGGAATTAGACATAATTTCAATCCATAAGTGATGTTATCAAACACAGGACCAAAACCTGTACATCTGTTTAACCCTTTGAAACCTGAGCAGATTGGCTTGATTTCTTTAAAAAACATGAGAAGAGGGGCTAGAGCAAGTAAAAAAAAAAGACCCAAAATTAGAAAAAAAGAAATTAGTAAAAAGTTAGTTGCAGTTTGCAGTTTGCAGGACATTTGTTGCAAAGTTTCTCATCACTTTCACAAATTTTTGAAAGAAAACAAAAAGAATTGAGTGCTCAAATGTTTAAATGTTAGTAAAAGGCTTCTGAATCCAACTCAAGAAAACTGATGTTGATCCAGGTGTTAAAGAGTTAAAGCAGATGACAAAAGTATTTCCAAACAGTTGTTATAATTACTATCATTAATGGATAAACTTACTCTAAAATGTCCATTGTTATGTTTTAATCACGTTTTAATTTGAGCTGCATCTTTCTCTGACCACCGTCACAATTTGGAAACATTTTAATTGATTTACAGTAATTTATTCAAGTTTCCATTGATCGATCATATTTCAAAGCTTGTAAAAAAAAAATATGGTAACTTTTCCAGGTTGCGATTGTGCTGCAATAACACCTCAGTCTGACACGGTTGCACTGCTTAAAAAAAAAATCAGATAAAGAAATCAAAAGCTTCCAGTGAGGCTCCAGACCTGGACTCTGTCCGCAGCAGATCGCAGCTCTCTGCTCTCCGTCTGGAGTTTACTGTTTTCTGTCTGCTGCCTCTGCAGGGCCAGGTGCACATTCTCAAAACACACACACACACACACACACACACACACACACACACACACACACACACACACACACACACACACACACACACACACACACACACACAATATTCACCCAGAGAAACAGATTTACCAGATTAGGCTTTACAGGAGAGATGTTCATTAACTCGGCTGTCTCTGTCCACTTACTTTCAGTTCACCTCTCAGCTCAGTCACCAGCGAGTCCTTCATTGCTGCGAAACAGAAAGATGCAGTTTAACAACCAAACATCATCTGCAGCTCTGTGAGTGTAAATATGATTTGTGACCGACCTTTTAGCTAAAACAGGGTTCACATTTAAAAACAACAAAAGAACAATAACTTTCCTTAACATTCAGGTAGGACCCTTCCTGCTTATATAACATCACTCTTATACATAAACATTATTATCGAGGTTTATCATTTATTTATGATGATTGATATGTTTCAGAATTTTAGTGTTGTACAGAAATGGCCGGTGCACACGTGTGTTTTAGGTCAGCTCCCTACATGATGATCGGTAGCAAAAACATGAAAACATCGACCATTTAACCCTTTGAAACCTGGAGTTTCATCACCCTTCTTGTGTGGCATTAAGGCACCTTTCAGAAGTATTTAAACCTTTGAACGCTGAAGAAACTGGGTTGAAAAAAGGTAAGGTGGCAAAACATGTCCAACAAATTGCAAAAAAAAAAGATTAATTTTAAAAAAAAAAAAAAAAAAATTGGAATTTTAAAAATTATATATTGAAAATTATTTTCACAGAATAATTATAAATTTCAAGCAATATTTTTCAGGGGGTGGTGGAGGGTTTAACTTTTTTTTGTTTTCTGTTCTTTTTTTACTTTCCAGTTTGTTTTTCAGCTAATTTTTTTGCACTTTTTTTTTTTAATTTCTTGCTAATTTCTGGGTTATTTCTTCTGAAATTGTTCATTGTTTCTGAAAGTAATCAGTTAGTTTGCACAGGTATAAAAGAGTTCATCTTGTAGTTCACCTTGAACTTTCCTCAGCACAGTGAGGAAAGTTCAAGGACCGATGATACGGTGTACCGAGAGATAACGTGACAGAGTGATAAAAGTGTGGAGCTCATAGTTTCTGCAGAGAACATGCTGAGCAATGAGCTCGCTACATGTTTGACAGCTGAACAGCACATCGCTTCTCCAAACACAATCATATTCTGAATAAAATGTGAATATTACTTTCCATTTTTACCTGTTTAACCCCTTGAAACTTGAGCAAATTGGCTTGACTTCTTTCATAAACATGGGAAGAAGAAATGACCCAAAAGTTAGCCAGAAATGTGTAAAGTGTAACAAAATTACTATAATATGTTTTTTTAAAAATAAATACTACTACTATTTCTACAGGGAAAAAAATAAAATTAAAAAAAAATTAAAAGTGCTTAAAATATGAGAATGCTTTTGTTAAATAATTTTAAATATTTAATTACATTAATTAAAAGTATAGTTTTTCCCCAGCCTTTATCCCTACACATGTACTCCTAAATACATTTTCCTTATTTTGTAGACTTGCAGATTTGGTCATTTTCCTTGATCTTTATAATTCTACCCTAAGTAGCCTACAGTTTAATGGCTTATTATGTTCTGTTTTTATCTCCTTTTATTGTGATATTTCCTGCTCTGTTGTGCTTGAACCTACAGATCTAATTAATACCGCTGAAGTCCAGTTATGAATGACATGAATCAAAGTTTTGTGACTTACAAAAATGTCCAGAAAGGGCGGCGATCAGCCTCAGTGACCACTTGGTTGCATGCTGCAGATTTGCACTTTTTACTGTTTTCTAGCCGTCGCTTTAGTCTGCTTTATGATTCAGGTTGGTAAGATTTGTGCATCTGTCAGAGTGGAGCCCAAAACAACTATCTAACCCATGAAAGAGGACCTGACCATGCAGTATGCTGTAGGCGACCAAAAGAAGTGACAGCTAGTGAAATATACTGTAATCTGCACTGATCTCTCCTCAAAAGTCTCACCGCAGCATCCTGCGCTGGCTGCAGCTCAGCAACAACACCTGCCTCACCTGTGTGCTGTTTGAGCCGCTGACAGCGCTCCTCCAGCTGTCTGCCTCTGTCTTCTTCTTCATCCAGTTGCTGCCGGCTGCTGCGGACCTTCACACGCAAGGCCTGGCAATCGGACTGCAGCATCAGAGCCTGTGAGGCCAGAGGCAGACAGCCTGTCAGCTGCTGTTTACACACGCTCATTACTCAGCAAGCTCTCTTAAGCTATGTACCTGTCTCCTCTCCGTCTCCGCCGCGCGCTCCATCTCCTCGAGCCGCTGGAGGAGCTCGCTGTGAGATTTCGTGGCTTCAGCTGAGCGGGCCGACTCCTGTCTCATCTGATCCTCCATCTGACGAGAGGGAAGGTTCGTTAACGGGGGCTTTTTTTAGTTAGTCAGGGCTTTTGAATTGGAGAATTGAGGAAAAATGGCTAAAATAAATTAAGATAATTAGCGTCTCACCTCCATCAGTTTCTGACTCATCTCTACTTTGACAATTTTCAGCTCCTCAGCAGCCAAAGCGACATCCATCTGGAGCAAAAGACAAATTGTAATAATGACAACCAGGACATAATCACCACTACAGTGCTCACTTTGCACATGATGTGCATCTGTATAAAAAGACTTTCACCCTGGCTTTATACCTCCTTGATTTTTTGTGCCAAGATGACACTGATCACTAAAGTTTACAGTAATAAGGTTTTCTTACAATAAACACACCACAGAAAATCTCCAAATAGAAAAAAATGAACAGAAAAATGTCCAGAAAACAAAACTGAGCTGCTGATGAAGTGATTGTTTTTCACCTGATCTCCTTTTCAATTAGTAATAGCTAAATTTCCTGATTTTTTAATTTTATTTTTGAATTGAAGTGCCACAGTATGTGCACCCTGACACCAAACGTGTTGCTGTTGTTGAATACTTCAACATTTTGGGAATAATGAGAAAGAATTTGCTTTCTTAAAGTGGCAGATGAGAAAATTGATGCTACTTTCAGGACTGCGCAGTATAAGTGTAGTTGGAACTTAAAGACAGGAAACAGGGAGGAAACCGTGTCTGTCTGAAGGTTACCTGCACCTTAAAAGATCACTACAAAGCTGGGGTTTAACCCTTTGAAACCTAGATTGGTGAAAATGAGCAACAAAAGAAGCAATAATCCAAAAACTTTTAAGAAATTAGTAAAACGTGCAAGAAAATTACCTGGAAAATGTGTATTAAAAAAACAAGGAAGAATTATCCAAAAATTAGTTTTAAAAAAAAGTAAATGACCTGGGAAAAAGTGCTCAAAAATTTAAAAAATTCTGTGACATAATTTTAAATATGTAATTATGATAATTATAGCTAACTAGTTTTCCCTTTTTTTTTTGCTTTTTTTCCCAGTTTTTCTAGCCTGTAAAAAAATATAAATCTAAAAATTTCCACCAATTTGAAGAGGATATCTTAGCAAATGCTCACTGTCTTTTTTCCCCATGTTTCTGAAAATAAATAAAGAAATCGTACCAATTTGCTCAGGATTTAAAGGTTAAATACTTGCAAAAGGCGTCTGAAAGCAGCACAAGAAAAATGATGTCACTGCAGGTTTCAAAGGGTTAATGCAGGGTTATGTGCCGGACTTTTTGTCTGTCAGGTAACAAAACCAGCTGAGACTCACTGAAGTCCGTGCTCCATGCTCACCCTTTAGATTAGCTCTGCAGCTGCTGGATCCAATTACATTTTTCAGGTTTAATGGGTGAAATGCAGTTTTCAAAACACAGTAGAGGCCACAAGAGACTTTTGAAGTTTTTAATTTATCCATTGACCAATAAAGATTTCCCCATTTTTATGTAAAATGCACAAAAATGAGACCCGAGCTGTAAAAGGTCTGAATTGTAAGTATCACCTTGGCAGCAGCAGCGACCTCCACTGTCTCCCCGAGCTTCTGCACTTCTGTGCAAGCTTCATCTCTCTCCTCGCAGACCCGCTGAAGATGGTCCCTGAGCTTCATCAGCTCCCTCCTGGAGGCCTGACGCTCCTCCTCGCTCTGCTGCTGCAGCGCTGCCAGCTGCTGCTCCAGATGAGCTGACCGGCAAAATTAGAAGACAGAAAATAAAACACAAAATCTCACAATTCTGCTTGTTTTACTACTCTTTACTACTCTCTTTCCACACAATCTGTATTCATAATATCCATCATTAGTGTTTTTATTTCACTGAAATCCTGCCACTGTAACAAAAACTTAGTGAGATCACTGATGAGATCACTTATCTCAGCGTAACCCTTTAAAACCTGGATCGGCTTCACTTTTTTCTGTGTATTTAAACCTTTGAACCCTGAGCAGATGGGTCAGAAGACTTTCGGAAATATGGGAAGGCAGGCAATAAGGAACTTAGCAAGAAATGTCCCGCAAACTGCAAGAAAAAAGTACATTCAGAATTTAAAACAATTTTATTTTTTAAACAAGGGAAAAAAATCCAGAACTATATTTAAAATTATTCTAATTATAATTTGATTTGTTTTTTTAAGCAGTTTTTAGGTTATTTTCCTGTTTATTTATTTTTTAACATATTTTTTTGTTTGTTTATTTGTTTTATTTTTTGTTTTTTGTTGTTGTTTGATTTGGGTTTTTTGGGGGGGGGTTTATTTGTTTGGATTTTTTTCCTTTTTTTGAGGGGGGTCAGTATCAGGTAGTTCTCTTGTACTTTTTACTATTTTATTGCTCATTTCTGGGTCATTCCTTCTTAAATTTCTTATTGCCTTTCTCCCATGTTTTTGACATTATCAAGCCAATTTGCTGAGGGTTTTAAGGGGTTAATAGGATTACATATCAGCCTTTACCTGTGTGAGAGGGATCCAGCTCTCTCTCGGTCTCCAGGCGGAAGACGGTGAGTTTAAGGGTCTGCAGCAGACTTTCAATGCGACACACCCGGCTCACTAAAGAGTCACAGCGACGCATCTTCAGAGGACTTCCAGGACGCTGAGTGGCATCTATTCTCTCTGCAGATCCCAAGATCTGGTCCCTGGAAACCCCCAGTGCCCCCATGTCTTGAATAAGAGCTTCAGCCTCCTCCTCGGCCAACAACAGGCGCCGGTGCAGCAGAAACAGGGCATCTGGAGCCGAGGCCCCAACACCGAGGGGCAGGATGGCCGAGCGCGACATTCCCGGGCGGGGGTCCGGTTTGCAGGGGGGGCTGGGCTGAAGGTGTTTGAGGGCAGATGGTTCCTGTAGGTGCACTGACTCTCAAACTCTATCCATGAAAACCTTTCAAACTTGCTGGAAAATAAAAAGCTGTTATTTAAGATAAATGACAAGATATTTTGACAGTAATATACGGTAAAACTTCAAATAAACGCCCATACAATATGTATAAATGTTTAAACTTTTGTCAATATGGACATACTTACAGTGTCAGCTTGGTAAGGTTCTCTACAGTTCAATTATTAAGTTAATTTTACTGAAACCATGAGCGCCAAAGAAAATAGTGTTACCGGCAAAATAAACGAGAGAGATGCAAAAAAAAGACATTAGTAGATGTAAAAGATTTTTTTTTTAAAAAAAGGAAAAATGTCCAGTGAATTAGATTCATAATTATATAATTAAAATTATTTAACAAAATTACTGTAATTTTTAAGCTTTTTTTCAGATCATTTCTCGCTTTGTATTTTCTTGTTTTACCTTCTCGTTTATCTTTTTATTTTAGGTTTTTGGGGGAATTTTTAGGGTTTTTTTTTTTTACTTTTCACAGATTTCTTGCAAACTTCTACGTAATTTCTTCTTCTGTTGCTCATTACCTTCTTCCATGTTTCTGAGAAAAAAAAATCAAATTTGCCTTGTTTTCAAAGGGTGAAATAAATATTTTGATTCTATTTCTCATCTTTGCTGAGAAAAGATGCGAAGGAAAAAATATCCGCTGAACTATATTGATAATTATATATTTAAAATTATTTTTACAGAATTATTATAATTTTAAAGCTTTTTTTTACGTGATTTCTAACTTTGTATTTTTTTTACTTTTTTGGTTGTTTTTTTCTATTATCTTTATTTAATTCTTTTAGTTTTTAATTGTTTTTCATGTAATTTTTTTTTTTGCACTTTTCACAGATTCCTTGCTAACTTCTGGGTCCTTTCTTCTTTTGTAGCTCATTACCCTCTTCCCATGTTTTTGAAAAAAAAAAAAGTCCAATTAGCCAAGGTTTCAAAGGGTTAAATAAATATTTTTGATTGCATTTCATATCTTTGCTGAGCAACAGGTTTGTGTGAAAGGAACTAAAAGTCACCCATCCCAAATACACGCCTGTTGAGTTCAAACGATTTTAGCAAATAATATCCCAGGCTTATAATTAAAGTTTTACGTTTTTTCACATAAAGTTGAGCTCAATCAAGTTAAAGCAAAAACTGCCAACAGTAATAAAATAAAACCAAAATATTTTCAAACGCTGAGTTCATGACTGACTCTTTACTGGTTTGCAAACGCTTCAAAAATGGTACTAAACACAACCTACACACAATAAAATCAGATTTAAAGTGAGACGCAGAGAAGCTGGAGTTTTTCTTCCCTTTTTGTGAATGAAAAACAGGGCGCGCGAGCAAATCACAGCAGCGGCGTGTTTCATCGTAGCTGCACGAGACCAGAGCAACGCGACACGAGCAACATGCGACTTCAGTTCAACGTCACGCTAAAAGCTAAAGGAGGTCTTAGAAAATGTTACTTTATTCCGTTTTCTAGTCAAAGTTGTGAATGAAAACACAGCTCACCAAAAACAGTCACCACTTCCGGCATCCGTCTCCATAGTGACGCGAAGTGCGTCCTTCCTCCCAAATCGTTTTTCTGCTGCGTTCAAAACTATCGGAAATATCGCAATTATGCTTATAAATTGAACAAGGCCAAAAATATTTCACTATGCAATGCCAAGTACAATACTTGCAGGATATAACAGCATTCGGTAGCTATGATAATTATTTCTGAAATAGTCTATGGCTGAAAAATTTTATTTTCTTTAGGCGAATGCCAGACTTACTAAAATGTCAGTTATTTTTGACCTTTTTTACATCTTTTCTTAAAGAATAAAATAAAATCAATTAAGTATTTGTCTTCTTTGGCTACCAAATGATGGAGGGGAAAGTATTTTGTCATTATTTATTGTAAAACAAAGCCTAACCTAATATGTTTACAATTATTTAGGCCTAGGCCTCTATAGATGAGGTCTAACTGAATATTTAACACTGCTCTGTCGCCAGTGGGGAGAGAAGTACTTGGATTTTTAACTTACTTAAAAGACGAAATATTAACCCTGAGCAACATGAAATTTTATTTATTTATTTTTATTTATTTTTTAATTTTATTTATCGCTAATTATTATAATGGCATATTTAAAATTTTGGTACAGAAGTATTATTTTTCAAGCACTGTTTCTAGGTCATTTTATTTTTTGATTTTTTTAGAATTTTATTTTAATATCATTGTTAACTAACTTTAAGGTAATTTTCTTTCACTCGTTAATATTGTCTTACTTATATTTTTTAGTAGTTTCTTCCTTTGTTACTTATGTCCTTCTTCCAGTGTTTTTAAAAGCAATCAAGTCAATTTGCTCAGGTGTCAAAGGGTTAACTCTTTTGAAACCTGGATGAACATCACTTTTCTTGTGCTGTGACACCTTCACAAATATTTAAATCTTAAAATCTGAGCAAATTTGTTTGCTTTCTTTTGAAAACACAAGAAAAAAGGCATTGAGCAACTTGGCAAGAGCTATTGCACAAACTGCAAGAAATTACTTTTGGAAAATTATCTTTATTGAAGCTAAAAAAAAAAATTTAAAAAAATAAATAAATAAAAAAATCATATTTATAATGAGCATAATATTATACTGAAAATTATTTTTACAGAATTATTGTTATTTTTTAAGCACTTTTGGGGAAAGCTTTTTTTTTCTTTCAGATTTTTTTTCTTTGGTTTTATTATATATAATTTTCAAGTAATTTTCCTGTACTTTTACCTTTTTTTTTTTTTTGCTGTTTTTTTTGTAATTTCTTCTTAAATTGCTAATTGCCTTTTACCTATTTTTTTAAAAGACACCAAGCCAGTTTTCTCAGGTGTCAAAGGGTTAACTGCTGAATCAAGCTCCCCCCATCCATCGTATCTAAAATATTTTGATCATCTGACTAACTGGTTATTTTGATTATTTTACAATAATCCTATTAAATTATTGTTGAGACTTCATCTAGAATATTGAGATGTATTTATATACACTCTGTGATTTTGACTAAAGAGCACAACCATATCTGCAAATATAGGGTCCTAATGTCAAAGGTCAAAATCAAGCTTTTAGTAACGCATCCGCAGCAGTATTATTGGACTTTTGGCGCCACACTGTGGCACATGCGCAAATTAACAACATGTGGCGGAGCAGGATTATTTCACTTTCGGTTTTGCTGAATTGAGACGGAAAGCATCAAGTCAGAAAGTTAATCTTTAACTCGATCGTTTGTTTCTGTCGATGGAAACCAAGGAGGAAACTCGGACCTGCGGCCAGTGGTGAGTTTGGTTTGTGTAGTTTTCTCAGCAAGTTGCATTCAAAAGTCTGTTTTTTATGTTGTTTTGATCGTTGGAAAACAAATATACTGTATGTAGGGCGTGAACCGGTATGGACGATGTACACAGTGGTTGCAGTTAAAGTGCCGAATAATGTAACTGTACATTG